>NW_027669680.1:0-449000 GCF_964212035.1 Myotis nattereri
TTCACGGCATTCCACTGGTAATGTCTGTGATTACAAATGGCAGGAAATTTAGGAAGAATCTATTTACTTTAATTTGAAGGGGTTCTTCCAAGTTTTTAATCATTTCTGGAAACTGTAATTGCGTATTTTAAGAGTTTTACCAAAACTAGAGACTTTTCTTACAAATATGTACTGGAACCGTCAGAATTTTAACAGAGTCATACAAAACTCGCCAGAATAATGCGGTCTCAATTGTAAACATAAGCAGTACAGTGCTCACTTACAGGCTTTCTGCTCAAATTTTGAGCTGTATAAACAAGAATTCCTAATATTTGAAAGCAAATTCAAGTGAAAACGCTCCCTAAAGTGCCTGGAGTTGTAAATATTATCAGTTTGCTGGTCATTTCACGGCTTTCCACTGGTAATGTCTGTGATTACAAACGGCAGGAAATGTAGGAAGAATCGATTTACTTTAATTTCAAGGGGTTCTTCCAAGTTTTTAATCATTTCTGGAAACTCTAATTACGTACTTTAAGAGTTTTACCACAACTAGAGAGTTTTCTTACAAATATGTACTGGAACCGTCAGGATTTTAAAAGAGTCATAAAAAAGTCGCCAGAGTAATGGGACCTCAATTGTAAACATAAGCAGTAGAGTCCTCACTTACAGGCTTTCTACACAAATTTTGAGCTGTATAAACAAGAATTCCTAATATTTGAAAGCAAATTCAACTAATAACGATCCCTAAAGTGCCCGGAGTTGTAAATATTATCAGTTTGCTGGTCATTTCAAGGCTTTCCACTGGTGATGTCTGTGATAACAAATGGCAGGAAATGTAGGAAGAATCTATTTACTTTAATTTCAAGGGGTTCTTCCAAGTTTTTAATCATTTCTGGAAACTCTAATTACGTATTTTAAGAGTTTTACCACGACTAGAGAGCTTTCTTACAAATATGTACTGGAACCGTCAGGATTTTAAAAGAGTCATACAAAAGTCGCCAGAGTAATGCGGCCTCAATTGTAAACATAAGCAGTACAGTCCTCCCTTACAGGCTTTCTACACAAATTTTGAGCTGTATAAACAAGAATTCCTAATATTTGAAAGCAAATTCAAGTGAAAACGCTCCCTAAAGTGCCCAGAGTTGTAAATATTATCAGTTTGCTGGTCATTTCACGGCTTTCCACTGGTAATGTCTGTGATTACAAACGGCAGGAAATGTAGGAATAATCTATTGACTTTAATTTCAAGGGGTTCTTCCAAGTTTTTAATCATTTCTGGAAACTCTGATTATGTATTTTAAGAGTTTTACCACAACTAGAGAGTTTTCTTACAAATATGTACTGGAACCGTCAGGATTTTAACAGAGTCACACAAAACTCGCCAGAGTCATGGGGCCTCAATTGTAAACATATGCAGTTTAGACCTCACTCACAGGCTTTCTACACAAATTTTGAGCTGTATAAACAAGAATTCCTAATATTTGAAAGCAAATTCAACTGAAAATGCTCCCTAAAGTGCCCGGAGTTATAAATATTATCAGTTTGCTGGTCATTTCACGGCTTTCCACTGGTAATGTCTGTGATTACAAACGGCAGGAAATGTAGGAAGAATCTATTTACTTTAATTTGAAGGGGTTCTTCCAAGTTTTTAATCATTTCTGGAAACTGTAATTGCGTATTTTAAGAGTTTTACCAAAAATAGAGACTTTTCTTACAAATATGTACTGGAACCGTCAGAATTTTAACAGAGTCACACAAAACTCGCCAGAGTAATGCGGTCTCAATTGGAAACATAAGCAGTACAGTCCTCACTTACAGGCTTTCTACACATTTTGAGCTGTATAAACAAGAATCACTAATATTTGAAAGCAAATTCAAGTGAAAACGCTCCCTAAAGTGCCCGGAGTTGTAAATATTATCAGTTTGCTGGTCATTTCATGGCTTTCCACTGGTAATGTCTGTGATTACAAACGGCAGGAAATGTAGGAAGAATCGATTTACTTTAATTTCAAGGGGTTCTTCCAAGTTTTTAATCATTTCTGGAAACTCTAATTACGTATTTAAGAGTTTTACCACAACTAGAGAGTTTTCTTACAAATATGTACTGGAACCGTCAGGATTTTAACAGAGTCATACAAAACTCGCCAGAGTAATGGGGCCTCAATTGTAAACATAAGCAGTACAGTCCTCCCTTACAGGCTTTCTACACAAATTTTGAGCTGTATAAACAAGAATTCCTAATATTTGAAAGCAAATTCAACTAATAACGATCCCTAAAGTGCCCGGAGTTGTAAATATTATCAGTTTGCTGGTCATTTCAAGGCTTTCCACTGGTGATGTCTGTGATAACAAACGGCAGGAAATGTAGGAAGAATCTATTTACTTTAATTTAAAGGGGTTCTTCCAAGTTTTAAATCATTTCTGGAAACTCTAATTACGTATTTTAAGAGTTATACCACGACTAGAGAGCTTTCTTACAAATATGTACTGGAACCGTCAGGATTTTAAAAGAGTCATACAAAAGTCGCCAGAGTAATGCGGCCTCAATTGTAAACATAAGCAGTACAGTCCTCCCTTACAGGCTTTCTACACAAATTTTGAGCTGTATAAACAAGAATTCCTAATATTTGAAAGCAAATTCAAGTGAAAACGCTCCCTAAAGTGCCCAGAGTTGTAAATGTTATCAGTTTGCTGGTCATTTCACGGCTTTCCACTGGTAATGTCTGTGATTACAAACGGCAGGAAATGTAGGAATAATCTATTGACTTTAATTTCAAGGGGTTCTTCCAAGTTTTTAATCATTTCTGGAAACTCTGATTATGTATTTTAAGAGTTTTACCACAACTAGAGAGTTTTCTTACAAATATGTACTGGAACCGTCAGAATTTTAACAGAGTCATACAAAACTCGCCAGAGTAATGCGGTCTCAATTGGAAACATAAGCAGTTTAGACCTCACTCACAGGCTTTCTACACAAATTTTGAGCTGTATAAACAAGAATTCCTAATATTTGAAAGCAAATTCAAGTGAAAACGCTCCCTAAAGTGCCCGGAGTTGTAAATATTATCAGTTTGCTGGTCATTTCACGGCTTTCCACTGGTAATGTCTGTGATTACATACGGCAGGAAATGTAGGAAGAATCTATTTACTTTAATTTGAAGGGGTTCTTCCAAGTTTTTAATCATTTCTGGAAACTGTAATTGCGTATTTTAAGAGTTTTACCACAACTAGAGACTTTTCTTACAAATATGTACTGGAACCGTCAGAATTTTAACAGAGTCATACAAAACTCGCCAGAGTAATGCGGTCTCAATTGGAAACATAAGCAGTACAGTGCTCACTTACAGGCTTTCTGCACAAATTTTGAGCTGTATAAACAAGAATTCCTAATATTTGAAAGCAAATTCAAGTGAAAACGATCCCTAAAGTGCCCGGAGTTGTAAATATTATCAGTTTGCTGGTCATTTCACGGCTTTCCACTGGTAATGTCTGTGATTACAAACGGCAGGAAATGTAGGAAGAATCGATTTACTTTAATTTCAAGGGGTTCTTCCAAGTTTTTAATTATTTCTGGAAACTCTAATTACGTATTTAAGAGTTTTACCACAACTAGAGAGTTTTCTTACAAATATGTACTGGAACCGTCAGGATTTTAACAGAGTCATACAAAACTCGCCATAGTAATGGGGCCTCAATTGTAAACATACACAGTTTAGACCTCACTCACAGGCTTTCTACACAAATTTTGAGCTGTATAAACAAGAATTCCTAATATTTGAAAGCAAATTCAACTAATAACGATCCCTAAAGTGCCCGGAGTTGTAAATATTATCAGTTTGCTGGTCATTTCAAGGCTTTCCACTGGTGATGTCTGTGATAACAAACGGCAGGAAATGTAGGAAGAATCTATTTACTTTAATTTCAAGGGGTTCTTCCAAGTTTTTAATCATTTCTGGAAACTCTAATTACGTATTTTAAGAGTTTTACCACGACTAGAGAACTTTCTTACAAATATGTACTGGAACCGTCAGGATTTTAAAAGAGTCATACAAAAGTTGCCAGAGTAATGCGGCCTCAATTGTAAACATAAGCAGTACAGTCCTCACTTACAGGCTTTCTACACAAATTTTGAGCTGTATAAACAAGAATTCCTAATACTTGAAAGCAAATTCAAGTGAAAACGCTCCCTAAAGTGCCCAGAGTTGTAAATGTTATCAGTTTGCTGGTCATTTCACGGCTTTCCACTGGTAATGTCTGTGATTACAAACGGCAGGAAATGTAGGAATAATCTATTGACTTTAATTTCAAGGGGTTCTTCCAAGTTTTTCATCATTTCTGGAAACTCTGATTATGTATTTTAAGAGTTTTACCACAACTAGAGAGTTTTCTTACAAATATGTACTGGAACCGTCAGGATTTTAACAGAGTCACACAAAACTCGCCAGAGTAATGGGGCCTCAATTGTAAACATACGCAGTTTAGACCTCACTCACAGGCTTTCTACACAAATTTTGAGCTGTATAAACAAGAATTCCTAATATTTGAAAGCAAATTCAACTGAAAACACTCCCTAAAGTGCCCGGAGTTGTAAATATTATCAGTTTGCTGGTCATTTCACGGCTTTCCACTGGTAATGTCTGTGATTACAAACGGCAGGAAATGTAGGAAGAATCTATTTACTTTAATTTGAAGGGGTTCTTCCAAGTTTTTAATCATTTCTGGAAACTGTAATTGCGTATTTTAAGAGTTTTACCAAAACTAGAGACTTTTCTTACAAATATGTACTGGAACCGTCAGAATTTTAACAGAGTCACACAAAACTCGCCAGAGTAATGCGGTCTCAATTGTAAACATAAGCAGTACAGTGCTCACTTACAGGCTTTCTGCACAAATTTTGAGCTGTATAAACAAGAATTCCTAATATTTGAAAGCAAATTCAAGTGAAAACGCTCCCTAAAGTGCCTGGAGTTGTAAATATTATCAGTTTGCTGGTCATTTCACGGCTTTCCACTGGTAATGTCTGTGATTACAAACGGCAGGAAATGTAGGAAGAATCGATTTACTTTAATTTCAAGGGGTTCTTCCAAGTTTTTAATCATTTCTGGAAACTCTAATTACGTACTTTAAGAGTTTTACCACAACTAGAGAGTTTTCTTACAAATATGTACTGGAACCGTCAGGATTTTAAAAGAGTCATAAAAAAGTCGCCAGAGTAATGGGACCTCAATTGTAAACATGAGCAGTACAGTCCTCACTTACAGGCTTTCTACACATTTTGAGCTGTATAAACAAGAATTACTAATATTTGAAAGCAAATTCAAGTGAAAACGCTCCCTAAAGTGCCCGGAGTTGTAAATATTGTCACTTTGCTGGTCATTTCACGGCTTTCCACTGCTAATGTCTGTGATTACAAACGGCAGGAAATGTAGGAAGAATCGATTTACTTTAATTTCAAGGGGTTCTTCCAAGTTTTTAATCATTTCTGGAAACTCTAATTACGTATTTAAGAGTTTTACCACAACTAGAGAGTTTTCTTACAAATATGTACTGGAACCGTCAGGATTTTAACAGAGTCATACAAAACTCGCCAGAGTAATGGGGCCTCAATTGTAAACATACGCAGTTTAGACCTCACTCACAGGCTTTCTACACAAATTTTGAGCTGTATAAACAAGAATTCCTAATATTTGAAAGCAAATTCAACTGATAACGCTCCCTAATGTGCCCGGAGTTGTAAATATTATCAGTTTGCTGGTCATTTCAAGGCTTTCCACTGGTAATGTCTGTGATTACAAATGGCAGGAAATGTAGGAAGAATCTATTTACTTTAATTTCAAGGGGTTCTTCCAAGTTTTTAATCATTTCTGGAAACTCTAATTACGTATTTTAAGAGTTTTACCACAACTAGAGAGTTTTCTTACAAATATGTACTGGAACCGTCAGGATTTTAACAGAGTCACACAAAACTCGCCAGAGTCATGGGGCCTCAATTGTAAACATACGCAGTTTAGACCTCACTCACAGGCTTTCTACACAAATTTTGAGCTGTATAAACAAGAATTCCTAATATTTGAAAGCAAATTCAACTGAAAACGCTCCCTAAAGTGCCCGGAGTTGTAAATATTATCAGTTTGCTGGTCATTTCACGGCATTCCACTGGTAATGTCTGTGATTACAAATGGCAGGAAATTTAGGAAGAATCTATTTACTTTAATTTGAAGGGGTTCTTCCAAGTTTTTAATCATTTCTGGAAACTGTAATTGCGTATTTTAAGAGTTTTACCAAAACTAGAGACTTTTCTTACAAATATGTACTGGAACCGTCAGAATTTTAACAGAGTCATACAAAACTCGCCAGAATAATGCGGTCTCAATTGTAAACATAAGCAGTACAGTGCTCACTTACAGGCTTTCTGCTCAAATTTTGAGCTGTATAAACAAGAATTCCTAATATTTGAAAGCAAATTCAAGTGAAAACGCTCCCTAAAGTGCCTGGAGTTGTAAATATTATCAGTTTGCTGGTCATTTCACGGCTTTCCACTGGTAATGTCTGTGATTACAAACGGCAGGAAATGTAGGAAGAATCGATTTACTTTAATTTCAAGGGGTTCTTCCAAGTTTTTAATCATTTCTGGAAACTCTAATTACGTACTTTAAGAGTTTTACCACAACTAGAGAGTTTTCTTACAAATATGTACTGGAACCGTCAGGATTTTAAAAGAGTCATAAAAAAGTCGCCAGAGTAATGGGACCTCAATTGTAAACATAAGCAGTAGAGTCCTCACTTACAGGCTTTCTACACAAATTTTGAGCTGTATAAACAAGAATTCCTAATATTTGAAAGCAAATTCAACTAATAACGATCCCTAAAGTGCCCGGAGTTGTAAATATTATCAGTTTGCTGGTCATTTCAAGGCTTTCCACTGGTGATGTCTGTGATAACAAACGGCAGGAAATGTAGGAAGAATCTATTTACTTTAATTTCAAGGGGTTCTTCCAAGTTTTTAATCATTTCTGGAAACTCTAATTACGTATTTTAAGAGTTTTACCACGACTAGAGAGCTTTCTTACAAATATGTATTGGAACCGTCAGGATTTTAAAAGAGTCATACAAAAGTCGCCAGAGTAATGCGGCCTCAATTGTAAACATAAGCAGTACAGTCCTCCCTTACAGGCTTTCTACACAAATTTTGAGCTGTATAAACAAGAATTCCTAATATTTGAAAGCAAATTCAAGTGAAAACGCTCCCTAAAGTGCCCAGAGTTGTAAATATTATCAGTTTGCTGGTCATTTCACGGCTTTCCACTGGTAATGTCTGTGCTTACAAACGGCAGGAAATGTAGGAATAATCTATTGACTTTAATTTCAAGGGGTTCTTCCAAGTTTTTAATCATTTCTGGAAACTCTGATTATGTATTTAAGAGTTTTACCACAACTAGAGAGTTTTCTTACAAATATGTACTGGAACCGTCAGGATTTTAACAGAGTCATACAAAACTCGCCAGAGTAATGGGGCCTCAATTGTAAACATACGCAGTTTAGACCTCACTCACAGGCTTTCTACACAAATTTTGAGCTGTATAAACAAGAATTCCTAATATTTGAAAGCAAATTCAACTGATAACGCTCCCTAATGTGCCCGGAGTTGTAAATATTATCAGTTTGCTGGTCATTTCAAGGCTTTCCACTGGTAATGTCTGTGATTACAAACGGCAGGAAATGTAGGAAGAATCTATTTACTTTAATTTCAAGGGGTTCTTCCAAGTTTTTAATCATTTCTGGAAACTCTAATTACGTATTTTAAGAGTTTTACCACAACTAGAGAGTTTTCTTACAAATATGTACTGGAACCGTCAGGATTTTAACAGAGTCACACAAAACTCGCCAGAGTCATGGGGCCTCAATTGTAAACATACGCAGTTTAGACCTCACTCACAGGCTTTCTACACAAATTTTGAGCTGTATAAACAAGAATTCCTAATATTTGAAAGCAAATTCAACTGAAAACGCTCCCTAAAGTGCCCGGAGTTGTAAATATTATCAGTTTGCTGGTCATTTCACGGCATTCCACTGGTAATGTCTGTGATTACAAATGGCAGGAAATGTAGGAAGAATCTATTTACTTTAATTTGAAGGGGTTCTTCCAAGTTTTTAATCATTTCTGGAAACTGTAATTGCGTATTTTAAGAGTTTTACCAAAACTAGAGACTTTTCTTACAAATATGTACTGGAACCGTCAGAATTTTAACAGAGTCATACAAAACTCGCCAGAATAATGCGGTCTCAATTGTAAACATAAGCAGTACAGTGCTCACTTACAGGCTTTCTGCTCAAATTTTGAGCTGTATAAACAAGAATTCCTAATATTTGAAAGCAAATTCAAGTGAAAACGCTCCCTAAAGTGCCTGGAGTTGTAAATATTATCAGTTTGCTGGTCATTTCACGGCTTTCCACTGGTAATGTCTGTGATTACAAACGGCAGGAAATGTAGGAAGAATCGATTTACTTTAATTTCAAGGGGTTCTTCCAAGTTTTTAATCATTTCTGGAAACTCTAATTACGTACTTTAAGAGTTTTACCACAACTAGAGAGTTTTCTTACAAATATGTACTGGAACCGTCAGGATTTTAAAAGAGTCATAAAAAAGTCGCCAGAGTAATGGGACCTCAATTGTAAACATAAGCAGTAGAGTCCTCACTTACAGGCTTTCTACACAAATTTTGAGCTGTATAAACAAGAATTCCTAATATTTGAAAGCAAATTCAACTAATAACGATCCCTAAAGTGCCCGGAGTTGTAAATATTATCAGTTTGCTGGTCATTTCAAGGCTTTCCACTGGTGATGTCTGTGATAACAAACGGCAGGAAATGTAGGAAGAATCTATTTACTTTAATTTCAAGGGGTTCTTCCAAGTTTTTAATCATTTCTGGAAACTCTAATTACGTATTTTAAGAGTTTTACCACGACTAGAGAGCTTTCTTACAAATATGTACTGGAACCGTCAGGATTTTAAAAGAGTCATACAAAAGTCGCCAGAGTAATGCGGCCTCAATTGTAAACATAAGCAGTACAGTCCTCCCTTACAGGCTTTCTACACAAATTTTGAGCTGTATAAACAAGAATTCCTAATATTTGAAAGCAAATTCAAGTGAAAACGCTCCCTAAAGTGCCCAGAGTTGTAAATATTATCAGTTTGCTGGTCATTTCACGGCTTTCCACTGGTAATGTCTGTGCTTACAAACGGCAGGAAATGTAGGAATAATCTATTGACTTTAATTTCAAGGGGTTCTTCCAAGTTTTTAATCATTTCTGGAAACTCTGATTATGTATTTTAAGAGTTTTACCACAACTAGAGAGTTTTCTTACAAATATGTACTGGAACAGTCAGGATTTTAACAGAGTCACACAAAACTCGCCAGAGTCATGGGGCCTCAATTGTAAACATACGCAGTTTAGACCTCACTCACAGGCTTTCTACACAAATTTTGAGCTGTATAAACAAGAATTCCTAATATTTGAAAGCAAATTCAACTGAAAACGCTCCCTAAAGTGCCCGGAGTTGTAAATATTATCAGTTTGCTGGTCATTTCACGGCTTTCCACTGGTATTGTCTGTGATTACAAACGGCAGGAAATGTAGGAAGAATCTATTTACTTTAATTTGAAGGGGTTCTTCCAAGTTTTTAATCATTTCTGGAAACTGTAATTGCGTATTTTAAGAGTTTTACCAAAACTAGAGACTTTTCTTACAAATATGTACTGGAACCGTCAGAATTTTAACAGAGTCACACAAAACTCGCCAGAGTAATGCGGTCTCAATTGTAAACATAAGCAGTACAGTGCTCACTTACAGGCTTTCTGCACAAATTTTGAGCTGTATAAACAAGAAATCCTAATATTTGAAAGCAAATTCAAGTGAAAACGCTCCCTAAAGTGCCTGGAGTTGTAAATATTATCAGTTTGCTGGTCATTTCACGGCTTTCCACTGGTAATGTCTGTGATTACAAACGGCAGGAAATGTAGGAAGAATCGATTTACTTTAATTTCAAGGGGTTCTTCCAAGTTTTTAATCATTTCTGGAAACTCTAATTACGTACTTTAAGAGTTTTACCACAACTAGAGAGTTTTCTTACAAATATGTACTGGAACCGTCAGGATTTTAAAAGAGTCATAAAAAAGTCGCCAGAGTAATGGGACCTCAATTGTAAACATAAGCAGTACAGTCCTCACTTACAGGCTTTCTACACATTTTGAGCTGTATAAACAAGAATTACTAATATTTGAAAGCAAATTCAAGTGAAAACGCTCTCTAAAGTGCCCGGAGTTGTAAATATTATCAGTTTGCTGGTCATTTCACGGCTTTCCACTGGTAATGTCTGTGATTATAAACGGCAGGAAATGTAGGAAGAATCTATTTACTTTAATTTGAAGGGGTTCTTCCAAGTTTTTAATCATTTCTGGAAACTGTAATTGCGTATTTTAAGAGTTTTACCAAAACTAGAGACTTTTCTTACAAATATGTACTGGAACCGTCAGAATTTTAACAGAGTCATACAAAACTCGCCAGAATAATGCGGTCTCAATTGGAAACATAAGCAGTACAGTGCTCACTTACAGGCTTTCTGCACAAATTTTGAGCTGTATAAACAAGAATTCCTAATATTTGAAAGCAAATTCAAGTGAAAACGATCCCTAAAGTGCCCGGAGTTGTAAATATTATCAGTTTGCTGGTCATTTCACGGCTTTCCACTGGTAATGTCTGTGATTACAAACGGCAGGAAATGTAGGAAGAATCGATTTACTTTAATTTCAAGGGGTTCTTCCAAGTTTTTAATCATTTCTGGAAACTCTAATTACGTATTTAAGAGTTTTACCACAACTAGAGAGTTTTCTTACAAATATGTACTGGAACCGTCAGGATTTTAACAGAGTCATACAAAACTCGCCATAGTAATGGGGCCTCAATTGTAAACATACACAGTTTAGACCTCACTCACAGGCTTTCTACACAAATTTTGAGCTGTATAAACAAGAATTCCTAATATTTGAAAGCAAATTCAACTAATAACGATCCCTAAAGTGCCCGGAGTTGTAAATATTATCAGTTTGCTGGTCATTTCAAGGCTTTCCACTGGTGATGTCTGTGATAACAAACGGCAGGAAATGTAGGAAGAATCTATTTACTTTAATTTCAAGGGGTTCTTCCAAGTTTTTAATCATTTCTGGAAACTCTAATTACGTATTTTAAGAGTTTTACCACGACTAGAGAGCTTTCTTACAAATATGTACTGGAACCGTCAGGATTTTAAAAGAGTCATACAAAAGTCACCAGAGTAATGCGGCCTCAATTGTAAACATAAGCAGTACAGTCCTCACTTACAGGCTTTCTACACAAATTTTGAGCTGTATAAACAAGAATTCCTAATACTTGAAAGCAAATTCAAGTGAAAACGCTCCCTAAAGTGCCCAGAGTTGTAAATATTATCAGTTTGCTGGTCATTTCACGGCTTTCCACTGGTAATGTCTGTGATTACAAACGGCAGGAAATGTAGGAATAATCTATTGACTTTAATTTCAAGGGGTTCTTCCAAGTTTTTAATCATTTCTGGAAACTCTGATTATGTATTTTAAGAGTTTTACCACAACTAGAGAGTTTTCTTACAAATATGTACTGGAACCGTCAGGATTTTAACAGAGTCACACAAAACTCGCCAGAGTAATGGGGCCTCAATTGTAAACATACGCAGTTTAGACCTCACTCACAGGCTTTCTACACAAATTTTGAGCTGTATAAACAAGAATTCCTAATATTTGAAAGCAAATTCAACTGAAAACGCTCCCTAAAGTGCCCGGAGTTGTAAATATTATCAGTTTGCTGGTCATTTCACGGCTTTCCACTGGTAATGTCTGTGATTACAAACGGCAGGAAATGTAGGAAGAATCTATTTACTTTAATTTGAAGGGGTTCTTCCAAGTTTTTAATCATTTCTGGAAACTCTAATTACGTATTTTAAGAGTTTTACCACAACTAGAGAGTTTTCGTACAAATATGTACTGGAACCGTCAGGATTTTAACAGAGTCACACAAAACTCGCCAGAGTCATGGGGCCTCAATTGTAAACATACGCAGTTTAGACCTCACTCACAGGCTTTCTACACAAATTTTGAGCTGTATAAACAAGAATTCCTAATATTTGAAAGCAAATTCAACTGAAAACGCTCCCTAAAGTGCCCGGAGTTGTAAATATTATCAGTTTGCTGGTCATTTCACGGCATTCCACTGGTAATGTCTGTGATTACAAATGGCAGGAAATGTAGGAAGAATCTATTTACTTTAATTTGAAGGGGTTCTTCCAAGTTTTTAATCATTTCTGGAAACTGTAATTGCGTATTTTAAGAGTTTTACCAAAACTAGAGACTTTTCTTACAAATATGTACTGGAACCGTCAGAATTTTAACAGAGTCATACAAAACTCGCCAGAATAATGCGGTCTCAATTGTAAACATAAGCAGTACAGTGCTCACTTACAGGCTTTCTGCTCAAATTTTGAGCTGTATAAACAAGAATTCCTAATATTTGAAAGCAAATTCAAGTGAAAACGCTCCCTAAAGTGCCTGGAGTTGTAAATATTATCAGTTTGTTGGTCATTTCACGGCTTTCCACTGGTAATGTCTGTGATTACAAACGGCAGGAAATGTAGGAAGAATCGATTTACTTTAATTTCAAGGGGTTCTTCCAAGTTTTTAATCATTTCTGGAAACTCTAATTACGTACTTTAAGAGTTTTACCACAACTAGAGAGTTTTCTTACAAATATGTACTGGAACCGTCAGGATTTTAAAAGAGTCATAAAAAAGTCGCCAGAGTAATGGGACCTCAATTGTAAACATAAGCAGTAGAGTCCTCACTTACAGGCTTTCTACACAAATTTAGAGCTGTATAAACAAGAATTCCTAATATTTGAAAGCAAATTCAACTAATAACGATCCCTAAAGTGCCCGGAGTTGTAAATATTATCAGTTTGCTGGTCATTTCAAGGCTTTCCACTGGTGATGTCTGTGATAACAAACGGCAGGAAATGTAGGAAGAATCTATTTACTTTAATTTCAAGGGGTTCTTCCAAGTTTTTAATCATTTCTGGAAACTCTAATTACGTATTTTAAGAGTTTTACCACGACTAGAGAGCTTTCTTACAAATATGTACTGGAACCGTCAGGATTTTAAAAGAGTCATACAAAAGTCGCCAGAGTAATGCGGCCTCAATTGTAAACATAAGCAGTACAGTCCTCCCTTACAGGCTTTCTACACAAATTTTGAGCTGTATAAACAAGAATTCCTAATATTTGAAAGCAAATTCAAGTGAAAACGCTCCCTAAAGTGCCCAGAGTTGTAAATATTATCAGTTTGCTGGTCATTTCACGGCTTTCCACTGGTAATGTCTGTGCTTACAAACGGCAGGAAATGTAGGAATAATCTATTGACTTTAATTTCAAGGGGTTCTTCCAAGTTTTTAATCATTTCTGGAAACTCTGATTATGTATTTTAAGAGTTTTACCACAACTAGAGAGTTTTCTTACAAATATGTACTGGAACCGTCAGGATTTTAACAGAGTCACACAAAACTCGCCAGAGTCATGGGGCCTCAATTGTAAACATACGCAGTTTAGACCTCACTCACAGGCTTTCTACACAAATTTTGAGCTGTATAAACAAGAATTCCTAATATTTGAAAGCAAATTCAACTGAAAACGCTCCCTAAAGTGCCCGGAGTTGTAAATATTATCAGTTTGCTGGTCATTTCACGGCTTTCCACTGGTATTGTCTGTGATTACAAACGGCAGGAAATGTAGGAAGAATCTATTTACTTTAATTTGAAGGGGTTCTTCCAAGTTTTTAATCATTTCTGGAAACTGTAATTGCGTATTTTAAGAGTTTTACCAAAACTAGAGACTTTTCTTACAAATATGTACTGGAACCGTCAGAATTTTAACAGAGTCACACAAAACTCGCCAGAGTAATGCGGTCTCAATTGTAAACATAAGCAGTACAGTGCTCACTTACAGGCTTTCTGCACAAATTTTGAGCTGTATAAACAAGAAATCCTAATATTTGAAAGCAAATTCAAGTGAAAACGCTCCCTAAAGTGCCTGGAGTTGTAAATATTATCAGTTTGCTGGTCATTTCACGGCTTTCCACTGGTAATGTCTGTGATTACAAACGGCAGGAAATGTAGGAAGAATCGATTTACTTTAATTTCAAGGGGTTCTTCCAAGTTTTTAATCATTTCTGGAAACTCTAATTACGTACTTTAAGAGTTTTACCACAACTAGAGAGTTTTCTTACAAATATGTACTGGAACCGTCAGGATTTTAAAAGAGTCATAAAAAAGTCGCCAGAGTAATGGGACCTCAATTGTAAACATAAGCAGTACAGTCCTCACTTACAGGCTTTCTACACATTTTGAGCTGTATAAACAAGAATTACTAATATTTGAAAGCAAATTCAAGTGAAAACGCTCCCTAAAGTGCCCGGAGTTGTAAATATTATCAGTTTGCTGGTCATTTCACGGCTTTCCACTGGTAATGTCTGTGATTACAAACGGCAGGAAATGTAGGAAGAATCTATTTACTTTAATTTGAAGGGGTTCTTCCAAGTTTTTAATCATTTCTGGAAACTGTAATTGCGTATTTTAAGAGTTTTACCAAAACTAGAGACTTTTCTTACAAATATGTACTGGAACCGTCAGAATTTTAACAGAGTCATACAAAACTCGCCAGAATAATGCGTTCTCAATTGGAAACATAAGCAGTACAGTGCTCACTTACAGGCTTTCTGCACAAATTTTGAGCTGTATAAACAAGAATTCCTAATATTTGAAAGCAAATTCAACTAATAACGATCCCTAAAGTGCCCGGAGTTGTAAATATTATCAGTTTGCTGGTCATTTCAAGGCTTTCCACTGGTGATGTCTGTGATAACAAACGGCAGGAAATGTAGGAAGAATCTATTTACTTTAATTTCAAGGGGTTCTTCCAAGTTTTTAATCATTTCTGGAAACTCTAATTACGTATTTTAAGAGTTTTACCACGACTAGAGAGCTTTCTTACAAATATGTACTGGAACCGTCAGGATTTTAAAAGAGTCATACAAAAGTCACCAGAGTAATGCGGCCTCAATTGTAAACATAAGCAGTACAGTCCTCACTTACAGGCTTTCTACACAAATTTTGAGCTGTATAAACAAGAATTCCTAATACTTGAAAGCAAATTCAAGTGAAAACGCTCCCTAAAGTGCCCAGAGTTGTAAATATTATCAGTTTGCTGGTCATTTCACGGCTTTCCACTGGTAATGTCTGTGATTACAAACGGCAGGAAATGTAGGAATAATCTATTGACTTTAATTTCAAGGGGTTCTTCCAAGTTTTTAATCATTTCTGGAAACTCTGATTATGTATTTTAAGAGTTTTACCACAACTAGAGAGTTTTCTTACAAATATGTACTGGAACCGTCAGGATTTTAACAGAGTCACACAAAACTCGCCAGAGTAATGGGGCCTCAATTGTAAACATACGCAGTTTAGACCTCACTCACAGGCTTTCTACACAAATTTTGAGCTGTATAAACAAGAATTCCTAATATTTGAAAGCAAATTCAACTGAAAACGCTCCCTAAAGTGCCCGGAGTTGTAAATATTATCAGTTTGCTGGTCATTTCACGGCTTTCCACTGGTAATGTCTGTGATTACAAACGGCAGGAAATGTAGGAAGAATCTATTTACTTTAATTTGAAGGGGTTCTTCCAAGTTTTTAATCATTTCTGGAAACTCTAATTACGTATTTTAAGAGTTTTACCACAACTAGAGAGTTTTCGTACAAATATGTACTGGAACCGTCAGGATTTTAACAGAGTCACACAAAACTCGCCAGAGTCATGGGGCCTCAATTGTAAACATACGCAGTTTAGACCTCACTCACAGGCTTTCTACACAAATTTTGAGCTGTATAAACAAGAATTCCTAATATTTGAAAGCAAATTCAACTGAAAACGCTCCCTAAAGTGCCCGGAGTTGTAAATATTATCAGTTTGCTGGTCATTTCACGGCATTCCACTGGTAATGTCTGTGATTACAAATGGCAGGAAATGTAGGAAGAATCTATTTACTTTAATTTGAAGGGGTTCTTCCAAGTTTTTAATCATTTCTGGAAACTGTAATTGCGTATTTTAAGAGTTTTACCAAAACTAGAGACTTTTCTTACAAATATGTACTGGAACCGTCAGAATTTTAACAGAGTCATACAAAACTCGCCAGAATAATGCGGTCTCAATTGTAAACATAAGCAGTACAGTGCTCACTTACAGGCTTTCTGCTCAAATTTTGAGCTGTATAAACAAGAATTCCTAATATTTGAAAGCAAATTCAAGTGAAAACGCTCCCTAAAGTGCCTGGAGTTGTAAATATTATCAGTTTGCTGGTCATTTCACGGCTTTCCACTGGTAATGTCTGTGATTACAAACGGCAGGAAATGTAGGAAGAATCGATTTACTTTAATTTCAAGGGGTTCTTCCAAGTTTTTAATCATTTCTGGAAACTCTAATTACGTACTTTAAGAGTTTTACCACAACTAGAGAGTTTTCTTACAAATATGTACTGGAACCGTCAGGATTTTAAAAGAGTCATAAAAAAGTCGCCAGAGTAATGGGACCTCAATTGTAAACATAAGCAGTAGAGTCCTCACTTACAGGCTTTCTACACAAATTTAGAGCTGTATAAACAAGAATTCCTAATATTTGAAAGCAAATTCAACTAATAACGATCCCTAAAGTGCCCGGAGTTGTAAATATTATCAGTTTGCTGGTCATTTCAAGGCTTTCCACTGGTGATGTCTGTGATAACAAACGGCAGGAAATGTAGGAAGAATCTATTTACTTTAATTTCAAGGGGTTCTTCCAAGTTTTTAATCATTTCTGGAAACTCTAATTACGTATTTTAAGAGTTTTACCACGACTAGAGAGCTTTCTTACAAATATGTACTGGAACCGTCAGGATTTTAAAAGAGTCATACAAAAGTCGCCAGAGTAATGGGGCCTCAATTGTAAACATAAGCAGTACAGTCCTCCCTTACAGGCTTTCTACACAAATTTTGAGCTGTATAAACAAGAATTCCTAATATTTGAAAGCAAATTCAAGTGAAAACGCTCCCTAAAGTGCCCAGAGTTGTAAATATTATCAGTTTGCTGGTCATTTCACGGCTTTCCACTGGTAATGTCTGTGCTTACAAACGGCAGGAAATTTAGGAATAATCTATTGACTTTAATTTCAAGGGGTTCTTCCAAGTTTTTAATCATTTCTGGAAACTCTGATTATGTATTTTAAGAGTTTTACCACAACTAGAGAGTTTTCTTACAAATATGTACTGGAACCGTCAGGATTTTAACAGAGTCACACAAAACTCGCCAGAGTCATGGGGCCTCAATTGTAAACATACGCAGTTTAGACCTCACTCACAGGCTTTCTACACAAATTTTGAGCTGTATAAACAAGAATTCCTAATATTTGAAAGCAAATTCAACTGAAAACGCTCCCTAAAGTGCCCGGAGTTGTAAATATTATCAGTTTGCTGGTCATTTCACGGCTTTCCACTGGTATTGTCTGTGATTACAAACGGCAGGAAATGTAGGAAGAATCTATTTACTTTAATTTGAAGGGGTTCTTCCAAGTTTTTAATCATTTCTGGAAACTGTAATTGCGTATTTTAAGAGTTTTACCAAAACTAGAGACTTTTCTTACAAATATGTACTGGAACCGTCAGAATTTTAACAGAGTCACACAAAACTCGCCAGAGTAATGCGGTCTCAATTGTAAACATAAGCAGTACAGTGCTCACTTACAGGCTTTCTGCACAAATTTTGAGCTGTATAAACAAGAAATCCTAATATTTGAAAGCAAATTCAAGTGAAAACGCTCCCTAAAGTGCCTGGAGTTGTAAATATTATCAGTTTGCTGGTCATTTCACGGCTTTCCACTGGTAATGTCTGTGATTACAAACGGCAGGAAATGTAGGAAGAATCGATTTACTTTAATTTCAAGGGGTTCTTCCAAGTTTTTAATCATTTCTGGAAACTCTAATTACGTACTTTAAGAGTTTTACCACAACTAGAGAGTTTTCTTACAAATATGTACTGGAACCGTCAGGATTTTAAAAGAGTCATAAAAAAGTCGCCAGAGTAATGGGACCTCAATTGTAAACATAAGCAGTACAGTCCTCACTTACAGGCTTTCTACACATTTTGAGCTGTATAAACAAGAATTACTAATATTTGAAAGCAAATTCAAGTGAAAACGCTCCCTAAAGTGCCCGGAGTTGTAAATATTATCAGTTTGCTGGTCATTTCACGGCTTTCCACTGGTAATGTCTGTGATTACAAACGGCAGGAAATGTAGGAAGAATCTATTTACTTTAATTTGAAGGGGTTCTTCCAAGTTTTTAATCATTTCTGGAAACTGTAATTGCGTATTTTAAGAGTTTTACCAAAACTAGAGACTTTTCTTACAAATATGTACTGGAACCGTCAGAATTTTAACAGAGTCATACAAAACTCGCCAGAATAATGCGTTCTCAATTGGAAACATAAGCAGTACAGTGCTCACTTACAGGCTTTCTGCACAAATTTTGAGCTGTATAAACAAGAATTCCTAATATTTGAAAGCAAATTCAAGTGAAAACGATCCCTAAAGTGCCCGGAGTTGTAAATATTATCAGTTTGCTGGTCATTTCACGGCTTTCCACTGGTAATGTCTGTGATTACAAACGGCAGGAAATGTAGGAAGAATCGATTTACTTTAATTTCAAGGGGTTCTTCCAAGTTTTTAATCATTTCTGGAAACTCTAATTACGTATTTAAGAGTTTTACCAAAACTAGAGAGTTTTCTTACAAATATGTACTGGAACCGTCAGGATTTTAACAGAGTCATACAAAACTCGCCATAGTAATGGGGCCTCAATTGTAAACATACACAGTTTAGACCTCACTCACAGGCTTTCTACACAAATTTTGAGCTGTATAAACAAGAATTCCTAATATTTGAAAGCAAATTCAACTAATAACGATCCCTAAAGTGCACGGAGTTGTAAATATTATCAGTTTGCTGGTCATTTCAAGGCTTTCCACTGGTGATGTCTGTGATAACAAACGGCAGGAAATGTAGGAAGAATCTATTTACTTTAATTTCAAGGGGTTCTTCCAAGTTTTTAATCATTTCTGGAAACTCTAATTACGTATTTTAAGAGTTTTACCACGACTAGAGAGCTTTCTTACAAATATGTACTGGAACCGTCAGGATTTTAAAAGAGTCATACAAAAGTCGCCAGAGTAATGCGGCCTCAATTGTAAACATAAGCAGTACAGTCCTCACTTACAGGCTTTCTACACAAATTTTGAGCTGTATAAACAAGAATTCCTAATACTTGAAAGCAAATTCAAGTGAAAACGCTCCCTAAAGTGCCCAGAGTTGTAAATATTATCAGTTTGCTGGTCATTTCACGGCTTTCCACTGGTAATGTCTGTGATTACAAACGGCAGGAAATGTAGGAATAATCTATTGACTTTAATTTCAAGGGGTTCTTCCAAGTTTTTAATCATTTCTGGAAACTCTGATTATGTATTTTAAGAGTTTTACCACAACTAGAGAGTTTTCTTACAAATATGTACTGGAACCGTCAGGATTTTAACAAAGTCACACAAAACTCGCCAGAGTAATGGGGCCTCAATTGTAAACATACGCAGTTTAGACCTCACTCACAGGCTTTCTACACAAATTTTGAGCTGTATAAACAAGAATTCCTAATATTTGAAAGCAAATTCAACTGAAAACGCTCCCTAAAGTGCCCGGAGTTGTAAATATTATCAGTTTGCTGGTCATTTCACGGCTTTCCACTGGTAATGTCTGTGATTACAAACGGCAGGAAATGTAGGAAGAATCTATTTACTTTAATTTGAAGGGGTTCTTCCAAGTTTTTAATCATTTCTGGAAACTGTAATTGCGTATTTTAAGAGTTTTACCAAAACTAGAGACTTTTCTTACAAATATGTACTGGAACCGTCAGAATTTTAACAGAGTCACACAAAACTCGCCAGAGTAATGCGGTCTCAATTGTAAACATAAGCAGTACAGTGCTCACTTACAGGCTTTCTGCACAAATTTTGAGCTGTATAAACAAGAATTCCTAATATTTGAAAGCAAATTCAAGTGAAAACGCTCCCTAAAGTGCCTGGAGTTGTAAATATTATCAGTTTGCTGGTCATTTCACGGCTTTCCACTGGTAATGTCTGTGATTACAAACGGCAGGAAATGTAGGAAGAATCGATTTACTTTAATTTCAAGGGGTTCTTCCAAGTTTTTAATCATTTCTGGAAACTCTAATTACGTACTTTAAGAGTTTTACCACAACTAGAGAGTTTTCTTACAAATATGTACTGGAACCGTCAGGATTTTAAAAGAGTCATAAAAAAGTCGCCAGAGTAATGGGACCTCAATTGTAAACATGAGCAGTACAGTCCTCACTTACAGGCTTTCTACACATTTTGAGCTGAATAAACAAGAATTACTAATATTTGAAAGCAAATTCAAGTGAAAACGCTCCCTAAAGTGCCCGGAGTTGTAAATATTGTCACTTTGCTGGTCATTTCACGGCTTTCCACTGGTAATGTCTGTGATTACAAACGGCAGGAAATGTAGGAAGAATCGATTTACTTTAATTTCAAGGGTTCTTCCAAGTTTTTAATCATTTCTGGAAACTCTAATTACGTATTTAAGAGTTTTACCACAACTAGAGAGTTTTCTTACAAATATGTACTGGAACCGTCAGGATTTTAACAGAGTCATACAAAACTCGCCAGAGTAATGGGGCCTCAATTGTAAACATACGCAGTTTAGACCTCACTCACAGGTTTTCTACACAAATTTTGAGCTGTATAAACAAGAATTCCTAATATTTGAAAGCAAATTCAACTGATAACGCTCCCTAATGTGCCCGGAGTTGTAAATATTATCAGTTTGCTGGTCATTTCAAGGCTTTCCACTGGTAATGTCTGTGATTACAAACGGCAGGAAATGTAGGAAGAATCTATTTACTTTAATTTCAAGGGGTTCTTCCAAGTTTTTAATCATTTCTGGAAACTCTAATTACGTATTTTAAGAGTTTTACCACAACTAGAGAGTTTTCTTACAAATATGTACTGGAACCGTCAGGATTTTAACAGAGTCACACAAAACTCGCCAGAGTCATGGGGCCTCAATTGTAAACATACGCAGTTTAGACCTCACTCACAGGCTTTCTACACAAATTTTGAGCTGTATAAACAAGAATTCCTAATATTTGAAAGCAAATTCAACTGAAAACGCTCCCTAAAGTGCCCGGAGTTGTAAATATTATCAGTTTGCTGGTCATTTCACGGCATTCCACTGGTAATGTCTGTGATTACAAATGGCAGGAAATGTAGGAAGAATCTATTTACTTTAATTTGAAGGGGTTCTTCCAAGTTTTTAATCATTTCTGGAAACTGTAATTGCGTATTTTAAGAGTTTTACCAAAACTAGAGACTTTTCTTACAAATATGTACTGGAACCGTCAGAATTTTAACAGAGTCATACAAAACTCGCCAGAATAATGCGGTCTCAATTGTAAACATAAGCAGTACAGTGCTCACTTACAGGCTTTCTGCTCAAATTTTGAGCTGTATAAACAAGAATTCCTAATATTTGAAAGCAAATTCAAGTGAAAACGCTCCCTAAAGTGCCTGGAGTTGTAAATATTATCAGTTTGCTGGTCATTTGACGGCTTTCCACTGGTAATGTCTGTGATTACAAACGGCAGGAAATGTAGGAATAATCTATTGACTTTAATTTCAAGGGGTTCTTCCAAGTTTTTAATCATTTCTGGAAACTCTAATTACGTACTTTAAGAGTTTTACCACAACTAGAGAGTTTTCTTACAAATATGTACTGGAACCGTCAGGATTTTAAAAGAGTCATAAAAAAGTCGCCAGAGTAATGGGACCTCAATTGTAAACATGAGCAGTACAGTCCTCACTTACAGGCTTTCTACACATTTTGAGCTGTATAAACAAGAATTACTAATATTTGAAAGCAAATTCAAGTGAAAACGCTCCCTAATGTGCCCGGAGTTGTAAATATTATCAGTTTGCTGGTCATTTCAAGGCTTTCCACTGGTAATGTCTGTGATTACAAACGGCAGGAAATGTAGGAAGAATCTATTTACTTTAATTTCAAGGGGTTCTTCCAAGTTTTTAATCATTTCTGGAAACTCTAATTACGTATTTTAAGAGTTTTACCACAACTAGAGAGTTTTCTTACAAATATGTACTGGAACCGTCAGGATTTTAACAGAGTCACACAAAACTCGCCAGAGTCATGGGGCCTCAATTGTAAACATACGCAGTTTAGACCTCACTCACAGGCTTTCTACACAAATTTTGAGCTGTATAAACAAGAATTCCTAATATTTGAAAGCAAATTCAACTGAAAACGCTCCCTAAAGTGCCCGGAGTTGTAAATATTATCAGTTTGCTGGTCATTTCACGGCATTCCACTGGTAATGTCTGTGATTACAAATGGCAGGAAATGTAGGAAGAATCTATTTACTTTAATTTGAAGGGGTTCTTCCAAGTTTTTAATCATTTCTGGAAACTGTAATTGCGTATTTTAAGAGTTTTACCAAAACTAGAGACTTTTCTTACAAATATGTACTGGAACCGTCAGAATTTTAACAGAGTCATACAAAACTCGCCAGAATAATGCGGTCTCAATTGTAAACATAAGCAGTACAGTGCTCACTTACAGGCTTTCTGCTCAAATTTTGAGCTGTATAAACAAGAATTCCTAATATTTGAAAGCAAATTCAAGTGAAAACGCTCCCTAAAGTGCCTGGAGTTGTAAATATTATCAGTTTGCTGGTCATTTCACGGCTTTCCACTGGTAATGTCTGTGATTACAAACGGCAGGAAATGTAGGAAGAATCGATTTACTTTAATTTCAAGGGGTTCTTCCAAGTTTTTAATCATTTCTGGAAACTCTAATTACGTACTTTAAGAGTTTTACCACAACTAGAGAGTTTTCTTACAAATATGTACTGGAACCGTCAGGATTTTAAAAGAGTCATAAAAAAGTCGCCAGAGTAATGGGACCTCAATTGTAAACATGAGCAGTACAGTCCTCACTTACAGGCTTTCTACACATTTTGAGCTGTATAAACAAGAATTACTAATATTTGAAAGCAAATTCAAGTGAAAACGCTCCCTAAAGTGCCCGGAGTTGTAAATATTGTCACTTTGCTGGTCATTTCACGGCTTTCCACTGCTAATGTCTGTGATTACAAACGGCAGGAAATGTAGGAAGAATCGATTTACTTTAATTTCAAGGGGTTCTTCCAAGTTTTTAATCATTTCTGGAAACTCTAATTACGTATTTAAGAGTTTTACCACAACTAGAGAGTTTTCTTACAAATATGTACTGGAACCGTCAGGATTTTAACAGAGTCATACAAAACTCGCCAGAGTAATGGGGCCTCAATTGTAAACATACGCAGTTTAGACCTCACTCACAGGCTTTCTACACAAATTTTGAGCTGTATAAACAAGAATTCCTAATATTTGAAAGCAAATTCAACTGATAACGCTCCCTAATGTGCCCGGAGTTGTAAATATTATCAGTTTGCTGGTCATTTCAAGGCTTTCCACTGGTAATGTCTGTGATTACAAACGGCAGGAAATGTAGGAAGAATCTATTTACTTTAATTTCAAGGGGTTCTTCCAAGTTTTTAATCATTTCTGGAAACTCTGATTATGTATTTTAAGAGTTTTACCACAACTAGAGAGTTTTCTTACAAATATGTACTGGAACCGTCAGGATTTTAACAAAGTCACACAAAACTCGCCAGAGTAATGGGGCCTCAATTGTAAACATACGCAGTTTAGACCTCACTCACAGGCTTTCTACACAAATTTTGAGCTGTATAAACAAGAATTCCTAATATTTGAAAGCAAATTCAACTGAAAACGCTCCCTAAAGTGCCCGGAGTTGTAAATATTATCAGTTTGCTGGTCATTTCACGGCTTTCCACTGGTAATGTCTGTGATTACAAACGGCAGGAAATGTAGGAAGAATCTATTTACTTTAATTTGAAGGGGTTCTTCCAAGTTTTTAATCATTTCTGGAAACTGTAATTGCGTATTTTAAGAGTTTTACCAAAACTAGAGACTTTTCTTACAAATATGTACTGGAACCGTCAGAATTTTAACAGAGTCACACAAAACTCGCCAGAGTAATGCGGTCTCAATTGTAAACATAAGCAGTACAGTGCTCACTTACAGGCTTTCTGCACAAATTTTGAGCTGTATAAACAAGAATTCCTAATATTTGAAAGCAAATTCAAGTGAAAACGCTCCCTAAAGTGCCTGGAGTTGTAAATATTATCAGTTTGCTGGTCATTTCACGGCTTTCCACTGGTAATGTCTGTGATTACAAACGGCAGGAAATGTAGGAAGAATCGATTTACTTTAATTTCAAGGGGTTCTTCCAAGTTTTTAATCATTTCTGGAAACTCTAATTACGTACTTTAAGAGTTTTACCACAACTAGAGAGTTTTCTTACAAATATGTACTGGAACCGTCAGGATTTTAAAAGAGTCATAAAAAAGTCGCCAGAGTAATGGGACCTCAATTGTAAACATGAGCAGTACAGTCCTCACTTACAGGCTTTCTACACATTTTGAGCTGTATAAACAAGAATTACTAATATTTGAAAGCAAATTCAAGTGAAAACGCTCCCTAATGTGCCCGGAGTTGTAAATATTATCAGTTTGCTGGTCATTTCAAGGCTTTCCACTGGTAATGTCTGTGATTACAAACGGCAGGAAATGTAGGAAGAATCTATTTACTTTAATTTCAAGGGGTTCTTCCAAGTTTTTAATCATTTCTGGAAACTCTAATTACGTATTTTAAGAGTTTTACCACAACTAGAGAGTTTTCTTACAAATATGTACTGGAACCGTCAGGATTTTAACAGAGTCACACAAAACTCGCCAGAGTCATGGGGCCTCAATTGTAAACATACGCAGTTTAGACCTCACTCACAGGCTTTCTACACAAATTTTGAGCTGTATAAACAAGAATTCCTAATATTTGAAAGCAAATTCAACTGAAAACGCTCCCTAAAGTGCCCGGAGTTGTAAATATTATCAGTTTGCTGGTCATTTCACGGCATTCCACTGGTAATGTCTGTGATTACAAATGGCAGGAAATGTAGGAAGAATCTATTTACTTTAATTTGAAGGGGTTCTTCCAAGTTTTTAATCATTTCTGGAAACTGTAATTGCGTATTTTAAGAGTTTTACCAAAACTAGAGACTTTTCTTACAAATATGTACTGGAACCGTCAGAATTTTAACAGAGTCATACAAAACTCGCCAGAATAATGCGGTCTCAATTGTAAACATAAGCAGTACAGTGCTCACTTACAGGCTTTCTGCTCAAATTTTGAGCTGTATAAACAAGAATTCCTAATATTTGAAAGCAAATTCAAGTGAAAACGCTCCCTAAAGTGCCTGGAGTTGTAAATATTATCAGTTTGCTGGTCATTTCACGGCTTTCCACTGGTAATGTCTGTGATTACAAACGGCAGGAAATGTAGGAAGAATCGATTTACTTTAATTTCAAGGGGTTCTTCCAAGTTTTTAATCATTTCTGGAAACTCTAATTACGTACTTTAAGAGTTTTACCACAACTAGAGAGTTTTCTTACAAATATGTACTGGAACCGTCAGGATTTTAAAAGAGTCATAAAAAAGTCGCCAGAGTAATGGGACCTCAATTGTAAACATGAGCAGTACAGTCCTCACTTACAGGCTTTCTACACATTTTGAGCTGTATAAACAAGAATTACTAATATTTGAAAGCAAATTCAAGTGAAAACGCTCCCTAAAGTGCCCGGAGTTGTAAATATTGTCACTTTGCTGGTCATTTCACGGCTTTCCACTGCTAATGTCTGTGATTACAAACGGCAGGAAATGTAGGAAGAATCGATTTACTTTAATTTCAAGGGGTTCTTCCAAGTTTTTAATCATTTCTGGAAACTCTAATTACGTATTTAAGAGTTTTACCACAACTAGAGAGTTTTCTTACAAATATGTACTGGAACCGTCAGGATTTTAACAGAGTCATACAAAACTCGCCAGAGTAATGGGGCCTCAATTGTAAACATACGCAGTTTAGACCTCACTCACAGGCTTTCTACACAAATTTTGAGCTGTATAAACAAGAATTCCTAATATTTGAAAGCAAATTCAACTGATAACGCTCCCTAATGTGCCCGGAGTTGTAAATATTATCAGTTTGCTGGTCATTTCAAGGCTTTCCACTGGTAATGTCTGTGATTACAAACGGCAGGAAATGTAGGAAGAATCTATTTACTTTAATTTCAAGGGGTTCTTCCAAGTTTTTAATCATTTCTGGAAACTCTGATTATGTATTTTAAGAGTTTTACCACAACTAGAGAGTTTTCTTACAAATATGTACTGGAACCGTCAGGATTTTAACAGAGTCACACAAAACTCGCCAGAGTCATGGGGCCTCAATTGTAAACATACGCAGTTTAGACCTCACTCACAGGCTTTCTACACAAATTTTGAGCTGTATAAACAAGAATTCCTAATATTTGAAAGCAAATTCAACTGAAAACGCTCCCTAAAGTGCCCGGAGTTGTAAATATTATCAGTTTGCTGGTCATTTCACGGCATTCCACTGGTAATGTCTGTGATTACAAATGGCAGGAAATGTAGGAAGAATCTATTTACTTTAATTTGAAGGGGTTCTTCCAAGTTTTTAATCATTTCTGGAAACTGTAATTGCGTATTTTAAGAGTTTTACCAAAACTAGAGACTTTTCTTACAAATATGTACTGGAACCGTCAGAATTTTAACAGAGTCATACAAAACTCGCCAGAATAATGCGGTCTCAATTGTAAACATAAGCAGTACAGTGCTCACTTACAGGCTTTCTGCTCAAATTTTGAGCTGTATAAACAAGAATTCCTAATATTTGAAAGCAAATTCAAGTGAAAACGCTCCCTAAAGTGCCTGGAGTTGTAAATATTATCAGTTTGCTGGTCATTTCACGGCTTTCCACTGGTAATGTCTGTGATTACAAACGGCAGGAAATGTAGGAAGAATCGATTTACTTTAATTTCAAGGGGTTCTTCCAAGTTTTTAATCATTTCTGGAAACTCTAATTACGTACTTTAAGAGTTTTACCACAACTAGAGAGTTTTCTTACAAATATGTACTGGAACCGTCAGGATTTTAAAAGAGTCATAAAAAAGTCGCCAGAGTAATGGGACCTCAATTGTAAACATGAGCAGTACAGTCCTCACTTACAGGCTTTCTACACATTTTGAGCTGTATAAACAAGAATTACTAATATTTGAAAGCAAATTCAAGTGAAAACGCTCCCTAAAGTGCCCGGAGTTGTAAATATTGTCACTTTGCTGGTCATTTCACGGCTTTCCACTGCTAATGTCTGTGATTACAAACGGCAGGAAATGTAGGAAGAATCGATTTACTTTAATTTCAAGGGGTTCTTCCAAGTTTTTAATCATTTCTGGAAACTCTAATTACGTATTTAAGAGTTTTACCACAACTAGAGAGTTTTCTTACAAATATGTACTGGAACCGTCAGGATTTTAACAGAGTCATACAAAACTCGCCAGAGTAATGGGGCCTCAATTGTAAACATACGCAGTTTAGACCTCACTCACAGGCTTTCTACACAAATTTTGAGCTGTATAAACAAGAATTCCTAATATTTGAAAGCAAATTCAACTGATAACGCTCCCTAATGTGCCCGGAGTTGTAAATATTATCAGTTTGCTGGTCATTTCAAGGCTTTCCACTGGTAATGTCTGTGATTACAAACGGCAGGAAATGTAGGAAGAATCTATTTACTTTAATTTCAAGGGGTTCTTCCAAGTTTTTAATCATTTCTGGAAACTCTAATTACGTATTTTAAGAGTTTTACCACAACTAGAGAGTTTTCTTACAAATATGTACTGGAACCGTCAGGATTTTAACAGAGTCACACAAAACTCGCCAGAGTCATGGGGCCTCAATTGTAAACATACGCAGTTTAGACCTCACTCACAGGCTTTCTACACAAATTTTGAGCTGTATAAACAAGAATTCCTAATATTTGAAAGCAAATTCAACTGAAAACGCTCCCTAAAGTGCCGGGAGTTGTAAATATTATCAGTTTGCTGGTCATTTCACGGCATTCCACTGGTAATGTCTGTGATTACAAATGGCAGGAAATGTAGGAAGAATCTATTTACTTTAATTTCAAGGGGTTCTTCCAAGTTTTTAATCATTTCTGGAAACTGTAATTGCGTATTTTAAGAGTTTTACCAAAACTAGAGACTTTTCTTACAAATATGTACTGGAACCGTCAGAATTTTAACAGAGTCATACAAAACTCGCCAGAATAATGCGGTCTCAATTGTAAACATAAGCAGTACAGTGCTCACTTACAGGCTTTCTGCTCAAATTTTGAGCTGTATAAACAAGAATTCCTAATATTTGAAAGCAAATTCAAGTGAAAACGCTCCCTAAAGTGCCTGGAGTTGTAAATATTATCAGTTTGCTGGTCATTTCACGGCTTTCCACTGGTAATGTCTGTGATTACAAACGGCAGGAAATGTAGGAAGAATCGATTTACTTTAATTTCAAGGGGTTCTTCCAAGTTTTTAATCATTTCTGGAAACTCTAATTACGTACTTTAAGAGTTTTACCACAACTAGAGAGTTTTCTTACAAATATGTACTGGAACCGTCAGGATTTTAAAAGAGTCATAAAAAAGTCGCCAGAGTAATGGGACCTCAATTGTAAACATAAGCAGTAGAGTCCTCACTTACAGGCTTTCTACACAAATTTTGAGCTGTATAAACAAGAATTCCTAATATTTGAAAGCAAATTCAACTAATAACGATCCCTAAAGTGCCCGGAGTTGTAAATATTATCAGTTTGCTGGTCATTTCAAGGCTTTCCACTGGTGATGTCTGTGATAACAAATGGCAGGAAATGTAGGAAGAATCTATTTACTTTAATTTCAAGGGGTTCTTCCAAGTTTTTAATCATTTCTGGAAACTCTAATTACGTATTTTAAGAGTTTTACCACGACTAGAGAGCTTTCTTACAAATATGTACTGGAACCGTCAGGATTTTAAAAGAGTCATACAAAAGTCGTCAGAGTAATGCGGCCTCAATTGTAAACATAAGCAGTACAGTCCTCCCTTACAGGCTTTCTACACAAATTTTGAGCTGTATAAACAAGAATTCCTAATATTTGAAAGCAAATTCAAGTGAAAACGCTCCCTAAAGTGCCCAGAGTTGTAAATATTATCAGTTTGCTGGTCATTTCACGGCTTTCCACTGGTAATGTCTGTGATTACAAACGGCAGGAAATGTAGGAATAATCTATTGACTTTAATTTCAAGGGGTTCTTCCAAGTTTTTAATCATTTCTGGAAACTCTGATTATGTATTTTAAGAGTTTTACCACAACTAGAGAGTTTTCTTACAAATATGTACTGGAACCGTCAGAATTTTAACAGAGTCATACAAAACTCGCCAGAGTAATGCGGTCTCAATTGGAAACATAAGCAGTTTAGACCTCACTCACAGGCTTTCTACACAAATTTTGAGCTGTATAAACAAGAATTCCTAATATTTGAAAGCAAATTCAAGTGAAAACGCTCCCTAAAGTGCCCGGAGTTGTAAATATTATCAGTTTGCTGGTCATTTCACGGCTTTCCACTGGTAATGTCTGTGATTTCAAACGGCAGGAAATGTAGGAAGAATCTATTTACTTTAATTTGAAGGGGTTCTTCCAAGTTTTTAATCATTTCTGGAAACTGTAATTGCGTATTTTAAGAGTTTTACCAAAACTAGAGACTTTTCTTACAAATATGTACTGGAACCGTCAGAATTTTAACAGAGTCATACAAAACTCGCCAGAGTAATGCGGTCTCAATTGGAAACATAAGCAGTACAGTGCTCACTTACAGGCTTTCTGCACAAATTTTGAGCTGTATAAACAAGAATTCCTAATATTTGAAAGCAAATTCAAGTGAAAACGATCCCTAAAGTGCCCGGAGTTGTAAATATTATCAGTTTGCTGGTCATTTCACGGCTTTCCACTGGTAATGTCTGTGATTACAAACGGCAGGAAATGTAGGAAGAATCGATTTACTTTAATTTCAAGGGGTTCTTCCAAGTTTTTAATCATTTCTGGAAACTCTAATTACGTATTTAAGAGTTTTACCACAACTAGAGAGTTTTCTTACAAATATGTACTGGAACCGTCAGGATTTTAACAGAGTCATACAAAACTCGCCATAGTAATGGGGCCTCAATTGTAAACATACACAGTTTAGACCTCACTCACAGGCTTTCTACACAAATTTTGAGCTGTATAAACAAGAATTCCTAATATTTGAAAGCAAATTCAACTAATAACGATCCCTAAAGTGCCCGGAGTTGTAAATATTATCAGTTTGTTGGTCATTTCAAGGCTTTCCACTGGTGATGTCTGTGATAACAAACGGCAGGAAATGTAGGAAGAATCTATTTACTTTAATTTCAAGGGGTTCTTCCAAGTTTTTAATCATTTCTGGAAACTCTAATTACGTATTTTAAGAGTTTTACCACGACTAGAGAACTTTCTTACAAATATGTACTGGAACCGTCAGGATTTTAAAAGAGTCATACAAAAGTTGCCAGAGTAATGCGGCCTCAATTGTAAACATAAGCAGTACAGTCCTCACTTACAGGCTTTCTACACAAATTTTGAGCTGTATAAACAAGAATTCCTAATACTTGAAAGCAAATTCAAGTGAAAACGCTCCCTAAAGTGCCCAGAGTTGTAAATATTATCAGTTTGCTGGTCATTTCACGGCTTTCCACTGGTAATGTCTGTGATTACAAACGGCAGGAAATGTAGGAATAATCTATTGACTTTAATTTCAAGGGGTTCTTCCAAGTTTTTAATCATTTCTGGAAACTCTGATTATGTATTTTAAGAGTTTTACCACAACTAGAGAGTTTTCTTACAAATATGTACTGGAACCGTCAGGATTTTAACAGAGTCACACAAAACTCGCCAGAGTCATGGGGCCTCAATTGTAAACATACGCAGTTTAGACCTCACTCACAGGCTTTCTACACAAATTTTGAGCTGTATAAACAAGAATTCCTAATATTTGAAAGCAAATTCAACTGAAAACACTCCCTAAAGTGCCCGGAGTTGTAAATATTATCAGTTTGCTGGTCATTTCACGGCTTTCCACTGGTAATGTCTGTGATTACAAACGGCAGGAAATGTAGGAAGAATCTATTTACTTTAATTTGAAGGGGTTCTTCCAAGTTTTTAATCATTTCTGGAAACTGTAATTGCGTATTTTAAGAGTTTTACCAAAACTAGAGACTTTTCTTACAAATATGTACTGGAACCGTCAGAATTTTAACAGAGTCATACAAAACTCGCCAGAGTAATGCGGTCTCAATTGGAAACATAAGCAGTACAGTGCTCACTTACAGGCTTTCTGCACAAATTTTGAGCTGTATAAACAAGAATTCCTAATATTTGAAAGCAAATTCAAGTGAAAACGCTCCCTAAAGTGCCTGGAGTTGTAAATATTATCAGTTTGCTGGTCATTTCACGGCTTTCCACTGGTAATGTCTGTGATTACAAACGGCAGGAAATGTAGGAAGAATCGATTTACTTTAATTTCAAGGGGTTCTTCCAAGTTTTTAATCATTTCTGGAAACTCTAATTACGTACTTTAAGAGTTTTACCACAACTAGAGAGTTTTCTTACAAATATGTACTGGAACCGTCAGGATTTTAAAAGAGTCATAAAAAAGTCGCCAGAGTAATGGGACCTCAATTGTAAACATGAGCAGTACAGTCCTCACTTACAGGCTTTCTACACATTTTGAGCTGTATAAACAAGAATTACTAATATTTGAAAGCAAATTCAAGTGAAAACGCTCCCTAAAGTGCCCGGATTTGTAAATATTTTCACTTTGCTGGTCATTTCACGGCTTTCCACTGCTAATGTCTGTGATTACAAACGGCAGGAAATGTAGGAAGAATCGATTTACTTTAATTTCAAGGGGTTCTTCCAAGTTTTTAATCATTTCTGGAAACTCTAATTACGTATTTAAGAGTTTTACCACAACTAGAGAGTTTTCTTACAAATATGTACTGGAACCGTCAGGATTTTAACAGAGTCATACAAAACTCGCCAGAGTAATGGGGCCTCAATTGTAAACATACGCAGTTTAGACCTCACTCACAGGCTTTCTACACAAATTTTGAGCTGTATAAACAAGAATTCCTAATATTTGAAAGCAAATTCAACTGATAACGCTCCCTAATGTGCCCGGAGTTGTAAATATTATCAGTTTGCTGGTCATTTCAAGGCTTTCCACTGGTAATGTCTGTGATTACAAACGGCAGGAAATGTAGGAAGAATCTATTTACTTTAATTTCAAGGGGTTCTTCCAAGTTTTTAATCATTTCTGGAAACTCTAATTACGTATTTTAAGAGTTTTACCACAACTAGAGAGTTTTCTTACAAATATGTACTGGAACCGTCAGGATTTTAACAGAGTCACACAAAACTCGCCAGAGTCATGGGGCCTCAATTGTAAACATACGCAGTTTAGACCTCACTCACAGGCTTTCTACACAAATTTTGAGCTGTATAAACAAGAATTCCTAATATTTGAAAGCAAATTCAACTGAAAACGCTCCCTAAAGTGCCCGGAGTTGTAAATATTATCAGTTTGCTGGTCATTTCAAGGCTTTCCACTGGTGATGTCTGTGATAACAAACGGCAGGAAATGTAGGAAGAATCTATTTACTTTAATTTCAAGGGGTTCTTCCAAGTTTTTAATCATTTCTGGAAACTCTAATTACGTATTTTAAGAGTTTTACCACGACTAGAGAGTTTTCTTACAAATATGTACTGGAACCGTCAGGATTTTAACAGAGTCATACAAAACTCGCCATAGTAATGGGGCCTCAATTGTAAACATACACAGTTTAGACCTCACTCACAGGCTTTCTACACAAATTTTGAGCTGTATAAACAAGAATTCCTAATATTTGAAAGCAAATTCAACTAATAACGATCCCTAAAGTGCCCGGAGTTGTAAATATTATCAGTTTGTTGGTCATTTCAAGGCTTTCCACTGGTGATGTCTGTGATAACAAACGGCAGGAAATGTAGGAAGAATCTATTTACTTTAATTTCAAGGGGTTCTTCCAAGTTTTTAATCATTTCTGGAAACTCTAATTACGTATTTTAAGAGTTTTACCACGACTAGAGAACTTTCTTACAAATATGTACTGGAACCGTCAGGATTTTAAAAGAGTCATACAAAAGTTGCCAGAGTAATGCGGCCTCAATTGTAAACATAAGCAGTACAGTCCTCACTTACAGGCTTTCTACACAAATTTTGAGCTGTATAAACAAGAATTCCTAATACTTGAAAGCAAATTCAAGTGAAAACGCTCCCTAAAGTGCCCAGAGTTGTAAATATTATCAGTTTGCTGGTCATTTCACGGCTTTCCACTGGTAATGTCTGTGATTACAAACGGCAGGAAATGTAGGAATAATCTATTGACTTTAATTTCAAGGGGTTCTTCCAAGTTTTTAATCATTTCTGGAAACTCTGATTATGTATTTTAAGAGTTTTACCACAACTAGAGAGTTTTCTTACAAATATGTACTGGAACCGTCAGGATTTTAACAGAGTCACACAAAACTCGCCAGAGTCATGGGGCCTCAATTGTAAACATACGCAGTTTAGACCTCACTCACAGGCTTTCTACACAAATTTTGAGCTGTATAAACAAGAATTCCTAATATTTGAAAGCAAATTCAACTGAAAACACTCCCTAAAGTGCCCGGAGTTGTAAATATTATCAGTTTGCTGGTCATTTCACGGCTTTCCACTGGTAATGTCTGTGATTACAAACGGCAGGAAATGTAGGAAGAATCTATTTACTTTAATTTGAAGGGGTTCTTCCAAGTTTTTAATCATTTCTGGAAACTGTAATTGCGTATTTTAAGAGTTTTACCAAAACTAGAGACTTTTCTTACAAATATGTACTGGAACCGTCAGAATTTTAACAGAGTCATACAAAACTCGCCAGAGTAATGCGGTCTCAATTGGAAACATAAGCAGTACAGTGCTCACTTACAGGCTTTCTGCACAAATTTTGAGCTGTATAAACAAGAATTCCTAATATTTGAAAGCATATTCAAGTGAAAACGCTCCCTAAAGTGCCTGGAGTTGTAAATATTATCAGTTTGCTGGTCATTTCACGGCTTTCCACTGGTAATGTCTGTGATTACAAACGGCAGGAAATGTAGGAAGAATCGATTTACTTTAATTTCAAGGGGTTCTTCCAAGTTTTTAATCATTTCTGGAAACTCTAATTACGTACTTTAAGAGTTTTACCACAACTAGAGAGTTTTCTTACAAATATGTACTGGAACCGTCAGGATTTTAAAAGAGTCATAAAAAAGTCGCCAGAGTAATGGGACCTCAATTGTAAACATGAGCAGTACAGTCCTCACTTACAGGCTTTCTACACATTTTGAGCTGTATAAACAAGAATTACTAATATTTGAAAGCAAATTCAAGTGAAAACGCTCCCTAAAGTGCCCGGATTTGTAAATATTTTCACTTTGCTGGTCATTTCACGGCTTTCCACTGCTAATGTCTGTGATTACAAACGGCAGGAAATGTAGGAAGAATCGATTTACTTTAATTTCAAGGGGTTCTTCCAAGTTTTTAATCATTTCTGGAAACTCTAATTACGTATTTAAGAGTTTTACCACAACTAGAGAGTTTTCTTACAAATATGTACTGGAACCGTCAGGATTTTAACAGAGTCATACAAAACTCGCCAGAGTAATGGGGCCTCAATTGTAAACATACGCAGTTTAGACCTCACTCACAGGCTTTCTACACAAATTTTGAGCTGTATAAACAAGAATTCCTAATATTTGAAAGCAAATTCAACTGATAACGCTCCCTAATGTGCCCGGAGTTGTAAATATTATCAGTTTGCTGGTCATTTCAAGGCTTTCCACTGGTAATGTCTGTGATTACAAACGGCAGGAAATGTAGGAAGAATCTATTTACTTTAATTTCAAGGGGTTCTTCCAAGTTTTTAATCATTTCTGGAAACTCTAATTACGTATTTTAAGAGTTTTACCACAACTAGAGAGTTTTCTTACAAATATGTACTGGAACCGTCAGGATTTTAACAGAGTCACACAAAACTCGCCAGAGTCATGGGGCCTCAATTGTAAACATACGCAGTTTAGACCTCACTCACAGGCTTTCTACACAAATTTTGAGCTGTATAAACAAGAATTCCTAATATTTGAAAGCAAATTCAACTGAAAACGCTCCCTAAAGTGCCCGGAGTTGTAAATATTATCAGTTTGCTGGTCATTTCAAGGCTTTCCACTGGTGATGTCTGTGATAACAAACGGCAGGAAATGTAGGAAGAATCTATTTACTTTAATTTCAAGGGGTTCTTCCAAGTTTTTAATCATTTCTGGAAACTCTAATTACGTATTTTAAGAGTTTTACCACGACTAGAGAGCTTTCTTACAAATATGTACTGGAACCGTCAGGATTTTAAAAGAGTCATACAAAAGTCGCCAGAGTAATGCGGCCTCAATTGTAAACATAAGCAGTACAGTCCTCCCTTACAGGCTTTCTACACAAATTTTGAGCTGTATAAACAAGAATTCCTAATATTTGAAAGCAAATTCAAGTGAAAACGCTCCCTAAAGTGCCCAGAGTTGTAAATATTATCAGTTTGCTGGTCATTTCACGGCTTTCCACTTGTAATGTCTGTGATTACAAACGGCAGGAAATGTAGGAATAATCTATTGACTTTAATTTCAAGGGGTTCTTCCAAGTTTTTAATCATTTCTGGAAACTCTGATTATGTATTTTAAGAGTTTTACCACAACCAGAGAGTTTTCTTACAAATATGTACTGGAACCGTCAAGATTTTAACAGAGTCACACAAAACTCGCCAGTTAATGGGGCCTCAATTGTAAACATACGCAGTTTAGACCTCACTCACAGGCTTTCTACACAAATTTTGAGCTGTATAAACAAGAATTCCTAATATTTGAAAGCAAATTCAACTGAAAACGCTCCCTAAAGTGCCCGGAGTTGTAAATATTATCAGTTTGCTGGTCATTTCACGGCTTTCCACTGGTAATGTCTGTGATTACAAACGGCAGGAAATGTAGGAAGAATCTATTTACTTTAATTTGAAGGGGTTCTTCCAAGTTTTTAATCATTTCTGGAAACTGTAATTGCGTATTTTAAGAGTTTTACCAAAACTAGAGACTTTTCGTACAAATATGTACTGGAACCGTCAGAATTTTAACAGAGTCATACAAAACTCGCCAGAGTAATGCGGTCTCAATTGGAAACATAAGCAGTACAGTGCTCACTTACAGGCTTTCTGCACAAATTTTGAGCTGTATAAACAAGAATTCCTAATATTTGAAAGCAAATTCAAGTGAAAACGCTCCCTAAAGTGCCTGGAGTTGTAAATATTATCAGTTTGCTGGTCATTTCACGGCTTTCCACTGGTAATGTCTGTGATTACAAACGGCAGGAAATGTAGGAAGAATCGATTTACTTTAATTTCAAGGGGTTCTTCCAAGTTTTTAATCATTTCTGGAAACTCTAATTACGTACTTTAAGAGTTTTACCACAACTAGAGAGTTTTCTTACAAATATGTACTGGAACCGTCAGGATTTTAAAAGAGTCATAAAAAAGTCGCCAGAGTAATGGGACCTCAATTGTAAACATAAGCAGTAGAGTCCTCACTTACAGGCTTTCTACACAAATTTTGAGCTGTATAAACAAGAATTCCTAATATTTGAAAGCAAATTCAACTAATAACGATCCCTAAAGTGCCCGGAGTTGTAAATATTATCAGTTTGCTGGTCATTTCAAGGCTTTCCACTGGTGATGTCTGTGATAACAAATGGCAGGAAATGTAGGAAGAATCTATTTACTTTAATTTCAAGGGGTTCTTCCAAGTTTTTAATCATTTCTGGAAACTCTAATTACGTATTTTAAGAGTTTTACCACGACTAGAGAGCTTTCTTACAAATATGTACTGGAACCGTCAGGATTTTAAAAGAGTCATACAAAAGTCGCCAGAGTAATGCGGCCTCAATTGTAAACATAAGCAGTACAGTCCTCCCTTACAGGCTTTCTACACAAATTTTGAGCTGTATAAACAAGAATTCCTAATATTTGAAAGCAAATTCAAGTGAAAACGCTCCCTAAAGTGCCCAGAGTTGTAAATATTATCAGTTTGCTGGTCATTTCACGGCTTTCCACTGGTAATGTCTGTGATTACAAACGGCAGGAAATGTAGGAATAATCTATTGACTTTAATTTCAAGGGGTTCTTCCAAGTTTTTAATCATTTCTGGAAACTCTGATTATGTATTTTAAGAGTTTTACCACAACTAGAGAGTTTTCTTACAAATATGTACTGGAACCGTCAGAATTTTAACAGAGTCATACAAAACTCGCCAGAGTAATGCGGTCTCAATTGGAAACATAAGCAGTTTAGACCTCACTCACAGGCTTTCTACACAAATTTTGAGCTGTATAAACAAGAATTCCTAATATTTGAAAGCAAATTCAAGTGAAAACGCTCCCTAAAGTGCCCGGAGTTGTAAATATTATCAGTTTGCTGGTCATTTCACGGCTTTCCACTGGTAATGTCTGTGATTACAAACGGCAGGAAATGTAGGAAGAATCTATTTACTTTAATTTGAAGGGGTTCTTCCAAGTTTTTAATCATTTCTGGAAACTGTAATTGCGTATTTTAAGAGTTTTACCAAAACTAGAGACTTTTCTTACAAATATGTACTGGAACCGTCAGAATTTTAAGAGAGTCATACAAAACTCGCCAGAGTAATGCGGTCTCAATTGGAAACATAAGCAGTACAGTGCTCACTTACAGGCTTTCTGCACAAATTTTGAGCTGTATAAACAAGAATTCCTAATATTTGAAAGCAAATTCAAGTGAAAACGATCCCTAAAGTGCCCGGAGTTGTAAATATTATCAGTTTGCTGGTCATTTCACGGCTTTCCACTGGTAATGTCTGTGATTACAAACGGCAGGAAATGTAGGAAGAATCGATTTACTTTAATTTCAAGGGGTTCTTCCAAGTTTTTAATCATTTCTGGAAACTCTAATTACGTATTTAAGAGTTTTACCACAACTAGAGAGTTTTCTTACAAATATGTACTGGAACCGTCAGGATTTTAACAGAGTCATACAAAACTCGCCATAGTAATGGGGCCTCAATTGTAAACATACACAGTTTAGACCTCACTCACAGGCTTTCTACACAAATTTTGAGCTGTATAAACAAGAATTCCTAATATTTGAAAGCAAATTCAACTAATAACGATCCCTAAAGTGCCCGGAGTTGTAAATATTATCAGTTTGTTGGTCATTTCAAGGCTTTCCACTGGTGATGTCTGTGATTACAAACGGCAGGAAATGTAGGAATAATCTATTGACTTTAATTTCAAGGGGTTCTTCCAAGTTTTTAATCATTTCTGGAAACTCTGATTATGTATTTTAAGAGTTTTACCACAACTAGAGAGTTTTCTTACAAATATGTACTGGAACCGTCAGGATTTTAACAGAGTCACACAAAACTCGCCAGAGTAATGGGGCCTCAATTGTAAACATACGCAGTTTAGACCTCACTCACAGGCTTTCTACACAAATTTTGAGCTGTATAAACAAGAATTCCTAATATTTGAAAGCAAATTCAACTGAAAACACTCCCTAAAGTGCCCGGAGTTGTAAATATTATCAGTTTGCTGGTCATTTCACGGCTTTCCACTGGTAATGTCTGTGATTACAAACGGCAGGAAATGTAGGAAGAATCTATTTACTTTAATTTGAAGGGGTTCTTCCAAGTTTTTAATCATTTCTGGAAACTGTAATTGCGTATTTTAAGAGTTTTACCAAAACTAGAGACTTTTCTTACAAATATGTACTGGAACCGTCAGAATTTTAACAGAGTCACACAAAACTCGCCAGAGTAATGCGGTCTCAATTGTAAACATAAGCAGTACAGTGCTCACTTACAGGCTTTCTGCACAAATTTTGAGCTGTATAAACAAGAATTCCTAATATTTGAAAGCAAATTCAAGTGAAAACGCTCCCTAAAGTGCCTGGAGTTGTAAATATTATCAGTTTGCTGGTCATTTCACGGCTTTCCACTGGTAATGTCTGTGATTACAAACGGCAGGAAATGTAGGAAGAATCGATTTACTTTAATTTCAAGGGGTTCTTCCAAGTTTTTAATCATTTCTGGAAACTCTAATTACGTACTTTAAGAGTTTTACCACAACTAGAGAGTTTTCTTACAAATATGTACTGGAACCGTCAGGATTTTAAAAGAGTCATAAAAAAGTCGCCAGAGTAATGGGACCTCAATTGTAAACATGAGCAGTACAGTCCTCACTTACAGGCTTTCTACACATTTTGAGCTGTATAAACAAGAATTACTAATATTTGAAAGCAAATTCAAGTGAAAACGCTCCCTAAAGTGCCCGGAGTTGTAAATATTGTCACTTTGCTGGTCATTTCACGGCTTTCCACTGCTAATGTCTGTGATTACAAACGGCAGGAAATGTAGGAAGAATCGATTTACTTTAATTTCAAGGGGTTCTTCCAAGTTTTTAATCATTTCTGGAAACTCTAATTACGTATTTAAGAGTTTTACCACAACTAGAGAGTTTTCTTACAAATATGTACTGGAACCGTCAGGATTTTAACAGAGTCATACAAAACTCGCCAGAGTAATGGGGCCTCAATTGTAAACATACGCAGTTTAGACCTCACTCACAGGCTTTCTACACAAATTTTGAGCTGTATAAACAAGAATTCCTAATATTTGAAAGCAAATTCAACTGATAACGCTCCCTAATGTGCCCGGAGTTGTAAATATTATCAGTTTGCTGGTCATTTCAAGGCTTTCCACTGGTAATGTCTGTGATTACAAACGGCAGGAAATGTAGGAAGAATCTATTTACTTTAATTTCAAGGGGTTCTTCCAAGTTTTTAATCATTTCTGGAAACTGTAATTGCGTATTTTAAGAGTTTTACCAAAACTAGAGACTTTTCTTACAAATATGTACTGGAACCGTCAGAATTTTAACAGAGTCACACAAAACTCGCCAGAGTAATGCGGTCTCAATTGTAAACATAAGCAGTACAGTGCTCACTTACAGGCTTTCTGCACAAATTTTGAGCTGTATAAACAAGAATTCCTAATATTTGAAAGCAAATTCAAGTGAAAACGCTCCCTAAAGTGCCTGGAGTTGTAAATATTATCAGTTTGCTGGTCATTTCACGGCTTTCCACTGGTAATGTCTGTGATTACAAACGGCAGGAAATGTAGGAAGAATCGATTTACTTTAATTTCAAGGGGTTCTTCCAAGTTTTTAATCATTTCTGGAAACTCTAATTACGTACTTTAAGAGTTTTACCACAACTAGAGAGTTTTCTTACAAATATGTACTGGAACCGTCAGGATTTTAAAAGAGTCATAAAAAAGTCGCCAGAGTAATGGGACCTCAATTGTAAACATGAGCAGTACAGTCCTCACTTACAGGCTTTCTACACATTTTGAGCTGTATAAACAAGAATTACTAATATTTGAAAGCAAATTCAAGTGAAAACGCTCCCTAAAGTGCCCGGAGTTGTAAATATTGTCACTTTGCTGGTCATTTCACGGCTTTCCACTGCTAATGTCTGTGATTACAAACGGCAGGAAATGTAGGAAGAATCGATTTACTTTAATTTCAAGGGGTTCTTCCAAGTTTTTAATCATTTCTGGAAACTCTAATTACGTATTTAAGAGTTTTACCACAACTAGAGAGTTTTCTTACAAATATGTACTGGAACCGTCAGGATTTTAACAGAGTCATACAAAACTCGCCAGAGTAATGGGGCCTCAATTGTAAACATACGCAGTTTAGACCTCACTCACAGGCTTTCTACACAAATTTTGAGCTGTATAAACAAGAATTCCTAATATTTGAAAGCAAATTCAACTGATAACGCTCCCTAATGTGCCCGGAGTTGTAAATATTATCAGTTTGCTGGTCATTTCAAGGCTTTCCACTGGTAATGTCTGTGATTACAAACGGCAGGAAATGTAGGAAGAATCTATTTACTTTAATTTCAAGGGGTTCTTCCAAGTTTTTAATCATTTCTGGAAACTCTAATTACGTATTTTAAGAGTTTTACCACAACTAGAGAGTTTTCTTACAAATATGTACTGGAACCGTCAGGATTTTAACAGAGTCACACAAAACTCGCCAGAGTCATGGGGCCTCAATTGTAAACATACGCAGTTTAGACCTCACTCACAGGCTTTCTACACAAATTTTGAGCTGTATAAACAAGAATTCCTAATATTTGAAAGCAAATTCAACTGAAAACGCTCCCTAAAGTGCCCGGAGTTGTAAATATTATCAGTTTGCTGGTCATTTCAAGGCTTTCCACTGGTGATGTCTGTGATAACAAACGGCAGGAAATGTAGGAAGAATCTATTTACTTTAATTTCAAGGGGTTCTTCCAAGTTTTTAATCATTTCTGGAAACTCTAATTACGTATTTTAAGAGTTTTACCACGACTAGAGAGCTTTCTTACAAATATGTACTGGAACCGTCAGGATTTTAAAAGAGTCATACAAAAGTCGCCAGAGTAATGCGGCCTCAATTGTAAACATAAGCAGTACAGTCCTCCCATACAGGCTTTCTACACAAATTTTGAGCTGTATAAACAAGAATTCCTAATATTTGAAAGCAAATTCAAGTGAAAACGCTCCCTAAAGTGCCCAGAGTTGTAAATATTATCAGTTTGCTGGTCATTTCACGGCTTTCCACTTGTAATGTCTGTGATTACAAACGGCAGGAAATGTAGGAATAATCTATTGACTTTAATTTCAAGGGGTTCTTCCAAGTTTTTAATCATTTCTGGAAAATCTGATTATGTATTTTAAGAGTTTTACCACAACCAGAGAGTTTTCTTACAAATATGTACTGGAACCGTCAGGATTTTAACAGAGTCACACAAAACTCGCCAGAGTAATGGGGCCTCAATTGTAAACATACGCAGTTTAGACCTCACTCACAGGCTTTCTACACAAATTTTGAGCTGTATAAACAAGAATTCCTAATATTTGAAAGCAAATTCAAGTGAAAACGCTCCCTAAAGTGCCCGGAGTTGTAAATATTATCAGTTTGCTGGTCATTTCACGGCTTTCCACTGGTAATGTCTGTGATTACAAACGGCAGGAAATGTAGGAAGAATCTATTTACTTTAATTTGAAGGGGTTCTTCCAAGTTTTTAATCATTTCTGGAAACTGTAATTGCGTATTTTAAGAGTTTTACCAAAACTAGAGACTTTTCTTACAAATATGTACTGGAACCGTCAGAATTTTAACAGAGTCACACAAAACTCGCCAGAGTAATGCGGTCTCAATTGTAAACATAAGCAGTACAGTGCTCACTTACAGGCTTTCTGCACAAATTTTGAGCTGTATAAACAAGAATTCCTAATATTTGAAAGCAAATTCAAGTGAAAACGCTCCCTAAAGTGCCTGGAGTTGTAAATATTATCAGTTTGCTGGTCATTTCACGGCTTTCCACTGGTAATGTCTGTGATTACAAACGGCAGGAAATGTAGGAAGAATCGATTTACTTTAATTTCAAGGGGTTCTTCCAAGTTTTTAATCATTTCTGGAAACTCTAATTACGTACTTTAAGAGTTTTACCACAACTAGAGAGTTTTCTTACAAATATGTACTGGAACCGTCAGGATTTTAAAAGAGTCATAAAAAAGTCGCCAGAGTAATGGGACCTCAATTGTAAACATGAGCAGTACAGTCCTCACTTACAGGCTTTCTACACATTTTGAGCTGTATAAACAAGAATTACTAATATTTGAAAGCAAATTCAAGTGAAAACGCTCCCTAAAGTGCCCGGAGTTGTAAATATTGTCACTTTGCTGGTCATTTCACGGCTTTCCACTGCTAATGTCTGTGATTACAAACGGCAGGAAATGTAGGAAGAATCGATTTACTTTAATTTCAAGGGGTTCTTCCAAGTTTTTAATCATTTCTGGAAACTCTAATTACGTATTTAAGAGTTTTACCACAACTAGAGAGTTTTCTTACAAATATGTACTGGAACCGTCAGGATTTTAACAGAGTCATACAAAACTCGCCAGAGTAATGGGGCCTCAATTGTAAACATACGCAGTTTAGACCTCACTCACAGGCTTTCTACACAAATTTTGAGCTGTATAAACAAGAATTCCTAATATTTGAAAGCAAATTCAACTGATAACGCTCCCTAATGTGCCCGGAGTTGTAAATATTATCAGTTTGCTGGTCATTTCAAGGCTTTCCACTGGTAATGTCTGTGATTACAAACGGCAGGAAATGTAGGAAGAATCTATTTACTTTAATTTCAAGGGGTTCTTCCAAGTTTTTAATCATTTCTGGAAACTCTAATTACGTATTTTAAGAGTTTTACCACAACTAGAGAGTTTTCTTACAAATATGTACTGGAACCGTCAGGATTTTAACAGAGTCACACAAAACTCGCCAGAGTCATGGGGCCTCAATTGTAAACATACGCAGTTTAGACCTCACTCACAGGCTTTCTACACAAATTTTGAGCTGTATAAACAAGAATTCCTAATATTTGAAAGCAAATTCAACTGAAAACGCTCCCTAAAGTGCCCGGAGTTGTAAATATTATCAGTTTGCTGGTCATTTCAAGGCTTTCCACTGGTGATGTCTGTGATAACAAACGGCAGGAAATGTAGGAAGAATCTATTTACTTTAATTTCAAGGGGTTCTTCCAAGTTTTTAATCATTTCTGGAAACTCTAATTACGTATTTTAAGAGTTTTACCACGACTAGAGAGCTTTCTTACAAATATGTACTGGAACCGTCAGGATTTTAAAAGAGTCATACAAAAGTCGCCAGAGTAATGCGGCCTCAATTGTAAACATAAGCAGTACAGTCCTCCCATACAGGCTTTCTACACAAATTTTGAGCTGTATAAACAAGAATTCCTAATATTTGAAAGCAAATTCAAGTGAAAACGCTCCCTAAAGTGCCCAGAGTTGTAAATATTATCAGTTTGCTGGTCATTTCACGGCTTTCCACTTGTAATGTCTGTGATTACAAACGGCAGGAAATGTAGGAATAATCTATTGACTTTAATTTCAAGGGGTTCTTCCAAGTTTTTAATCATTTCTGGAAACTCTGATTATGTATTTTAAGAGTTTTACCACAACCAGAGAGTTTTCTTACAAATATGTACTGGAACCGTCAGGATTTTAACAGAGTCACACAAAACTCGCCAGAGTAATGGGGCCTCAATTGTAAACATACGCAGTTTAGACCTCACTCACAGGCTTTCTACACAAATTTTGAGCTGTATAAACAAGAATTCCTAATATTTGAAAGCAAATTCAAGTGAAAACGCTCCCTAAAGTGCCCGGAGTTGTAAATATTATCAGTTTGCTGGTCATTTCACGGCTTTCCACTGGTAATGTCTGTGATTACAAACGGCAGGAAATGTAGGAAGAATCTATTTACTTTAATTTGAAGGGGTTCTTCCAAGTTTTTAATCATTTCTGGAAACTGTAATTGCGTATTTTAAGAGTTTTACCAAAACTAGAGACTTTTCTTACAAATATGTACTGGAACCGTCAGAATTTTAACAGAGTCATACAAAACTCGCCAGAGTAATGCGGTCTCAATTGGAAACATAAGCAGTACAGTGCTCACTTACAGGCTTTCTGCACAAATTTTGAGCTGTATAAACAAGAATTCCTAATATTTGAAAGCAAATTCAAGTGAAAACGCTCCCTAAAGTGCCTGGAGTTGTAAATATTATCAGTTTGCTGGTCATTTCACGGCTTTCCACTGGTAATGTCTGTGATTACAAACGGCAGGAAATGTAGGAAGAATCGATTTACTTTAATTTCAAGGGGTTCTTCCAAGTTTTTAATCATTTCTGGAAACTCTAATTACGTACTTTAAGAGTTTTACCACAACTAGAGAGTTTTCTTACAAATATGTACTGGAACCGTCAGGATTTTAAAAGAGTCATAAAAAAGTCGCCAGAGTAATGGGACCTCAATTGTAAACATAAGCAGTAGAGTCCTCACTTACAGGCTTTCTACACAAATTTTGAGCTGTATAAACAAGAATTCCTAATATTTGAAAGCAAATTCAACTAATAACGATCCCTAAAGTGCCCGGAGTTGTAAATATTATCAGTTTGCTGGTCATTTCAAGGCTTTCCACTGGTGATGTCTGTGATAACAAATGGCAGGAAATGTAGGAAGAATCTATTTACTTTAATTTCAAGGGGTTCTTCCAAGTTTTTAATCATTTCTGGAAACTCTAATTACGTATTTTAAGAGTTTTACCACGACTAGAGAGCTTTCTTACAAATATGTACTGGAACCGTCAGGATTTTAAAAGAGTCATACAAAAGTCGCCAGAGTAATGCGGCCTCAATTGTAAACATAAGCAGTACAGTCCTCCCTTACAGGCTTTCTACACAAATTTTGAGCTGTATAAACAAGAATTCCTAATATTTGAAAGCAAATTCAAGTGAAAACGCTCCCTAAAGTGCCCAGAGTTGTAAATATTATCAGTTTGCTGGTCATTTCACGGCTTTCCACTGGTAATGTCTGTGATTACAAACGGCAGGAAATGTAGGAATAATCTATTGACTTTAATTTCAAGGGGTTCTTCCAAGTTTTTAATCATTTCTGGAAACTCTGATTATGTATTTTAAGAGTTTTACCACAACTAGAGAGTTTTCTTACAAATATGTACTGGAACCGTCAGAATTTTAACAGAGTCATACAAAACTCGCCAGAGTAATGCGGTCTCAATTGGAAACATAAGCAGTTTAGACCTCACTCACAGGCTTTCTACACAAATTTTGAGCTGTATAAACAAGAATTCCTAATATTTGAAAGCAAATTCAAGTGAAAACGCTCCCTAAAGTGCCCGGAGTTGTAAATATTATCAGTTTGCTGGTCATTTCACGGCTTTCCACTGGTAATGTCTGTGATTACAAACGGCAGGAAATGTAGGAAGAATCTATTTACTTTAATTTGAAGGGGTTCTTCCAAGTTTTTAATCATTTCTGGAAACTGTAATTGCGTATTTTAAGAGTTTTACCAAAACTAGAGACTTTTCTTACAAATATGTACTGGAACCGTCAGAATTTTAAGAGAGTCATACAAAACTCGCCAGAGTAATGCGGTCTCAATTGGAAACATAAGCAGTACAGTGCTCACTTACAGGCTTTCTGCACAAATTTTGAGCTGTATAAACAAGAATTCCTAATATTTGAAAGCAAATTCAAGTGAAAACGATCCCTAAAGTGCCCGGAGTTGTAAATATTATCAGTTTGCTGGTCATTTCACGGCTTTCCACTGGTAATGTCTGTGATTACAAACGGCAGGAAATGTAGGAAGAATCGATTTACTTTAATTTCAAGGGGTTCTTCCAAGTTTTTAATCATTTCTGGAAACTCTAATTACGTATTTAAGAGTTTTACCACAACTAGAGAGTTTTCTTACAAATATGTACTGGAACCGTCCGGATTTTAACAGAGTCATACAAAACTCGCCATAGTAATGGGGCCTCAATTGTAAACATACACAGTTTAGACCTCACTCACAGGCTTTCTACACAAATTTTGAGCTGTATAAACAAGAATTCCTAATATTTGAAAGCAAATTCAACTAATAACGATCCCTAAAGTGCCCGGAGTTGTAAATATTATCAGTTTGTTGGTCATTTCAAGGCTTTCCACTGGTGATGTCTGTGATAACAAACGGCAGGAAATGTAGGAAGAATCTATTTACTTTAATTTCAAGCGGTTCTTCCAAGTTTTTAATCATTTCTGGAAACTCTAATTACGTATTTTAAGAGTTTTACCACGACTAGAGAACTTTCTTACAAATATGTACTGGAACCGTCAGGATTTTAAAAGAGTCATACAAAAGTTGCCAGAGTAATGCGGCCTCAATTGTAAACATAAGCAGTACAGTCCTCACTTACAGGCTTTCTACACAAATTTTGAGCTGTATAAACAAGAATTCCTAATACTTGAAAGCAAATTCAAGTGAAAACGCTCCCTAAAGTGCCCAGAGTTGTAAATATTATCAGTTTGCTGGTCATTTCACGGCTTTCCACTGGTAATGTCTGTGATTACAAACGGCAGGAAATGTAGGAATAATCTATTGACTTTAATTTCAAGGGGTTCTTCCAAGTTTTTAATCATTTCTGGAAACTCTGATTATGTATTTTAAGAGTTTTACCACAACTAGAGAGTTTTCTTACAAATATGTACTGGAACCGTCAGGATTTTAACAGAGTCACACAAAACTCACCAGAGTAATGGGGCCTCAATTGTAAACATACGCAGTTTAGACCTCACTCACAGGCTTTCTACACAAATTTTGAGCTGTATAAACAAGAATTCCTAATATTTGAAAGCAAATTCAACTGAAAACACTCCCTAAAGTGCCCGGAGTTGTAAATATTATCAGTTTGCTGGTCATTTCACGGCTTTCCACTGGTAATGTCTGTGATTACAAACGGCAGGAAATGTAGGAAGAATCTATTTACTTTAATTTGAAGGGGTTCTTCCAAGTTTTTAATCATTTCTGGAAACTGTAATTGCGTATTTTAAGAGTTTTACCAAAACTAGAGACTTTTCTTACAAATATGTACTGGAACCGTCAGAATTTTAACAGACTCACACAAAACTCGCCAGAGTAATGCGGTCTCAATTGTAAACATAAGCAGTACAGTGCTCACTTACAGGCTTTCTGCACAAATTTTGAGCTGTATAAACAAAAATTCCTAATATTTGAAAGCAAATTCAAGTGAAAACGCTCCCTAAAGTGCCTGGAGTTGTAAATATTATCAGTTTGCTGGTCATTTCACGGCTTTCCACTGGTAATGTCTGTGATTACAAACGGCAGGAAATGTAGGAAGAATCGATTTACTTTAATTTCAAGGGGTTCTTCCAAGTTTTTAATCATTTCTGGAAACTCTAATTACGTACTTGAAGAGTTTTACCACAACTAGAGAGTTTTCTTACAAATATGTACTGGAACCATCAGGATTTTAAAAGAGTCATAAAAAAGTCGCCAGAGTAATGGGACCTCAATTGTAAACATGAGCAGTACAGTCCTCACTTACAGGCTTTCTACACATTTTGAGCTGTATAAACAAGAATTACTAATATTTGAAAGCAAATTCAAGTGAAAACGCTCCCTAAAGTGCCCGGAGTTGTAAATATTGTCACTTTGCTGGTCATTTCACGGCTTTCCACTGCTAATGTCTGTGATTACAAACGGCAGGAAATGTAGGAAGAATCGATTTACTTTAATTTCAAGGGGTTCTTCCAAGTTTTTAATCATTTCTGGAAACTCTAATTACGTATTTAAGAGTTTTACCACAACTAGAGAGTTTTCTTACAAATATGTACTGGAACCGTCAGGATTTTAACAGAGTCATACAAAACTCGCCAGAGTAATGGGGCCTCAATTGTAAACATACGCAGTTTAGACCTCACTCACAGGCTTTCTACACAAATTTTGAGCTGTATAAACAAGAATTCCTAATATTTGAAAGCAAATTCAACTGATAACGCTCCCTAATGTGCCCGGAGTTGTAAATATTATCAGTTTGCTGGTCATTTCAAGGCTTTCCACTGGTAATGTCTGTGATTACAAACGGCAGGAAATGTAGGAAGAATCTATTTACTTTAATTTCAAGGGGTTCTTCCAAGTTTTTAATCATTTCTGGAAACTCTAATTACGTATTTTAAGAGTTTTACCACAACTAGAGAGTTTTCTTACAAATATGTACTGGAACCGTCAGGATTTTAACAGAGTCACACAAAACTCGCCAGAGTCATGGGGCCTCAATTGTAAACATACGCAGTTTAGACCTCACTCACAGGCTTTCTACACAAATTTTGAGCTGTATAAACAAGAATTCCTAATATTTGAAAGCAAATTCAACTGAAAACGCTCCCTAAAGTGCCCGGAGTTGTAAATATTATCAGTTTGCTGGTCATTTCAAGGCTTTCCACTGGTGATGTCTGTGATAACAAACGGCAGGAAATGTAGGAAGAATCTATTTACTTTAATTTCAAGGGGTTCTTCCAAGTTTTTAATCATTTCTGGAAACTCTAATTACGTATTTTAAGAGTTTTACCACGACTAGAGAGCTTTCTTACAAATATGTACTGGAACCGTCAGGATTTTAAAAGAGTCATACAAAAGTCGCCAGAGTAATGCGGCCTCAATTGTAAACATAAGCAGTACAGTCCTCCCTTACAGGCTTTCTACACAAATTTTGAGCTGTATAAACAAGAATTCCTAATATTTGAAAGCAAATTCAAGTGAAAACGCTCCCTAAAGTGCCCAGAGTTGTAAATATTATCAGTTTGCTGGTCATTTCACGGCTTTCCACTTGTAATGTCTGTGATTACAAACGGCAGGAAATGTAGGAATAATCTATTGACTTTAATTTCAAGGGGTTCTTCCAAGTTTTTAATCATTTCTGGAAACTCTGATTATGTATTTTAAGAGTTTTACCACAACCAGAGAGTTTTCTTACAAATATGTACTGGAACCGTCAGGATTTTAACAGAGTCACACAAAACTCGCCAGAGTAATGGGGCCTCAATTGTAAACATACGCAGTTTAGACCTCACTCACAGGCTTTCTACACAAATTTTGAGCTGTATAAACAAGAATTCCTAATATTTGAAAGCAAATTCAAGTGAAAACGCTCCCTAAAGTGCCCGGAGTTGTAAATATTATCAGTTTGCTGGTCATTTCACGGCTTTCCACTGGTAATGTCTGTGATTACAAACGGCAGGAAATGTAGGAAGAATCTATTTACTTTAATTTGAAGGGGTTCTTCCAAGTTTTTAATCATTTCTGGAAACTGTAATTGCGTATTTTAAGAGTTTTACCAAAACTAGAGACTTTTCTTACAAATATGTACTGGAACCGTCAGAATTTTAACAGAGTCATACAAAACTCGCCAGAGTAATGCGGTCTCAATTGGAAACATAAGCAGTACAGTGCTCACTTACAGGCTTTCTGCACAAATTTTGAGCTGTATAAACAAGAATTCCTAATATTTGAAAGCAAATTCAAGTGAAAACGCTCCCTAAAGTGCCTGGAGTTGTAAATATTATCAGTTTGCTGGTCATTTCACGGCTTCCCACTGGTAATGTCTGTGATTACAAACGGCAGGAAATGTAGGAAGAATCGATTTACTTTAATTTCAAGGGGTTCTTCCAAGTTTTTAATCATTTCTGGAAACTCTAATTACGTACTTTAAGAGTTTTACCACAACTAGAGAGTTTTCTTACAAATATGTACTGGAACCGTCAGGATTTTAAAAGAGTCATAAAAAAGTCGCCAGAGTAATGGGACCTCAATTGTAAACATAAGCAGTACAGTCCTCACTTACAGGCTTTCTACACATTTTGAGCTGTATAAACAAGAATTACTAATATTTGAAAGCAAATTCAAGTGAAAACGCTCCCTAAAGTGCCCGGAGTTGTAAATATTGTCACTTTGCTGGTCATTTCACGGCTTTCCACTGCTAATGTCTGTGATTACAAACGGCAGGAAATGTAGGAAGAATCGATTTACTTTAATTTCAAGGGGTTCTTCCAAGTTTTTAATCATTTCTGGAAACTCTAATTACGTATTTAAGAGTTTTACCACAACTAGAGAGTTTTCTTACAAATATGTACTGGAACCGTCAGGATTTTAACAGAATCATACAAAACACGCCAGAGTAATGGGGCCTCAATTGTAAACATACGCAGTTTAGACCTGACTCACAGGCTTTCTACACAAATTTTGAGCTGTATAAACAAGAATTCCTAATATTTGAAAGCAAATTCAACTGATAACGCTCCCTAATGTGCCCGGAGTTGTAAATATTATCAGTTTGCTGGTCATTTCAAGGCTTTCCACTGGTAATGTCTGTGATTACAAACGGCAGGAAATGTAGGAAGAATCTATTTACTTTAATTTCAAGGGGTTCTTCCAAGTTTTTAATCATTTCTGGAAACTCTAATTACGTATTTTAAGAGTTTTACCACAACTAGAGAGTTTTCTTACAAATATGTACTGGAACCGTCAGGATTTTAACAGAGTCACACAAAACTCGCCAGAGTCATGGGGCCTCAATTGTAAACATACGCAGTTTAGACCTCACTCACAGGCTTTCTACACAAATTTTGAGCTGTATAAACAAGAATTCCTAATATTTGAAAGCAAATTCAACTGAAAACGCTCCCTAAAGTGCCCGGAGTTGTAAATATTATCAGTTTGCTGGTCATTTCAAGGCTTTCCACTGGTGATGTCTGTGATAACAAACGGCAGGAAATGTAGGAAGAATCTATTTACTTTAATTTCAAGGGGTTCTTCCAAGTTTTTAATCATTTCTGGAAACTCTAATTACGTATTTTAAGAGTTTTACCACGAATAGAGAGCTTTCTTACAAATATGTACTGGAACCGTCAGGATTTTAAAAGAGTCATACAAAAGTCGCCAGAGTAATGCGGCCTCAATTGTAAACATAAGCAGTACAGTCCTCCCTTACAGGCTTTCTACACAAATTTTGAGCTGTATAAACAAGAATTCCTAATATTTGAAAGCAAATTCAAGTGAAAACGCTCCCTAAAGTGCCCAGAGTTGTAAATATTATCAGTTTGCTGGTCATTTCACGGCTTTCCACTTGTAATGTCTGTGATTACAAACGGCAGGAAATGTAGGAATAATCTATTGACTTTAATTTCAAGGGGTTCTTCCAAGTTTTTAATCATTTCTGGAAACTCTGATTATGTATTTTAAGAGTTTTACCACAACCAGAGAGTTTTCTTACAAATATGTACTGGAACCGTCAGGATTTTAACAGAGTCACACAAAACTCGCCAGAGTAATGGGGCCTCAATTGTAAACATACGCAGTTTAGACCTCACTCACAGGCTTTCTACACAAATTTTGAGCTGTATAAACAAGAATTCCTAATATTTGAAAGCAAATTCAAGTGAAAACGCTCCCTAAAGTGCCCGGAGTTGTAAATATTATCAGTTTGCTGGTCATTTCACGGCTTTCCACTGGTAATGTCTGTGATTACAAACGGCAGGAAATGTAGGAAGAATCTATTTACTTTAATTTGAAGGGGTTCTTCCAAGTTTTTAATCATTTCTGGAAACTGTAATTGCGTATTTTAAGAGTTTTACCAAAACTAGAGACTTTTCTTACAAATATGTACTGGAACCGTCAGAATTTTAACAGAGTCATACAAAACTCGCCAGAGTAATGCGGTCTCAATTGGAAACATAAGCAGTACAGTGCTCACTTACAGGCTTTCTGCACAAATTTTGAGCTGTATAAACAAGAATTCCTAATATTTGAAAGCAAATTCAAGTGAAAACGCTCCCTAAAGTGCCTGGAGTTGTAAATATTATCAGTTTGCTGGTCATTTCACGGCTTTCCACTGGTAATGTCTGTGATTACAAACGGCAGGAAATGTAGGAAGAATCGATTTACTTTAATTTCAAGGGGTTCTTCCAAGTTTTTAATCATTTCTGGAAACTCTAATTACGTACTTTAAGAGTTTTACCACAACTAGAGAGTTTTCTTACAAATATGTACTGGAACCGTCAGGATTTTAAAAGAGTCATAAAAAAGTCGCCAGAGTAATGGGACCTCAATTGTAAACATAAGCAGTACAGTCCTCACTTACAGGCTTTCTACACATTTTGAGCTGTATAAACAAGAATTACTAATATTTGAAAGCAAATTCAAGTGAAAACGCTCCCTAAAGTGCCCGGAGTTGTAAATATTATCAGTTTGCTGGTCATTTCACGGCTTTCCACTGGTAATGTCTGTGATTACAAACGGCAGGAAATGTAGGAAGAATCGATTTACTTTAATTTCAAGGGGTTCTTCCAAGTTTTTAATCATTTCTGGAAACTCTAATTACGTATTTAAGAGTTTTACCACAACTAGAGAGTATTCTTACAAATATGTACTGGAACCGTCAGGATTTTAACAGAGTCATACAAAACTCGCCAGAGTAATGGGGCCTCAATTGTAAACATACACAGTTTAGACCTCACTCACAGGCTTTCTACACAAATTTTGAGCTGTATAAACAAGAATTCCTAATATTTGAAAGCAAATTCAACTAATAACGATCCCTAAAGTGCCCGGAGTTGTAAATATTATCAGTTTGCTGGTCATTTCAAGGCTTTCCACTGGTGATGTCTGTGATAACAAACGGCAGGAAATGTAGGAAGAATCTATTTACTTTAATTTCAAGGGGTTCTTCCAAGTTTTTAATCATTTCTGGAAACTCTAATTACGTATTTTAAGAGTTTTACCACGACTAGAGAGCTTTCTTACAAATATGTACTGGAACCGTCAGGATTTTAAAAGAGTCATACAAAAGTCGCCAGAGTAATGCGGCCTCAATTGTAAACATAAGCAGTACAGTCCTCCCTTACAGGCTTTCTACACAAATTTTGAGCTGTATAAACAAGAATTCCTAATATTTGAAAGCAAATTCAAGTGAAAACGCTCCCTAAAGTGCCCAGAGTTGTAAATATTATCAGTTTGCTGGTCATTTCACGGCTTTCCACTTGTAATGTCTGTGATTACAAACGGCAGGAAATGTAGGAATAATCTATTGACTTTAATTTCAAGGGGTTCTTCCAAGTTTTTAATCATTTCTGGAAACTCTGATTATGTATTTTAAGAGTTTTACCACAACCAGAGAGTTTTCTTACAAATATGTACTGGAACCGTCAGGATTTTAACAGAGTCACACAAAACTCGCCAGAGTAATGGGGCCTCAATTGTAAACATACGCAGTTTAGACCTCACTCACAGGCTTTCTACACAAATTTTGAGCTGTATAAACAAGAATTCCTAATATTTGAAAGCAAATTCAACTGAAAACGCTCCCTAAAGTGCCCGGAGTTGTAAATATTATCAGTTTGCTGGTCATTTCACGGCTTTCCACTGGAAATGTCTGTGATTACAAACGGCAGGAAATGTAGGAAGAATCTATTTACTTTAATTTGAAGGGGTTCTTCCAAGTTTTTAATCATTTCTGGAAACTGTAATTGCGTATTTTAAGAGTTTTACCAAAACTAGAGACTTTTCTTACAAATATGTACTGGAACCGTCAGAATTTTAACAGAGTCATACAAAACTCGCCAGAGTAATGCGGTCTCAATTGGAAACATAAGCAGTACAGTGCTCACTTACAGGCTTTCTGCACTAATTTTGAGCTGTATAAACAAGAATTCCTAATATTTGAAAGCAAATTCAAGTGAAAACGCTCCCTAAAGTGCCTGGAGTTGTAAATATTATCAGTTTGCTGGTCATTTCACGGCTTTCCACTGGTAATGTCTGTGATTACAAACGGCAGGAAATGTAGGAAGAATCGATTTACTTTAATTTCAAGGGGTTCTTCCAAGTTTTTAATCATTTCTGGAAACTCTAATTACGTACTTTAAGAGTTTTACCACAACTAGAGAGTTTTCTTACAAATATGTACTGGAACCGTCAGAATTTTAAAAGAGTCATAAAAAAGTCGCCAGAGTAATGGGACCTCAATTGTAAACATAAGCAGTACAGTCCTCACTTACAGGCTTTCTACACATTTTGAGCTGTATAAACAAGAATTACTAATATTTGAAAGCAAATTCAAGTGAAAACGCTCCCTAAAGTGCCCGGAGTTGTAAATATTATCAGTTTGCTGGTCATTTCACGGCTTTCCACTGGTAATGTCTGTGATTACAAACGGCAGGAAATGTAGGAAGAATCGATTTACTTTAATTTCAAGGGGTTCTTCCAAGTTTTTAATCATTTCTGGAAACTCTAATTACGTATTTAAGAGTTTTACCACAACTAGAGAGTTTTCTTACAAATATGTACTGGAACCGTCAGGATTTTAACAGAGTCATACAAAACTCGCCAGAGTAATGGGGCCTCAATTGTAAACATACACAGTTTAGACCTCACTCACAGGCTTTCTACACAAATTTTGAGCTGTATAAACAAGAATTCCTAATATTTGAAAGCAAATTCAACTAATAACGATCCCTAAAGTGCCCGGAGTTGTAAATATTATCAGTTTGCTGGTCATTTCAAGGCTTTCCACTGGTGATGTCTGTGATAACAAACGGCAGGAAATGTAGGAAGAATCTATTTACTTTAATTTCAAGGGGTTCTTCCAAGTTTTTAATCATTTCTGGAAACTCTAATTACGTATTTTAAGAGTTTTACCACGACTAGAGAGCTTTCTTACAAATATGTACTGGAACCGTCAGGATTTTAAAAGAGTCATACAAAAGTCGCCAGAGTAATGCGGCCTCAATTGTAAACATAAGCAGTACAGTCCTCCCTTACAGGCTTTCTACACAAATTTTGAGCTGTATAAACAAGAATTCCTAATATTTGAAAGCAAATTCAAGTGAAAACGCTCCCTAAAGTGCCCAGAGTTGTAAATATTATCAGTTTGCTGGTCATTTCACGGCTTTCCACTGGTAATGTCTGTGATTACAAACGGCAGGAAATGTAGGAATAATCTATTGACTTTAATTTCAAGGGGTTCTTCCAAGTTTTTAATCATTTCTGGAAACTCTGATTATGTATTTTAAGAGTTTTACCACAACTAGAGAGTTTTCTTACAAATATGTACTGGAACCGTCAGAATTTTAACAGAGTCACACAAAACTCGCCAGAGTAATGGGGCCTCAATTGTAAACATACGCAGTTTAGACCTCACTCACAGGCTTTCTACACAAATTTTGAGCTGTATAAACAAGAATTCCTAATATTTGAAAGCAAATTCAACTGAAAACGCTCCCTAAAGTGCCTGGAGTTGTAAATATTATCAGTTTGCTGGTCATTTCACGGCTTTCCACTGGTAATGTCTGTGATTACAAACGGCAGGAAATGTAGGAAGAATCTATTTAATTTGAAGGGGTTCTTCCAAGTTTTTAATCATTTCTGGAAACTGTAATTGCGTATTTTAAGAGTTTTACCACAACTAGAGAGTTTTCTTACAAATATGTACTGGAACCGTCAGGATTTTAACAGAGTCATACAAAACTCGCCAGAGTAATGGGGCCTCAATTGTAAACATACGCAGTTTAGACCTCACTCACAGGCTTTCTACACAAATTTTGAGCTGTATAAACAAGAATTCCTAATATTTGAAAGCAAATTCAACTGATAACGCTCCCTAATGTGCCCGGAGTTGTAAATATTATCAGTTTGCTGGTCATTTCACGGCTTTCCACTGGTAATGTCTGTGATTACAAACGGCAGGAAATGTAGGAAGAATCTATTTACTTTAATTTCAAGGGGTTCTTCCAAGTTTTTAATCATTTCTGGAAACTCTAATTACGTATTTTAAGAGTTTTACCACAACTAGAGAGTTTTCTTACAAATATGTACTGGAACCGTCAGGATTTTAACAGAGTCATACAAAACTCGCCAGAGTCATGGGGCCTCAATTGTAAACATACGCAGTTTAGACCTCACTCACAGGCTTTCTACACAAATTTTGAGCTGTATAAACAAGAATTCCTAATATTTGAAAGCAAATTCAACTGAAAACGCTCCCTAAAGTGCCCGGAGTTGTAAATATTATCAGTTTGCTGGTCATTTCACGGCATTCCACTGGTAATGTCTGTGATTACAAATGGCAGGAAATGTAGGAAGAATCTATTTACTTTAATTTGAAGGGGTTCTTCCAAGTTTTTAATCATTTCTGGAAACTGTAATTGCGTATTTTAAGAGTTTTACCAAAACTAAAGACTTTTCTTACAAATATGTACTGGAACCGTCAGAATTTTAACAGAGTCATACAAAACTCGCCAGAATAATGCGGTCTCAATTGTAAACTTAAGCAGTACAGTGCTCACTTACAGGCTTTCTGCTCAAATTTTGAGCTGTATAAACAAGAATTCCTAATATTTGAAAGCAAATTCAAGTGAAAACGCTCCCTAAAGTGCCTGGAGTTGTAAATATTATCAGTTTGCTGGTCATTTCACGGCTTTCCACTGGTAATGTCTGTGATTACAAACGGCAGGAAATGTAGGAAGAATCGATTTACTTTAATTTCAAGGGGTTCTTCCAAGTTTTTAATCATTTCTGGAAACTCTAATTACGTACTTTAAGAGTTTTACCACAACTAGAGAGTTTTCTTACAAATATGTACTGGAACCGTCAGGATTTTAAAAGAGTCATAAAAAAGTCGCCAGAGTAATGGGACCTCAATTGTAAACATAAGCAGTACAGTCCTCACTTACAGGCTTTCTACACATTTTGAGCTGTATAAACAAGAATTACTAATATTTGAAAGCAAATTCAAGTGAAAACGCTCCCTAAAGTGCCCGGAGTTGTAAATATTATCAGTTTGCTGGTCATTTCACGGCTTTCCACTGGTAATGTCTGTGATTACAAACGGCAGGAAATGTAGGAAGAATCGATTTACTTTAATTTCAAGGGGTTCTTCCAAGTTTTTAATCATTTCTGGAAACTCTAATTACGTATTTAAGAGTTTTACCACAACTAGAGAGTTTTCTTACAAATATGTACTGGAACCGTCAGGATTTTAACAGAGTCATACAAAACTCGCCAGAGTAATGGGGCCTCAATTGTAAACATAAGCAGTACAGTCCTCCCTTACAGGCTTTCTACACAAATTTTGAGCTGTATAAACAAGAATTCCTAATATTTGAAAGCAAATTCAACTAATAACGATCCCAAAAGTGCCCGGAGTTGTAAATATTATCAGTTTGCTGGTCATTTCACGGCTTTCCACTGGTGATGTCTGTGATAACAAACGGCAGGAAATGTAGGAAGAATCTATTTACTTTAATTTCAAGGGGTTCTTCCAAGTTTTTAATCATTTCTGGAAACTCTAATTACGTATTTTAAGAGTTTTACCACGACTAGAGAGCTTTCTTACAAATATGTACTGGAACCGTCAGGATTTTAAAAGAGTCATACAAAAGTCGCCAGAGTAATGCGGCCTCAATTGTAAACATAAGCAGTACAGTCCTCCCTTACAGGCTTTCTACACAAATTTTGAGCTGTATAAACAAGAATTCCTAATATTTGAAAGCAAATTCAAGTGAAAACGCTCCCTAAAGTGCCCAGAGTTGTAAATATTATCAGTTTGCTGGTCATTTCACGGCTTTCCACTGGTAATGTCTGTGATTACAAACGGCAGGAAATGTAGGAATAATCTATTGACTTTAATTTCAAGGGGTTCTTCCAAGTTTTTAATCATTTCTGGAAACTCTGATTATGTATTTTAAGAGTTTTACCACAACTAGAGAGTTTTCTTACAAATATGTACTGGAACCGTCAGGATTTTAACAGAGTCACACAAAACTCGCCAGAGTAATGGGGCCTCAATTGTAAACATACGCAGTTTAGACCTCACTCACAGGCTTTCTACACAAATTTTGAGCTGTATAAACAAGAATTCCTAATATTTGAAAGCAAATTCAAGTGAAAACGCTCCCTAAAGTGCCCGGAGTTGTAAATATTATCAGTTTGCTGGTCATTTCACGGCTTTCCACTGGTAATGTCTGTGATTACAAACGGCAGGAAATGTAGGAAGAATCTATTTACTTTAATTTGAAGGGGTTCTTCCAAGTTTTTAATCATTTCTGGAAACTGTAATTGCGTATTTTAAGAGTTTTACCAAAACTAGAGACTTTTCTTACAAATATGTACTGGAACCGTCAGAATTTTAACAGAGTCATACAAAACTCGCCAGAGTAATGCGGTCTCAATTGGAAACATAAGCAGTACAGTGCTCACTTACAGGCTTTCTGCACAAATTTTGAGCTGTATAAACAAGAATTCCTAATATTTGAAAGCAAATTCAAGTGAAAACGCTCCCTAAAGTGCCTGGAGTTGTAAATATTATCAGTTTGCTGGTCATTTCACGGCTTTCCACTGGTAATGTCTGTGATTACAAACGGCAGGAAATGTAGGAAGAATCGATTTACTTTAATTTCAAGGGGTTCTTCCAAGTTTTTAATCATTTCTGGAAACTCTAATTACGTACTTTAAGAGTTTTACCACAACTAGAGAGTTTTCTTACAAATATGTACTGGAACCGTCAGGATTTTAAAAGAGTCATAAAAAAGTCGCCAGAGTAATGGGACCTCAATTGTAAACATAAGCAGTACAGTCCTCACTTACAGGCTTTCTACACATTTTGAGCTGTATAAACAAGAATTACTAATATTTGAAAGCAAATTCAAGTGAAAACGCTCCCTAAAGTGCCCGGAGTTGTAAATATTATCAGTTTGCTGGTCATTTCACGGCTTTCCACTGGTAATGTCTGTGATTACAAACGGCAGGAAATGTAGGAAGAATCGATTTACTTTAATTTCAAGGGGTTCTTCCAAGTTTTTAATCATTTCTGGAAACTCTGATTATGTATTTTAAGAGTTTTACCACAACCAGAGAGTTTTCTTACAAATATGTACTGGAACCGTCAGGATTTTAACAGAGTCACACAAAACTCGCCAGAGTAATGGGGCCTCAATTGTAAACATACGCAGTTTAGACCTCACTCACAGGCTTTCTACACAAATTTTGAGCTGTATAAACAAGAATTCCTAATATTTGAAAGCAAATTCAAGTGAAAACGCTCCCTAAAGTGCCCGGAGTTGTAAATATTATCAGTTTGCTGGTCATTTCACGGCTTTCCACTGGTAATGTCTGTGATTACAAACGGCAGGAAATGTAGGAAGAATCTATTTACTTTAATTTGAAGGGGTTCTTCCAAGTTTTTAATCATTTCTGGAAACTGTAATTGCGTATTTTAAGAGTTTTACCAAAACTAGAGACTTTTCTTACAAATATGTACTGGAACTGTCAGAATTTTAACAGAGTCATACAAAACTCGCCAGAGTAATGCGGTCTCAATTGGAAACATAAGCAGTACAGTGCTCACTTACAGGCTTTCTGCACAAATTTTGAGCTGTATAAACAAGAATTCCTAATATTTGAAAGCAAATTCAAGTGAAAACGCTCCCTAAAGTGCCTGGAGTTGTAAATATTATCAGTTTGCTGGTCATTTCACGGCTTTCCACTGGTAATGTCTGTGATTACAAACGGCAGGAAATGTAGGAAGAATCGATTTACTTTAATTTCAAGGGGTTCTTCCAAGTTTTTAATCATTTCTGGAAACTCTAATTACGTACTTTAAGAGTTTTACCACAACTAGAGAGTTTTCTTACAAATATGTACTGGAACCGTCAGAATTTTAAAAGAGTCATAAAAAAGTCGCCAGAGTAATGGGACCTCAATTGTAAACATAAGCAGTACAGTCCTCACTTACAGGCTTTCTACACATTTTGAGCTGTATAAACAAGAATTACTAATATTTGAAAGCAAATTCAAGTGAAAACGCTCCCTAAAGTGCCCGGAGTTGTAAATATTATCAGTTTGCTGGTCATTTCACGGCTTTCCACTGGTAATGTCTGTGATTACAAACGGCAGGAAATGTAGGAAGAATCGATTTACTTTAATTTCAAGGGGTTCTTCCAAGTTTTTAATCATTTCTGGAAACTCTAATTACGTATTTAAGAGTTTTACCACAACTAGAGAGTTTTCTTACAAATATGTACTGGAACCGTCAGGATTTTAACAGAGTCATACAAAACTCGCCAGAGTAATGGGGCCTCAATTGTAAACATACACAGTTTAGACCTCACTCACAGGCTTTCTACACAAATTTTGAGCTGTATAAACAAGAATTCCTAATATTTGAAAGCAAATTCAACTAATAACGATCCCTAAAGTGCCCGGAGTTGTAAATATTATCAGTTTGCTGGTCATTTCAAGGCTTTCCACTGGTGATGTCTGTGATAACAAACGGCAGGAAATGTAGGAAGAATCTATTTACTTTAATTTCAAGGGGTTCTTCCAAGTTTTTAATCATTTCTGGAAACTCTAATTACGTATTTTAAGAGTTTTACCACGACTAGAGAGCTTTCTTACAAATATGTACTGGAACCGTCAGGATTTTAAAAGAGTCATACAAAAGTCGCCAGAGTAATGCGGCCTCAATTGTAAACATAAGCAGTACAGTCCTCCCTTACAGGCTTTCTACACAAATTTTGAGCTGTATAAACAAGAATTCCTAATATTTGAAAGCAAATTCAAGTGAAAACGCTCCCTAAAGTGCCCAGAGTTGTAAATATTATCAGTTTGCTGGTCATTTCACGGCTTTCCACTGGTAATGTCTGTGATTACAAACGGCAGGAAATGTAGGAATAATCTATTGACTTTAATTTCAAGGGGTTCTTCCAAGTTTTTAATCATTTCTGGAAACTCTGATTATGTATTTTAAGAGTTTTACCACAACTAGAGAGTTTTCTTACAAATATGTACTGGAACCGTCAGGATTTTAACAGAGTCACACAAAACTCGCCAGAGTAATGGGGCCTCAATTGTAAACATACGCAGTTTAGACCTCACTCACAGGCTTTCTACACAAATTTTGAGCTGTATAAACAAGAATTCCTAATATTTGAAAGCAAATTCAACTGAAAACGCTCCCTAAAGTGCCTGGAGTTGTAAATATTATCAGTTTGCTGGTCATTTCACGGCTTTCCACTGGTAATGTCTGTGATTACAAACGGCAGGAAATGTAGGAAGAATCTATTTAATTTGAAGGGGTTCTTCCAAGTTTTTAATCATTTCTGGAAACTGTAATTGCGTATTTTAAGAGTTTTACCAAAACTAGAGACTTTTCTTACAAATATGTACTGGAACCGTCAGGATTTTAACAGAGTCATACAAAACTCGCCAGAGTAATGGGGCCTCAATTGTAAACATACGCAGTTTAGACCTCACTCACAGGCTTTCTACACAAATTTTGAGCTGTATAAACAAGAATTCCTAATATTTGAAAGCAAATTCAACTGATAACGCTCCCTAATGTGCCCGGAGTTGTAAATATTATCAGTTTGCTGGTCATTTCACGGCTTTCCACTGGTAATGTCTGTGATTACAAACGGCAGGAAATGTAGGAAGAATCTATTTACTTTAATTTCAAGGGGTTCTTCCAAGTTTTTAATCATTTCTGGAAACTCTAATTACGTATTTTAAGAGTTTTACCACAACTAGAGAGTTTTCTTACAAATATGTACTGGAACCGTCAGGATTTTAACAGAGTCATACAAAACTCGCCAGAGTCATGGGGCCTCAATTGTAAACATACGCAGTTTAGACCTCACTCACAGGCTTTCTACACAAATTTTGAGCTGTATAAACAAGAATTCCTAATATTTGAAAGCAAATTCAACTGAAAACGCTCCCTAAAGTGCCCGGAGTTGTAAATATTATCAGTTTGCTGGTCATTTCACGGCATTCCACTGGTAATGTCTGTGATTACAAATGGCAGGAAATGTAGGAAGAATCTATTTACTTTAATTTGAAGGGGTTCTTCCAAGTTTTTAATCATTTCTGGAAACTGTAATTGCGTATTTTAAGAGTTTTACCAAAACTAAAGACTTTTCTTACAAATATGTACTGGAACCGTCAGAATTTTAACAGAGTCATACAAAACTCGCCAGAATAATGCGGTCTCAATTGTAAACATAAGCAGTACAGTGCTCACTTACAGGCTTTCTGCTCAAATTTTGAGCTGTATAAACAAGAATTCCTAATATTTGAAAGCAAATTCAAGTGAAAACGCTCCCTAAAGTGCCTGGAGTTGTAAATATTATCAGTTTGCTGGTCATTTCACGGCTTTCCACTGGTAATGTCTGTGATTACAAACGGCAGGAAATGTAGGAAGAATCGATTTACTTTAATTTCAAGGGGTTCTTCCAAGTTTTTAATCATTTCTGGAAACTCTAATTACGTACTTTAAGAGTTTTACCACAACTAGAGAGTTTTCTTACAAATATGTACTGGAACCGTCAGGATTTTAAAAGAGTCATAAAAAAGTCGCCAGAGTAATGGGACCTCAATTGTAAACATAAGCAGTACAGTCCTCACTTACAGGCTTTCTACACATTTTGAGCTGTATAAACAAGAATTACTAATATTTGAAAGCAAATTCAAGTGAAAACGCTCCCTAAAGTGCCCGGAGTTGTAAATATTATCAGTTTGCTGGTCATTTCACGGCTTTCCACTGGTAATGTCTGTGATTACAAACGGCAGGAAATGTAGGAAGAATCGATTTACTTTAATTTCAAGGGGTTCTTCCAAGTTTTTAATCATTTCTGGAAACTCTAATTACGTATTTAAGAGTTTTACCACAACTAGAGAGTTTTCTTACAAATATGTACTGGAACCGTCAGGATTTTAATAGAGTCATACAAAACTCGCCAGAGTAATGGGGCCTCAATTGTAAACATAAGCAGTACAGTCCTCCCTTACAGGCTTTCTACACAAATTTTGAGCTGTATAAACAAGAATTCCTAATATTTGAAAGCAAATTCAACTAATAACGATCCCAAAAGTGCCCGGAGTTGTAAATATTATCAGTTTGCTGGTCATTTCACGGCTTTCCACTGGTGATGTCTGTGATAACAAACGGCAGGAAATGTAGGAAGAATCTATTTACTTTAATTTCAAGGGGTTCTTCCAAGTTTTTAATCATTTCTGGAAACTCTAATTACGTATTTTAAGAGTTTTACCACGACTAGAGAGCTTTCTTACAAATATGTACTGGAACCGTCAGGATTTTAAAAGAGTCATACAAAAGTCGCCAGAGTAATGCGGCCTCAATTGTAAACATAAGCAGTACAGTCCTCCCTTACAGGCTTTCTACACAAATTTTGAGCTGTATAAACAAGAATTCCTAATATTTGAAAGCAAATTCAAGTGAAAACGCTCCCTAAAGTGCCCAGAGTTGTAAATATTATCAGTTTGCTGGTCATTTCACGGCTTTCCACTGGTAATGTCTGTGATTACAAACGGCAGGAAATGTAGGAATAATCTATTGACTTTAATTTCAAGGGGTTCTTCCAAGTTTTTAATCATTTCTGGAAACTCTGATTATGTATTTTAAGAGTTTTACCACAACTAGAGAGTTTTCTTACAAATATGTACTGGAACCGTCAGGATTTTAACAGAGTCACACAAAACTCGCCAGAGTAATGGGGCCTCAATTGTAAACATACGCAGTTTAGACCTCACTCACAGGCTTTCTACACAAATTTTGAGCTGTATAAACAAGAATTCCTAATATTTGAAAGCAAATTCAAGTGAAAACGCTCCCTAAAGTGCCCGGAGTTGTAAATATTATCAGTTTGCTGGTCATTTCACGGCTTTCCACTGGTAATGTCTGTGATTACAAACGGCAGGAAATGTAGGAAGAATCTATTTACTTTAATTTGAAGGGGTTCTTCCAAGTTTTTAATCATTTCTGGAAACTGTAATTGCGTATTTTAAGAGTTTTACCAAAACTAGAGACTTTTCTTACAAATATGTACTGGAACCGTCAGAATTTTAACAGAGTCATACAAAACTCGCCAGAGTAATGCGGTCTCAATTGGAAACATAAGCAGTACAGTGCTCACTTACAGGCTTTCTGCACAAATTTTGAGCTGTATAAACAAGAATTCCTAATATTTGAAAGCAAATTCAAGTGAAAACGCTCCCTAAAGTGCCTGGAGTTGTAAATATTATCAGTTTGCTGGTCATTTCACGGCTTTCCACTGGTAATGTCTGTGATTACAAACGGCAGGAAATGTAGGAAGAATCGATTTACTTTAATTTCAAGGGGTTCTTCCAAGTTTTTAATCATTTCTGGAAACTCTAATTACGTACTTTAAGAGTTTTACCACAACTAGAGAGTTTTCTTACAAATATGTACTGGAACCGTCAGGATTTTAAAAGAGTCATAAAAAAGTCGCCAGAGTAATGGGACCTCAATTGTAAACATAAGCAGTACAGTCCTCACTTACAGGCTTTCTACACATTTTGAGCTGTATAAACAAGAATTACTAATATTTGAAAGCAAATTCAAGTGAAAACGCTCCCTAAAGTGCCCGGAGTTGTAAATATTATCAGTTTGCTGGTCATTTCACGGCTTTCCACTGGTAATGTCTGTGATTACAAACGGCAGGAAATGTAGGAAGAATCGATTTACTTTAATTTCAAGGGGTTCTTCCAAGTTTTTAATCATTTCTGGAAACTCTGATTATGTATTTTAAGAGTTTTACCACAACCAGAGAGTTTTCTTACAAATATGTACTGGAACCGTCAGGATTTTAACAGAGTCACACAAAACTCGCCAGAGTAATGGGGCCTCAATTGTAAACATACGCAGTTTAGACCTCACTCACAGGCTTTCTACACAAATTTTGAGCTGTATAAACAAGAATTCCTAATATTTGAAAGCAAATTCAAGTGAAAACGCTCCCTAAAGTGCCCGGAGTTGTAAATATTATCAGTTTGCTGGTCATTTCACGGCTTTCCACTGGTAATGTCTGTGATTACAAACGGCAGGAAATGTAGGAAGAATCTATTTACTTTAATTTGAAGGGGTTCTTCCAAGTTTTTAATCATTTCTGGAAACTGTAATTGCGTATTTTAAGAGTTTTACCAAAACTAGAGACTTTTCTTACAAATATGTACTGGAACTGTCAGAATTTTAACAGAGTCATACAAAACTCGCCAGAGTAATGCGGTCTCAATTGGAAACATAAGCAGTACAGTGCTCACTTACAGGCTTTCTGCACAAATTTTGAGCTGTATAAACAAGAATTCCTAATATTTGAAAGCAAATTCAAGTGAAAACGCTCCCTAAAGTGCCTGGAGTTGTAAATATTATCAGTTTGCTGGTCATTTCACGGCTTTCCACTGGTAATGTCTGTGATTACAAACGGCAGGAAATGTAGGAAGAATCGATTTACTTTAATTTCAAGGGGTTCTTCCAAGTTTTTAATCATTTCTGGAAACTCTAATTACGTACTTTAAGAGTTTTACCACAACTAGAGAGTTTTCTTACAAATATGTACTGGAACCGTCAGAATTTTAAAAGAGTCATAAAAAAGTCGCCAGAGTAATGGGACCTCAATTGTAAACATAAGCAGTACAGTCCTCACTTACAGGCTTTCTACACATTTTGAGCTGTATAAACAAGAATTACTAATATTTGAAAGCAAATTCAAGTGAAAACGCTCCCTAAAGTGCCCGGAGTTGTAAATATTATCAGTTTGCTGGTCATTTCACGGCTTTCCACTGGTAATGTCTGTGATTACAAACGGCAGGAAATGTAGGAAGAATCGATTTACTTTAATTTCAAGGGGTTCTTCCAAGTTTTTAATCATTTCTGGAAACTCTAATTACGTATTTAAGAGTTTTACCACAACTAGAGAGTTTTCTTACAAATATGTACTGGAACCGTCAGGATTTTAACAGAGTCATACAAAACTCGCCAGAGTAATGGGGCCTCAATTGTAAACATACACAGTTTAGACCTCACTCACAGGCTTTCTACACAAATTTTGAGCTGTATAAACAAGAATTCCTAATATTTGAAAGCAAATTCAACTAATAACGATCCCTAAAGTGCCCGGAGTTGTAAATATTATCAGTTTGCTGGTCATTTCAAGGCTTTCCACTGGTGATGTCTGTGATAACAAACGGCAGGAAATGTAGGAAGAATCTATTTACTTTAATTTCAAGGGGTTCTTCCAAGTTTTTAATCATTTCTGGAAACTCTAATTACGTATTTTAAGAGTTTTACCACGACTAGAGAGCTTTCTTACAAATATGTACTGGAACCGTCAGGATTTTAAAAGAGTCATACAAAAGTCGCCAGAGTAATGCGGCCTCAATTGTAAACATAAGCAGTACAGTCCTCCCTTACAGGCTTTCTACACAAATTTTGAGCTGTATAAACAAGAATTCCTAATATTTGAAAGCAAATTCAAGTGAAAACGCTCCCTAAAGTGCCCAGAGTTGTAAATATTATCAGTTTGCTGGTCATTTCACGGCTTTCCACTGGTAATGTCTGTGATTACAAACGGCAGGAAATGTAGGAATAATCTATTGACTTTAATTTCAAGGGGTTCTTCCAAGTTTTTAATCATTTCTGGAAACTCTGATTATGTATTTTAAGAGTTTTACCACAACTAGAGAGTTTTCTTACAAATATGTACTGGAACCGTCAGGATTTTAACAGAGTCACACAAAACTCGCCAGAGTAATGGGGCCTCAATTGTAAACATACGCAGTTTAGACCTCACTCACAGGCTTTCTACACAAATTTTGAGCTGTATAAACAAGAATTCCTAATATTTGAAAGCAAATTCAACTGAAAACGCTCCCTAAAGTGCCTGGAGTTGTAAATATTATCAGTTTGCTGGTCATTTCACGGCTTTCCACTGGTAATGTCTGTGATTACAAACGGCAGGAAATGTAGGAAGAATCTATTTAATTTGAAGGGGTTCTTCCAAGTTTTTAATCATTTCTGGAAACTGTAATTGCGTATTTTAAGAGTTTTACCAAAACTAGAGACTTTTCTTACAAATATGTACTGGAACCGTCAGGATTTTAACAGAGTCATACAAAACTCGCCAGAGTAATGGGGCCTCAATTGTAAACATACGCAGTTTAGACCTCACTCACAGGCTTTCTACACAAATTTTGAGCTGTATAAACAAGAATTCCTAATATTTGAAAGCAAATTCAACTGATAACGCTCCCTAATGTGCCCGGAGTTGTAAATATTATCAGTTTGCTGGTCATTTCACGGCTTTCCACTGGTAATGTCTGTGATTACAAACGGCAGGAAATGTAGGAAGAATCTATTTACTTTAATTTCAAGGGGTTCTTCCAAGTTTTTAATCATTTCTGGAAACTCTAATTACGTATTTTAAGAGTTTTACCACAACTAGAGAGTTTTCTTACAAATATGTACTGGAACCGTCAGGATTTTAACAGAGTCATACAAAACTCGCCAGAGTCATGGGGCCTCAATTGTAAACATACGCAGTTTAGACCTCACTCACAGGCTTTCTACACAAATTTTGAGCTGTATAAACAAGAATTCCTAATATTTGAAAGCAAATTCAACTGAAAACGCTCCCTAAAGTGCCCGGAGTTGTAAATATTATCAGTTTGCTGGTCATTTCACGGCATTCCACTGGTAATGTCTGTGATTACAAATGGCAGGAAATGTAGGAAGAATCTATTTACTTTAATTTGAAGGGGTTCTTCCAAGTTTTTAATCATTTCTGGAAACTGTAATTGCGTATTTTAAGAGTTTTACCAAAACTAAAGACTTTTCTTACAAATATGTACTGGAACCGTCAGAATTTTAACAGAGTCATACAAAACTCGCCAGAATAATGCGGTCTCAATTGTAAACATAAGCAGTACAGTGCTCACTTACAGGCTTTCTGCTCAAATTTTGAGCTGTATAAACAAGAATTCCTAATATTTGAAAGCAAATTCAAGTGAAAACGCTCCCTAAAGTGCCTGGAGTTGTAAATATTATCAGTTTGCTGGTCATTTCACGGCTTTCCACTGGTAATGTCTGTGATTACAAACGGCAGGAAATGTAGGAAGAATCGATTTACTTTAATTTCAAGGGGTTCTTCCAAGTTTTTAATCATTTCTGGAAACTCTAATTACGTACTTTAAGAGTTTTACCACAACTAGAGAGTTTTCTTACAAATATGTACTGGAACCGTCAGGATTTTAAAAGAGTCATAAAAAAGTCGCCAGAGTAATGGGACCTCAATTGTAAACATAAGCAGTACAGTCCTCACTTACAGGCTTTCTACACATTTTGAGCTGTATAAACAAGAATTACTAATATTTGAAAGCAAATTCAAGTGAAAACGCTCCCTAAAGTGCCCGGAGTTGTAAATATTATCAGTTTGCTGGTCATTTCACGGCTTTCCACTGGTAATGTCTGTGATTACAAACGGCAGGAAATGTAGGAAGAATCGATTTACTTTAATTTCAAGGGGTTCTTCCAAGTTTTTAATCATTTCTGGAAACTCTAATTACGTATTTAAGAGTTTTACCACAACTAGAGAGTTTTCTTACAAATATGTACTGGAACCGTCAGGATTTTAATAGAGTCATACAAAACTCGCCAGAGTAATGGGGCCTCAATTGTAAACATAAGCAGTACAGTCCTCCCTTACAGGCTTTCTACACAAATTTTGAGCTGTATAAACAAGAATTCCTAATATTTGAAAGCAAATTCAACTAATAACGATCCCAAAAGTGCCCGGAGTTGTAAATATTATCAGTTTGCTGGTCATTTCACGGCTTTCCACTGGTGATGTCTGTGATAACAAACGGCAGGAAATGTAGGAAGAATCTATTTACTTTAATTTCAAGGGGTTCTTCCAAGTTTTTAATCATTTCTGGAAACTCTAATTACGTATTTTAAGAGTTTTACCACGACTAGAGAGCTTTCTTACAAATATGTACTGGAACCGTCAGGATTTTAAAAGAGTCATACAAAAGTCGCCAGAGTAATGCGGCCTCAATTGTAAACATAAGCAGTACAGTCCTCCCTTACAGGCTTTCTACACAAATTTTGAGCTGTATAAACAAGAATTCCTAATATTTGAAAGCAAATTCAAGTGAAAACGCTCCCTAAAGTGCCCAGAGTTGTAAATATTATCAGTTTGCTGGTCATTTCACGGCTTTCCACTGGTAATGTCTGTGATTACAAACGGCAGGAAATGTAGGAATAATCTATTGACTTTAATTTCAAGGGGTTCTTCCAAGTTTTTAATCATTTCTGGAAACTCTGATTATGTATTTTAAGAGTTTTACCACAACTAGAGAGTTTTCTTACAAATATGTACTGGAACCGTCAGGATTTTAACAGAGTCACACAAAACTCGCCAGAGTAATGGGGCCTCAATTGTAAACATACGCAGTTTAGACCTCACTCACAGGCTTTCTACACAAATTTTGAGCTGTATAAACAAGAATTCCTAATATTTGAAAGCAAATTCAAGTGAAAACGCTCCCTAAAGTGCCCGGAGTTGTAAATATTATCAGTTTGCTGGTCATTTCACGGCTTTCCACTGGTAATGTCTGTGATTACAAACGGCAGGAAATGTAGGAAGAATCTATTTACTTTAATTTGAAGGGGTTCTTCCAAGTTTTTAATCATTTCTGGAAACTGTAATTGCGTATTTTAAGAGTTTTACCAAAACTAGAGACTTTTCTTACAAATATGTACTGGAACCGTCAGAATTTTAACAGAGTCATACAAAACTAGCCAGAGTAATGCGGTCTCAATTGGAAACATAAGCAGTACAGTGCTCACTTACAGTCTTTCTGCACAAATTTTGAGCTGTATAAACAAGAATTCCTAATATTTGAAAGCAAATTCAAGTGAAAACGCTCCCTAAAGTGCCTGGAGTTGTAAATATTATCAGTTTGCTGGTCATTTCACGGCTTTCCACTGGTAATGTCTGTGATTACAAACGGCAGGAAATGTAGGAAGAATCGATTTACTTTAATTTCAAGGGGTTCTTCCAAGTTTTTAATCATTTCTGGAAACTCTAATTACGTACTTTAAGAGTTTTACCACAACTAGAGAGTTTTCTTACAAATATGTACTGGAACCGTCAGGATTTTAAAAGAGTCATAAAAAAGTCGCCAGAGTAATGGGACCTCAATTGTAAACATAAGCAGTACAGTCCTCACTTACAGGCTTTCTACACATTTTGAGCTGTATAAACAAGAATTACTAATATTTGAAAGCAAATTCAAGTGAAAACGTTCCCTAAAGTGCCCGGAGTTGTAAATATTATCAGTTTGCTGGTCATTTCACGGCTTTCCACTGGTAATGTCTGTGATTACAAACGGCAGGAAATGTAGGAAGAATCGATTTACTTTAATTTCAAGGGGTTCTTCCAAGTTTTTAATCATTTCTGGAAACTCTAATTACGTACTTTAAGAGTTTTACCACAACTAGAGAGTGTTCTTACAAATATGTACTGGAACCGTCAGGATTTTAAAAGAGTCATAAAAAAGTCGCCAGAGTAATGGGACCTCAATTGTAAACATAAGCAGTACAGTCCTCACTTACAGGCTTTCTACACATTTTGAGCTGTATAAACAAGAATTACTAATATTTGAAAGCAAATTCAAGTGAAAACGCTCCCTAAAGTGCCCGGAGTTGTAAATATTATCAGTTTGCTGGTCATTTCACGGCTTTCCACTGGTAATGTCTGTGATTACAAACGGCAGGAAATGTAGGAAGAATCGATTTACTTTAATTTCAAGGAGTTCTTCCAAGTTTTTAATCATTTCTGGAAACTCTAATTACGTATTTAAGAGTTTTACCACAACTAGAGAGTTTTCTTACAAATATGTACTGGAACCGTCAGGATTTTAACAGAGTCATACAAAACTCGCCAGAGTAATGGGGCCTCAATTGTAAACATAAGCAGTACAGTCCTCCATTACAGGCTTTCTACACAAATTTTGAGCTGTATAAACAAGAATTCCTAATATTTGAAAGCAAATTCAACTAATAACGATCCCTAAAGTGCCCGGAGTTGTAAATATTATCAGTTTGCTGGTCATTTCAAGGCTTTCCACTGGTGATGTCTGTGATAACAAACGGCAGGAAATGTAGGAAGAATCTATTTACTTTAATTTCATGGGGTTCTTCCAAGTTTTTAATCATTTCTGGAAACTCTGATTATGTATTTTAAGAGTTTTACCACAACTAGAGAGTTTTCTTACAAATATGTACTGGAACCGTCAGGATTTTAACAGAGTCACACAAAACTCGCCAGAGTAATGGGGCCTCAATTGTAAACATACGCAGTTTAGACCTCACTATCAGGCTTTCTACACAAATTTTGAGCTGTATAAACAAGAATTCCTAATATTTGAAAGCAAATTCAACTGAAAACACTCCCTAAAGTGCCCGGAGTTGTAAATATTATCAGTTTGCTGGTCATTTCACGGCTTTCCACTGGTAATGTCTGTGATTACAAACGGCAGGAAATGTAGGAAGAATCTATTTAATTTGAAGGGGTTCTTCCAAGTTTTTAATCATTTCTGGAAACTGTAATTGCGTATTTTAAGAGTTTTACCAAAACTAGAGACTTTTCTTACAAATATGTACTGGAACCGTCAGGATTTTAACAGAGTCATACAAAACTCGCCAGAGTAATGGGGCCTCAATTGTAAACATACGCAGTTTAGACCTCACTCACAGGCTTTCTACACAAATTTTGAGCTGTATAAACAAGAATTCCTAATATTTGAAAGCAAATTCAACTGATAACGCTCCCTAATGTGCCCGGAGTTGTAAATATTATCAGTTTGCTGGTCATTTCACGGCTTTCCACTGGTAATGTCTGTGATTACAAACGGCAGGAAATGTAGGAAGAATCTATTTACTTTAATTTCAAGGGGTTCTTCCAAGTTTTTAATCATTTCTGGAAACTCTAATTACGTATTTTAAGAGTTTTACCACAACTAGAGAGTTTTCTTACAAATATGTACTGGAACCGTCAGGATTTTAACAGAGTCATACAAAACTCGCCAGAGTCATGGGGCCTCAATTGTAAACATACGCAGTTTAGACCTCACTCACAGGCTTTCTACACAAATTTTGAGCTGTATAAACAAGAATTCCTAATATTTGAAAGCAAATTCAACTGAAAACGCTCCCTAAAGTGCCCGGAGTTGTAAATATTATCAGTTTGCTGGTCATTTCACGGCATTCCACTGGTAATGTCTGTGATTACAAATGGCAGGAAATGTAGGAAGAATCTATTTACTTTAATTTGAAGGGGTTCTTCCAAGTTTTTAATCATTTCTGGAAACTGTAATTGCGTATTTTAAGAGTTTTACCAAAACTAGAGACTTTTCTTACAAATATGTACTGGAACCGTCAGAATTTTAACAGAGTCATACAAAACTCGCCAGAATAATGCGGTCTCAATTGTAAACATAAGCAGTACAGTGCTCACTTACAGGCTTTCTGCTCAAATTTTGAGCTGTATAAACAAGAATTCCTAATATTTGAAAGCAAATTCAAGTGAAAACGCTCCCTAAAGTGCCTGGAGTTGTAAATATTATCAGTTTGCTGGTCATTTCACGGCTTTCTACTGGTAATGTCTGTGATTACAAACGGCAGGAAATGTAGGAAGAATCGATTTACTTTAATTTCAAGGGGTTCTTCCAAGTTTTTAATCATTTCTGGAAACTCTAATTACGTACTTTAAGAGTTTTACCACAACTAGAGAGTTTTCTTACAAATATGTACTGGAACCGTCAGGATTTTAAAAGAGTCATAAAAAAGTCGCCAGAATAATGGGACCTCAATTGTAAACATAAGCAGTACAGTCCTCACTTACAGGCTTTCTACACATTTTGAGCTGTATAAACAAGAATTACTAATATTTGAAAGCAAATTCAAGTGAAAACGCTCCCTAAAGTGCCCGGAGTTGTAAATATTATCAGTTTGCTGGTCATTTCACGGCTTTCCACTGGTAATGTCTGTGATTACAAACGGCAGGAAATGTAGGAAGAATCGATTTACTTTAATTTCAAGGGGTTCTTCCAAGTTTTTAATCATTTCTGGAAACTCTAATTACGTATTTAAGAGTTTTACCACAACTAGAGAGTTTTCTTACAAATATGTACTGGAACCGTCAGGATTTTAACAGAGTCATACAAAACTCGCCAGAGTAATGGGGCCTCAATTGTAAACATAAGCAGTACAGTCCTCCCTTACAGGCTTTCTACACAAATTTTGAGCTGTATAAACAAGAATTCCTAATATTTGAAAGCAAATTCAACTAATAACGATCCCTAAAGTGCCCGGAGTTGTAAATATTATCAGTTTGCTGGTCATTTCAAGGCTTTCCACTGGTGATGTCTGTGATAACAAACGGCAGGAAATGTAGGAAGAATCTATTTACTTTAATTTCAAGGGGTTCTTCCAAGTTTTTAATCATTTCTGGAAACTCTAATTACGTATTTTAAGAGTTTTACCACGACTAGAGAGCTTTCTTACAAATATGTACTGGAACCGTCAGGATTTTAAAAGAGTCATACAAAAGTCGCCAGAGTAATGCGGCCTCAATTGTAAACATAAGCAGTACAGTCCTCCCTTACAGGCTTTCTACACAAATTTTGAGCTGTATAAACAAGAATTCCTAATATTTGAAAGCAAATTCAAGTGAAAACGCTCCCTAAAGTGCCCAGAGTTGTAAATATTATCAGTTTGCTGGTCATTTCACGGCTTTCCACTGGTAATGTCTGTGATTACAAACGGCAGGAAATGTAGGAATAATCTATTGACTTTAATTTCAAGGGGTTCTTCCAAGTTTTTAATCATTTCTGGAAACTCTGATTATGTATTTTAAGAGTTTTACCACAACTAGAGAGTTTTCTTACAAATATGTACTGGAACCGTCAGGATTTTAACAGAGTCACACAAAACTCGCCAGAGTAATGGGGCCTCAATTGTAAACATACGCAGTTTAGACCTCACTCACAGGCTTTCTACACAAATTTTGAGCTGTATAAACAAGAATTCCTAATATTTGAAAGCAAATTCAAGTGAAAACGCTCCCTAAAGTGCCCGGAGTTGTAAATATTATCAGTTTGCTGGTCATTTCACGGCTTTCCACTGGTAATGTCTGTGATTACAAACGGCAGGAAATGTAGGAAGAATCTATTTACTTTAATTTGAAGGGGTTCTTCCAAGTTTTTAATCATTTCTGGAAACTGTAATTGCGTATTTTAAGAGTTTTACCAAAACTAGAGACTTTTCTTACAAATATGTACTGGAACCGTCAGAATTTTAACAGAGTCATACAAAACTCGCCAGAGTAATGCGGTCTCAATTGGAAACATAAGCAGTACAGTGCTCACTTACAGGCTTTCTGCACAAATTTTGAGCTGTATAAACAAGAATTCCTAATATTTGAAAGCAAATTCAAGTGAAAACGCTCCCTAAAGTGCCTGGAGTTGTAAATATTATCAGTTTGCTGGTCATTTCACGGCTTTCCACTGGTAATGTCTGTGATTACAAACGGCAAGAAATGTAGGAAGAATCGATTTACTTTAATTTCAAGGGGTTCTTCCAAGTTTTTAATCATTTCTGGAAACTCTAATTACGTACTTTAAGAGTTTTACCACAACTAGAGAGTTTTCTTACAAATATGTACTGGAACCGTCAGGATTTTAAAAGAGTCATAAAAAAGTCGCCAGAGTAATGGGACCTCAATTGTAAACATAAGCAGTACAGTCCTCACTTACAGGCTTTCTACACATTTTGAGCTGTATAAACAAGAATTACTAATATTTGAAAGCAAATTCAAGTGAAAACGCTCCCTAAAGTGCCCGGAGTTGTAAATATTATCAGTTTGCTGGTCATTTCACGGCTTTCCACTGGTAATGTCTGTGATTACAAACGGCAGGAAATGTAGGAAGAATCGATTTACTTTAATTTCAAGGGGTTCTTCCAAGTTTTTAATCATTTCTGGAAACTCTAATTACGTATTTAAGAGTTTTACCACAACTAGAGAGTTTTCTTACAAATATGTACTGGAACCGTCAGGATTTTAACAGAGTCATACAAAACTCGCCAGAGTAATGGGGCCTCAATTGTAAACATAAGCAGTACAGTCCTCCCTTACAGGCTTTCTACACAAATTTTGAGCTGTATAAACAAGAATTCCTAATATTTGAAAGCAAATTCAACTAATAACGATCCCTAAAGTGCCCGGAGTTGTAAATATTATCAGTTTGCTGGTCATTTCAAGGCTTTCCACTGGTGATGTCTGTGATAACAAACGGCAGGAAATGTAGGAAGAATCTATTTACTTTAATTTCAAGGGGTTCTTCCAAGTTTTTAATCATTTCTGGAAACTCTAATTACGTATTTTAAGAGTTTTACCACGACTAGAGAGCTTTCTTACAAATATGTACTGGAACCGTCAGGATTTTAAAAGAGTCATACAAAAGTCGCCAGAGTAATGCGGCCTCAATTGTAAACATAAGCAGTACAGTCCTCCCTTACAGGCTTTCTACACAAATTTTGAGCTGTATAAACAAGAATTCCTAATATTTGAAAGCAAATTCAAGTGAAAACGCTCCCTAAAGTGCCCAGAGTTGTAAATATTATCAGTTTGCTGGTCATTTCACGGCTTTCCACTGGTAATGTCTGTGATTACAAACGGCAGGAAATGTAGGAATAATCTATTGACTTTAATTTCAAGGGGTTCTTCCAAGTTTTTAATCATTTCTGGAAACTCTGATTATGTATTTTAAGAGTTTTACCACAACCAGAGAGTTTTCTTACAAATATGTACTGGAACCGTCAGGATTTTAACAGAGTCACACAAAACTCGCCAGAGTAATGGGGCCTCAATTGTAAACATACGCAGTTTAGACCTCACTCACAGGCTTTCTACACAAATTTTGAGCTGTATAAACAAGAATTCCTAATATTTGAAAGCAAATTCAACTAATAACGATCCCTAAAGTGCCCGGAGTTGTAAATATTATCAGTTTGCTGGTCATTTCAAGGCTTTCCACTGGTGATGTCTGTGATAACAAACGGCAGGAAATGTAGGAAGAATCTATTTACTTTAATTTCAAGGGGTTCTTCCAAGTTTTTAATCATTTCTGGAAACTCTAATTACGTATTTTAAGAGTTTTACCACGACTAGAGAGCTTTCTTACAAATATGTACTGGAACCGTCAGGATTTTAAAAGAGTCATACAAAAGTCGCCAGGGTAATGCGGCCTCAATTGTAAACATAAGCAGTACAGTCCTCCCTTACAGGCTTTCTACACAAATTTTGAGCTGTATAAACAAGAATTCCTAATACTTGAAAGCAAATTCAAGTGAAAACGCTCCCTAAAGTGCCCAGAGTTGTAAATATTATCAGTTTGCTGGTCATTTCACGGCTTTCCACTGGTAATGTCTGTGATTACAAACGGCAGGAAATGTAGGAATAATCTATTGACTTTAATTTCAAGGGGTTCTTCCAAGTTTTTAATCATTTCTGGAAACTCTGATTATGTATTTTAAGAGTTTTACCACAACTAGAGAGTTTTCTTACAAATATGTACTGGAACCGTCAGGATTTTAACAGAGTCACACAAAACTCGCCAGAGTAATGGGGCCTCAATTGTAAACATACGCAGTTTAGACCTCACTCACAGGCTTTCTACACAAATTTTGAGCTGTATAAACAAGAATTCCTAATATTTGAAAGCAAATTCAAGTGAAAACGCTCCCTAAAGTGCCCGGAGTTGTAAATATTGTCACTTTGCTGGTCATTTCACGGCTTTCCACTGGTAATGTCTGTGATTACAAACGGCAGGAAATGTAGGAAGAATCGATTTACTTTAATTTGAAGGGGTTCTTCCAAGTTTTTAATCATTTCTGGAAACTGTAATTGCGTATTTTAAGAGTTTTACCAAAACTAGAGACTTTTCTTACAAATATGTACTGGAACCGTCAGAATTTTAACAGAGTCACACAAAACTCGCCAGAGTAATGCGGCCTCAATTGTAAACATAAGCAGTACAGTGCTCACTTACAGGCTTTCTGCACAAATTTTGAGCTGTGTAAACAAGAATTCCTAATATTTTTAAGCAAATTCAACTGAAAACGCTCACTAAAGTGCCCGGAGTTGTAAATATTATCAGTTTGCTGGTCATTTCACGGCATTCCACTGGTAATGTCTGTGATTACAAATGGCAGGAAATGTAGGAAGAATCTATTTACTTTAATTTGAAGGGGTTCTTCCAAGTTTTTATTCATTTCTGGAAACTGTAATTGCGTATTTTAAGAGTTTTACCAAAACTAGAGACTTTTCTTACAAATATGTACTGGAACCGTCAGGATTTTAACAGAGTCATACAAAACTCGCCAGAGTAATGGGGCCTCAATTGTAAACATAAGCAGTACAGTCCTCCCTTACAGGCTTTCTACACAAATTTTGAGCTGTATAAACAAGAATTCCTAATATTTGAAAGCAAATTCAACTAATAACGATCCCTAAAGTGCCCGGAGTTGTAAATATTATCAGTTTGCTGGTCATTTCAAGGCTTTCCACTGGTGATGTCTGTGATAACAAACGGCAGGAAATGTAGGAAGAATCTATTTACTTTAATTTCAAGGGGTTCTTCCAAGTTTTTAATCATTTCTGGAAACTCTAATTACGTATTTTAAGAGTTTTACCACGACTAGAGAGCTTTCTTACAAATATGTACTGGAACCGTCAGGATTTTAAAAGAGTCATACAAAAGTCGCCAGAGTAATGCGGCCTCAATTGTAAACATAAGCAGTACAGTCCTCCCTTACAGGCTTTCTACACAAATTTTGAGCTGTATAAACAAGAATTCCTAATATTTGAAAGCAAATTCAAGTGAAAACGCTCCCTAAAGTGCCCAGAGTTGTAAATATTATCAGTTTGCTGGTCATTTCACGGCTTTCCACTGGTAATGTCTGTGATTACAAACGGCAGGAAATGTAGGAATAATCTATTGACTTTAATTTCAAGGGGTTCTTCCAAGTTTTTAATCATTTCTGGAAACTCTGATTAAGTATTTTAAGAGTTTTACCACAACTAGAGAGTTTTCTTACAAATATGTACTGGAACCGTCAGGATTTTAACAGAGTCACACAAAACTCGCCAGAGTAATGGGGCCTCAATTGTAAACATACGCAGTTTAGACCTCACTCACAGGCTTTCTACACAAATTTTGAGCTGTATAAACAAGAATTCCTAATATTTGAAAGCAAATTCAAGTGAAAACGCTCCCTAAAGTGCCCGGAGTTGTAAATATTATCAGTTTGCTCATCATTTCACGGCTTTCCACTGGTAATGTCTGTGATTACAAACGGCAGGAAATGTAGGAAGAATCTATTTACTTTAATTTGAAGGGGTTCTTCCAAGTTTTTAATCATTTCTGGAAACTGTAATTGCGTATTTTAAGAGTTTTACCACAACTAGAGAGTTTTCTTACAAATATGTACTGGAACCGTCAGAATTTTAACAGAGTCATACAAAACTCGCCAGAGTAATGCGGTCTCAATTGGAAACATAAGCAGTACAGTGCTCACTTACAGGCTTTCTGCACAAATTTTGAGCTGTATAAACAAGAATTCCTAATATTTGAAAGCAAATTCAAGTGAAAACGCTCCCTAAAGTGCCTGGAGTTGTAAATATTATCAGTTTGCTGGTCATTTCACGGCTTTCCACTGGTAATGTCTGTGATTACAAACGGCAGGAAATGTAGGAAGAATCGATTTACTTTAATTTCAAGGGGTTCTTCCAAGTTTTTAATCATTTCTGGAAACTCTAATTACGTACTTTAAGAGTTTTACCACAACTAGAGAGTTTTCTTACAAATATGTACTGGAACCGTCAGGATTTTAAAAGAGTCATAAAAAAGTCGCCAGAGTAATGGGACCTCAATTGTAAACATAAGCAGTACAGTCCTCACTTACAGGCTTTCTACACATTTTGAGCTGTATAAACAAGAATTACTAATATTTGAAAGCAAATTCAAGTGAAAACGCTCCCTAAAGTGCCCGGAGTTGTAAATATTATCAGTTTGCTGGTCATTTCACGGCTTTCCACTGGTAATGTCTGTGATTACAAACGGCAGGAAATGTAGGAAGAATCGATTTACTTTAATTTCAAGGGGTTCTTCCAAGTTTTTAATCATTTCTGGAAACTCTAATTACGTATTTAAGAGTTTTACCACAACTAGAGAGTTTTCTTACAAATATGTACTGGAACCGTCAGGATTTTAACAGAGTCATACAAAACTCGGCAGAGTAATGGGGCCTCAATTGTAAACATACACAGTTTAGACCTCACTCACAGGCTTTCTACACAAATTTTGAGCTATATAAACAAGAATTCCTAATATTTGAAAGCAAATTCAACTAATAACGATCCCTAAAGTGCCCGGAGTTGTAAATATTATCAGTTTGCTGGTCATTTCAAGGCTTTCCACTGGTGATGTCTGTGATAACAAACGGCAGGAAATGTAGGAAGAATCTATTTACTTTAATTTCAAGGGGTTCTTCCAAGTTTTTAATCATTTCTGGAAACTCTAATTACGTATTTTAAGAGTTTTACCACGACTAGAGAGCTTTCTTACAAATATGTACTGGAACCGTCAGGATTTTAAAAGAGTCATACAAAAGTCGCCAGAGTAATGCGGCCTCAATTGTAAACATAAGCAGTACAGTCCTCCCTTACAGGCTTTCTACACAAATTTTGAGCTGTATAAACAAGAATTCCTAATATTTGAAAGCAAATTCAAGTGAAAACGCTCCCTAAAGTGCCCAGAGTTGTAAATATTATCAGTTTGCTGGTCATTTCACGGCTTTCCACTTGTAATGTCTGTGATTACAAACGGCAGGAAATGTAGGAATAATCTATTGACTTTAATTTCAAGGGGTTCTTCCAAGTTTTTAATCATTTCTGGAAACTCTGATTATGTATTTTAAGAGTTTTACCACAACCAGAGAGTTTTCTTACAAATATGTACTGGAACCGTCAGGATTTTAACAGAGTCACACAAAACTCGCCAGAGTAATGGGGCCTCAATTGTAAACATACGCAGTTTAGACCTCACTCACAGGCTTTCTACACAAATTTTGAGCTGTATAAACAAGAATTCCTAATATTTGAAAGCAAATTCAAGTGAAAACGCTCCCTAAAGTGCCCGGAGTTGTAAATATTATCAGTTTGCTGGTCATTTCACGGCTTTCCACTGGTAATGTCTGTGATTACAAACGGCAGGAAATGTAGGAAGAATCTATTTACTTTAATTTGAAGGGGTTCTTCCAAGTTTTTAATCATTTCTGGAAACTGTAATTGCGTATTTTAAGAGTTTTACCAAAACTAGAGACTTTTCTTACAATTATGTACTGGAACCGTCAGAATTTTAACAGAGTCATACAAAACTCGCCAGAGTAATGCGGTCTCAATTGGAAACATAAGCAGTACAGTGCTCACTTACAGGCTTTCTGCACAAATTTTGAGCTGTATAAACAAGAATTCCTAATATTTGAAAGCAAATTCAAGTGAAAACGCTCCCTAAAGTGCCTGGAGTTGTAAATATTATCAGTTTGCTGGTCATTTCACGGCTTTCCACTGGTAATGTCTGTGATTACAAACGGCAGGAAATGTAGGAAGAATCGATTTACTTTAATTTCAAGGGGTTCTTCCAAGTTTTTAATCATTTCTGGAAACTCTAATTACGTATTTTAAGAGTTTTACCACGACTAGAGAGCTTTCTTACAAATATGTACTGGAACCGTCAGGATTTTAAAAGAGTCATACAAAAGTCGCCAGAGTAATGCGGCCTCAATTGTAAACATAAGCAGTACAGTCCTCCCTTACAGGCTTTCTACACAAATTTTGAGCTGTATAAACAAGAATTCCTAATATTTGAAAGCAAATTCAAGTGAAAACGCTCCCTAAAGTGCCCAGAGTTGTAAATATTATCAGTTTGCTGGTCATTTCACGGCTTTCCACTGGTAATGTCTGTGATTACAAACGGCAGGAAATGTAGGAATAATCTATTGACTTTAATTTCAAGGGGTTCTTCCAAGTTTTTAATCATTTCTGGAAACTCTGATTATGTATTTTAAGGGTTTTACCACAACTAGAGAGTTTTCTTACAAATATGTACTGGAACCGTCAGGATTTTAACAGAGTCACACAAAACTCGCCAGAGTAATGGGGCCTCAATTGTAAACATACGCAGTTTAGACCTCACTCACAGGCTTTCTACACAAATTTTGAGCTGTATAAACAAGAATTCCTAATATTTGAAAGCAAATTCAAGTGAAAACGCTCCCTAAAGTGCCCGGAGTTGTAAATATTATCAGTTTGCTGGTCATTTCACGGCTTTCCACTGGTAATGTCTGTGATTACAAACGGCAGGAAATGTAGGAAGAATCTATTTACTTTAATTTGAAGGGGTTCTTCCAAGTTTTTAATCATTTCTGGAAACTGTAATTGCGTATTTTAAGAGTTTTACCAAAACTAGAGACTTTTCTTACAAATATGTACTGGAACCGTCAGAATTTTAACAGAGTCATACAAAACTCGCCAGAGTAATGCGGTCTCAATTGGAAACATAAGCAGTACAGTGCTCACTTACAGGCTTTCTGCACAAATTTTGAGCTGTATAAACAAGAATTCCTAATATTTGAAAGCAAATTCAAGTGAAAACGCTCCCTAAAGTGCATGGAGTTGTAAATATTATCAGTTTGCTGGTCATTTCACGGCTTTCCACTGGTAATGTCTGTGATTACAAAAGGCAGGAAATGTAGGAAGAATCGATTTACTTTAATTTCAAGGGGTTCTTCCAAGTTTTTAATCATTTCTGGAAACTCTAATTACGTACTTTAAGAGTTTTACCACAACTAGAGAGTTTTCTTACAAATATGTACTGGAACCGTCAGGATTTTAAAAGAGTCATAAAAAAGTCGCCAGAGTAATGGGACCTCAATTGTGAACATAAGCAGTACAGTCCTCCCTTACAGGCTTTCTACACAAATTTTGAGCTGTATAAACAAGAATTCCTAATATTTGAAAGCAAATTCAACTAATAACGATCCCTAAAGTGCCCGGAGTTGTAAATATTATCAGTTTGCTGGTCATTTCAAGGCTTTCCACTGGTGATGTCTGTGATAACAAACGGCAGGAAATGTAGGAAGAATCTATTTACTTTAATTTCAAGGGGTTCTTCCAAGTTTTTAATCATTTCTGGAAACTCTAATTACGTATTTTAAGAGTTTTACCACGACTAGAGAGCTTTCTTACAAATATGTACTGGAACCGTCAGGATTTTAAAAGAGTCATACAAAAGTCGCCAGAGTAATGCGGCCTCAATTGTAAACATAAGCAGTACAGTCCTCCCTTACAGGCTTTCTACACAAATTTTGAGCTGTATAAACAAGAATTCCTAATATTTGAAAGCAAATTCAAGTGAAAACGCTCCCTAAAGTGCCCAGAGTTGTAAATATTATCAGTTTGCTGGTCATTTCACGGCTTTCCACTGGTAATGTCTGTGATTACAAACGGCAGGAAATGTAGGAATAATCTATTGACTTTAATTTCAAGGGGTTCTTCCAAGTTTTTAATCATTTCTGGAAACTCTGATTAAGTATTTTAAGAGTTTTACCACAACTAGAGAGTTTTCTTACAAATATGTACTGGAACCGTCAGGATTTTAACAGAGTCACACAAAACTCGCCAGAGTAATGGGGCCTCAATTGTAAACATACGCAGTTTAGACCTCACTCACAGGCTTTCTACACAAATTTTGAGCTGTATAAACAAGAATTCCTAATATTTGAAAGCAAATTCAAGTGAAAACGCTCCCTAAAGTGCCCGGAGTTGTAAATATTATCAGTTTGCTCATCATTTCACGGCTTTCCACTGGTAATGTCTGTGATTACAAACGGCAGGAAATGTAGGAAGAATCTATTTACTTTAATTTGAAGGGGTTCTTCCAAGTTTTTAATCATTTCTGGAAACTGTAATTGCGTATTTTAAGAGTTTTACCACAACTAGAGAGTTTTCTTACAAATATGTACTGGAACCGTCAGAATTTTAACAGAGTCATACAAAACTCGCCAGAGTAATGCGGTCTCAATTGGAAACATAAGCAGTACAGTGCTCACTTACAGGCTTTCTGCACAAATTTTGAGCTGTATAAACAAGAATTCCTAATATTTGAAAGCAAATTCAAGTGAAAACGCTCCCTAAAGTGCCTGGAGTTGTAAATATTATCAGTTTGCTGGTCATTTCACGGCTTTCCACTGGTAATGTCTGTGATTACAAACGGCAGGAAATGTAGGAAGAATCGATTTACTTTAATTTCAAGGGGTTCTTCCAAGTTTTTAATCATTTCTGGAAACTCTAATTACGTACTTTAAGAGTTTTACCACAACTAGAGAGTTTTCTTACAAATATGTACTGGAACCGTCAGGATTTTAAAAGAGTCATAAAAAAGTCGCCAGAGTAATGGGACCTCAATTGTAAACATAAGCAGTACAGTCCTCACTTACAGGCTTTCTACACATTTTGAGCTGTATAAACAAGAATTACTAATATTTGAAAGCAAATTCAAGTGAAAACGCTCCCTAAAGTGCCCGGAGTTGTAAATATTATCAGTTTGCTGGTCATTTCACGGCTTTCCACTGGTAATGTCTGTGATTACAAACGGCAGGAAATGTAGGAAGAATCGATTTACTTTAATTTCAAGGGGTTCTTCCAAGTTTTTAATCATTTCTGGAAACTCTAATTACGTATTTAAGAGTTTTACCACAACTAGAGAGTTTTCTTACAAATATGTACTGGAACCGTCAGGATTTTAACAGAGTCATACAAAACTCGCCAGAGTAATGGGGCCTCAATTGTAAACATACACAGTTTAGACCTCACTCACAGGCTTTCTACACAAATTTTGAGCTATATAAACAAGAATTCCTAATATTTGAAAGCAAATTCAACTAATAACGATCCCTAAAGTGCCCGGAGTTGTAAATATTATCAGTTTGCTGGTCATTTCAAGGCTTTCCACTGGTGATGTCTGTGATAACAAACGGCAGGAAATGTAGGAAGAATCTATTTACTTTAATTTCAAGGGGTTCTTCCAAGTTTTTAATCATTTCTGGAAACTCTAATTACGTATTTTAAGAGTTTTACCACGACTAGAGAGCTTTCTTACAAATATGTACTGGAACCGTCAGGATTTTAAAAGAGTCATACAAAAGTCGCCAGAGTAATGCGGCCTCAATTGTAAACATAAGCAGTACAGTCCTCCCTTACAGGCTTTCTACACAAATTTTGAGCTGTATAAACAAGAATTCCTAATATTTGAAAGCAAATTCAAGTGAAAACGCTCCCTAAAGTGCCCAGAGTTGTAAATATTATCAGTTTGCTGGTCATTTCACGGCTTTCCACTTGTAATGTCTGTGATTACAAACGGCAGGAAATGTAGGAATAATCTATTGACTTTAATTTCAAGGGGTTCTTCCAAGTTTTTAATCATTTCTGGAAACTCTGATTATGTATTTTAAGAGTTTTACCACAACCAGAGAGTTTTCTTACAAATATGTACTGGAACCGTCAGGATTTTAACAGAGTCACACAAAATTCGCCAGAGTAATGGGGCCTCAATTGTAAACATACGCAGTTTAGACCTCACTCACAGGCTTTCTACACAAATTTTGAGCTGTATAAACAAGAATTCCTAATATTTGAAAGCAAATTCAAGTGAAAACGCTCCCTAAAGTGCCCGGAGTTGTAAATATTATCAGTTTGCTGGTCATTTCACGGCTTTCCACTGGTAATGTCTGTGATTACAAACGGCAGGAAATGTAGGAAGAATCTATTTACTTTAATTTGAAGGGGTTCTTCCAAGTTTTTAATCATTTCTGGAAACTGTAATTGCGTATTTTAAGAGTTTTACCAAAACTAGAGACTTTTCTTACAATTATGTACTGGAACCGTCAGAATTTTAACAGAGTCATACAAAACTCGCCAGAGTAATGCGGTCTCAATTGGAAACATAAGCAGTACAGTGCTCACTTACAGGCTTTCTGCACAAATTTTGAGCTGTATAAACAAGAATTCCTAATATTTGAAAGCAAATTCAAGTGAAAACGCTCCCTAAAGTGCCTGGAGTTGTAAATATTATCAGTTTGCTGGTCATTTCACGGCTTTCCACTGGTAATGTCTGTGATTACAAACGGCAGGAAATGTAGGAAGAATCGATTTACTTTAATTTCAAGGGGTTCTTCCAAGTTTTTAATCATTTCTGGAAACTCTAATTACGTATTTTAAGAGTTTTACCACGACTAGAGAGCTTTCTTACAAATATGTACTGGAACCGTCAGGATTTTAAAAGAGTCATACAAAAGTCGCCAGAGTAATGCGGCCTCAATTGTAAACATAAGCAGTACAGTCCTCCCTTACAGGCTTTCTACACAAATTTTGAGCTGTATAAACAAGAATTCCTAATATTTGAAAGCAAATTCAAGTGAAAACGCTCCCTAAAGTGCCCAGAGTTGTAAATATTATCAGTTTGCTGGTCATTTCACGGCTTTCCACTGGTAATGTCTGTGATTACAAACGGCAGGAAATGTAGGAATAATCTATTGACTTTAATTTCAAGGGGTTCTTCCAAGTTTTTAATCATTTCTGGAAACTCTGATTATGTATTTTAAGGGTTTTACCACAACTAGAGAGTTTTCTTACAAATATGTACTGGAACCGTCAGGATTTTAACAGAGTCACACAAAACTCGCCAGAGTAATGGGGCCTCAATTGTAAACATACGCAGTTTAGACCTCACTCACAGGCTTTCTACACAAATTTTGAGCTGTATAAACAAGAATTCCTAATATTTGAAAGCAAATTCAAGTGAAAACGCTCCCTAAAGTGCCCGGAGTTGTAAATATTATCAGTTTGCTGGTCATTTCACGGCTTTCCACTGGTAATGTCTGTGATTACAAACGGCAGGAAATGTAGGAAGAATCTATTTACTTTAATTTGAAGGGGTTCTTCCAAGTTTTTAATCATTTCTGGAAACTGTAATTGCGTATTTTAAGAGTTTTACCAAAACTAGAGACTTTTCTTACAAATATGTACTGGAACCGTCAGAATTTTAACAGAGTCATACAAAACTCGCCAGAGTAATGCGGTCTCAATTGGAAACATAAGCAGTACAGTGCTCACTTACAGGCTTTCTGCACAAATTTTGAGCTGTATAAACAAGAATTCCTAATATTTGAAAGCAAATTCAAGTGAAAACGCTCCCTAAAGTGCATGGAGTTGTAAATATTATCAGTTTGCTGGTCATTTCACGGCTTTCCACTGGTAATGTCTGTGATTACAAAAGGCAGGAAATGTAGGAAGAATCGATTTACTTTAATTTCAAGGGGTTCTTCCAAGTTTTTAATCATTTCTGGAAACTCTAATTACGTACTTTAAGAGTTTTACCACAACTAGAGAGTTTTCTTACAAATATGTACTGGAACCGTCAGGATTTTAAAAGAGTCATAAAAAAGTCGCCAGAGTAATGGGACCTCAATTGTGAACATAAGCAGTACAGTCCTCACTTACAGGCTTTCTACACATTTTGAGCTGTATAAACAAGAATTCCTAATATTTGAAAGCAAATTCAAGTGAAAACGCTCCCTAAAGTGCCCGGAGTTGTAAATATTATCAGTTTGCTGGTCATTTCATGGCTTTCCACTGGTAATGTCTGTGATTACAAACGGCAGGAAATGTAGTAAGAATCGATTTACTTTAATTTCAAGGGGTTCTTCCAAGTTTTTAATCATTTCTGGAAACTCTAATTACGTATTTAAGAGTTTTACCACAACTAGAGAGTTTTCTTACAAATATGTACTGGAACCGTCAGGATTTTAACAGAGTCATACAAAACTCGCCAGAGTAATGGGGCCTCAATTGTAAACATACACAGTTTAGACCTCACTCACAGGCTTTCTGCTCAAATTTTGAGCTGTATAAACAAGAATTCCTAATATTTGAAAGCAAATTCAAGTGAAAACGCTCCCTAAAGTGCCTGGAGTTGTAAATATTATCAGTTTGCTGGTCATTTCACGGCTTTCCACTGGTAATGTCTGTGATTACAAACGGCAGGAAATGTAGGAAGAATCGATTTACTTTAATTTCAAGGGTTTCTTCCAAGTTTTTAATCATTTCTGGAAACTCTAATTACGTACTTTAAGAGTTTTACCACAACTAGAGAGTTTTCTTACAAATATGTACTGGAACCGTCAGGATTTTAAAAGAGTCATAAAAAAGTCGCCAGAGTAATGGGACCTCAATTGTAAACATAAGCAGTACAGTCCTCACTTACAGGCTTTCTACACATTTTGAGCTGTATAAACAAGAATTACTAATATTTGAAAGCAAATTCAAGTGAAAACGCTCCGTAAAGTGCCCGGAGTTGTAAATATTATCAGTTTGCTGGTCATTTCACGGCTTTCCACTGGTAATGTCTGTGATTACAAACGGCAGGAAATGTAGGAAGAATCGATTTACTTTAATTTCAAGGGGTTCTTCCAAGTTTTTAATCATTTCTGGAAACTCTAATTACGTATTTAAGAGTTTTACCACAACTAGAGAGTTTTCTTACAAATATGTACTGGAACCGTCAGGATTTTAACAGAGTCATACAAAACTCGCCAGAGTAATGGGGCCTCAATTGTAAACATACACAGTTTAGACCTCACTCACAGGCTTTCTACACAAATTTTGAGCTGTATAAACAAGAATTCCTAATATTTGAAAGCAAATTCAACTAATAACGATCCCTAAAGTGCCCGGAGTTGTAAATATTATCAGTTTGCTGGTCATTTCAAGGCTTTCCACTCGTGATGTCTGTGATAACAAACGGCAGGAAATGTAGGAAGAATCTATTTACTTTAATTTCAAGGGGTTCTTCCAAGTTTTTAATCATTTCTGGAAACTCTAATTACGTATTTTAAGAGTTTTACCACGACTAGAGAGCTTTCTTACAAATATGTACTGGAACCGTCAGGATTTTAAAAGAGTCATACAAAAGTCGCCAGAGTAATGCGGCCTCAATTGTAAACATAAGCAGTACAGTCGTCCCTTACAGGCTTTCTACACAAATTTTGAGCTGTATAAACAAGAATTCCTAATACTTGAAAGCAAATTCAAGTGAAAACGCTCCCTAAAGTGCCCAGAGTTGTAAATATTATCAGTTTGCTGGTCATTTCACGGCTTTCCACTGGTAATGTCTGTGATTACAAACGGCAGGAAATGTAGGAATAATCTATTGACTTTAATTTCAAGGGGTTCTTCCAAGTTTTTAATCATTTCTGGAAACTCTGATTATGTATTTTAAGAGTTTTACCACAACTAGAGAGTTTTCTTACAAATATGTACTGGAACCGTCAGGATTTTAACAGAGTCACACAAAACTCGCCAGAGTAATGGGGCCTCAATTGTAAACATACGCAGTTTAGACCTCACTCACAGGCTTTCTACACAAATTTTGAGCTGTATAAACAAGAATTCCTAATATTTGAAAGCAAATTCAACTGAAAACGCTCCCTAAAGTGCCCGGAGTTGTAAATATTATCAGTTTGCTGGTCATTTCACGGCTTTCCACTGGTAATGTCTGTGATTACAAACGGCAGGAAATGTAGGAAGAATCTATTTACTTTAATTTGAAGGGGTTCTTCCAAGTTTTTAATCATTTCTGGAAACTGTAATTGCGTATTTTAAGAGTTTTACCAAAACTAGAGACTTTTCTTACAAATATGTACTGGAACCGTCAGAATTTTAACAGAGTCACACAAAACTCGCCAGAGTAATGCGGTCTCAACTGTAAACATAAGCAGTACAGTGCTCACTTACAGGCTTTCTGCACAAATTTTGAGCTGTATAAACAAGAATTCCTAATATTTGAAAGCAAATTCAACTGAAAACGCTCCCTAAAGTGCCCGGAGTTGTAAATATTATCAGTTTGCTGGTCATTTCACGGCATTCCACTGGTAATGTCTGTGATTACAAATGGCAGGAAATGTAGGAAGAATCTATTTACTTTAATTTGAAGGCGTTCTTCCAAGTTTTTAATCATTTCTGGAAACTCTAATTACGTACTTTAAGAGTTTTACCACAACTAGAGAGTTTTCTTACAAATATGTACTGGAACCGTCAGGATTTTAAAAGAGTCATAAAAAAGTCGCCAGAGTAATGGGACCTCAATTGTAAACATAAGCAGTACAGTCCTCACTTACAGGCTTTCTACACATTTTGAGCTGTATAAACAAGAATTACTAATATTTGAAAGCAAATTCAAGTGAAAACGCTCCCTAAAGTGCCCGGAGTTGTAAATATTATCAGTTTGCTGGTCATTTCACGGCTTTCCACTGGTAATGTCTGTGATTACAAACGGCAGGAAATGTAGGAAGAATCGATTTACTTTAATTTCAAGGGGTTCTTCCAAGTTTTTAATCATTTCTGGAAACTCTAATTACGTATTTAAGAGTTTTACCACAACTAGAGAGTTTTCTTACAAATATGTACTGGAACCGTCAGGATTTTAACAGAGTCATACAAAACTCGCCAGAGTAATGGGGCCTCAATTGTAAACATACACAGTTTAGACCTCACTCACAGGCTTTCTGCTCAAATTTTGAGCTGTATAAACAAGAATTCCTAATATTTGAAAGCAAATTCAAGTGAAAACGCTCCCTAAAGTGCCTGGAGTTGTAAATATTATCAGTTTGCTGGTCATTTCACGGCTTTCCACTGGTAATGTCTGTGATTACAAACGGCAGGAAATGTAGGAATAATCTATTGACTTTAATTTCAAGGGGTTCTTCCAAGTTTTTAATCATTTCTGGAAACTCTGATTATGTATTTTAAGAGTTTTACCACAACTAGAGAGTTTTCTTACAAATATGTACTGGAACCGTCAGGATTTTAACAGAGTCACACAAAACTCGCCAGAGTAATGGGGCCTCAATTGTAAACATACGCAGTTTAGACCTCACTCACAGGCTTTCTACACAAATTTTGAGCTGTATAAACAAGAATTCCTAATATTTGAAAGCAAATTCAAGTGAAAACGCTCCCTAAAGTGCCCGGAGTTGTAAATATTATCAGTTTGCTGGTCATTTCACGGCTTTCCACTGGTAATGTCTGTGATTACAAACGGCAGGAAATGTAGGAAGAATCTATTTACTTTAATTTGAAGGGGTTCTTCCAAGTTTTTAATCATTTCTGGAAACTGTAATTGCGTATTTTAAGAGTTTTACCAAAACTAGAGACTTTTCTTACAAATATGTACTGGAACCGTCAGAATTTTAACAGAGTCACACAAAACTCGCCAGAGTAATGCGGTCTCAATTGTAAACATAAGCAGTACAGTGCTCACTTACAGGCTTTCTGCACAAATTTTGAGCTGTATAAACAAGAATTCCTAATATTTGAAAGCAAATTCAAGTGAAAACGCTCCCTAAAGTGCCTGGAGTTGTAAATATTATCAGTTTGCTGGTCATTTCACGGCTTTCCACTGGTAATGTCTGTGATTACAAACGGCAGGAAATGTAGGAAGAATCGATTTACTTTAATTTCAAGGGGTTCTTCCAAGTTTTTAATCATTTCTGGAAACTCTAATTACGTATTTTAAGAGTTTTACCACGACTAGAGAGTTTTCTTACAAATATGTACTGGAACCGTCAGGATTTTAACAGAGTCACACAAAAGTCGCCAGAGTAATGCGGCCTCAATTGTAAACATAAGCAGTACAGTCCTCCCTTACAGGCTTTCTACACAAATTTTGAGCTGTATAAACAAGAATTCCTAATATTTGAAAGCAAATTCAAGTGAAAACGCTCCCTAAAGTGCCCAGAGTTGTAAATATTATCAGTTTGCTGGTCATTTCACGGCTTTCCACTGGTAATGTCTGTGATTACAAACGGCAGGAAATGTAGGAATAATCTATTGACTTTAATTTCAAGGGGTTCTTCCAAGTTTTTAATCATTTCTGGAAACTCTGATTATGTATTTTAAGAGTTTTACCACAACCAGAGAGTTTTCTTACAAATATGTACTGGAACCGTCAGGATTTTAACAGAGTCACACAAAACTCGCCAGAGTAATGGGGCCTCAATTGTAAACATACGCAGTTTAGACCTCACTCACAGGCTTTCTACACAAATTTTGAGCTGTATAAACAAGAATTCCTAATATTTGAAAGCAAATTCAAGTGAAAACGCTCCCTAAAGTGCCCGGAGTTGTAAATATTATCAGTTTGCTGGTCATTTCACGGCTTTCCACTGGTAATGTCTGTGATTACAAACGGCAGGAAATGTAGGAAGAATCGATTTACTTTAATTTGAAGGGGTTCTTCCAAGTTTTTAATCATTTCTGGAAACTGTAATTGCGTATTTTAAGAGTTTTACCAAAACTAGAGACTTTTCTTACAAATATGTACTGGAACCGTCAGAATTTTAACAGAGTCACACAAAACTCGCCAGAGTAATGCGGTCTCAATTGTAAACATAAGCAGTACAGTGCTCACTTACAGGCTTTCTGCACAAATTTTGAGCTGTATAAACAAGAATTCCTAATATTTGAAAGCAAATTCAAGTGAAAACGCTCCCTAAAGTGCCTGGAGTTGTAAATATTATCAGTTTGCTGGTCATTTCACGGCTTTCCACTGGTACTGTCTGTGATTACAAACGGCAGGAAATGTAGGAAGAATCGATTTACTTTAATTTCAAGGGGTTCTTCCAAGTTTTTAATCATTTCTGGAAACTCTAATTACGTACTTTAAGAGTTTTACCACAACTAGAGAGTTTTCTTACAAATATGTACTGGAACCGTCAGGATTTTAAAAGAGTCATAAAAAAGTCGCCAGAGTAATGGGACCTCAATTGTAAACATAAGCAGTACAGTCCTCACTTACAGGCTTTCTACACATTTTGAGCTGTATAAACAAGAATTACTAATATTTGAAAGCAAATTCAAGTGAAAACGCTCCCTAAAGTGCCCGGAGTTGTAAATATTATCAGTTTGCTGGTCATTTCACGGCTTTCCACTGGTAATGTCTGTGATTACAAACGGCAGGAAATGTAGGAAGAATCGATTTACTTTAATTTCAAGGGGTTCTTCCAAGTTTTTAATCATTTCTGGAAACTCTAATTACGTATTTAAGAGTTTTACCACAACTAGAGAGTTTTCTTACAAATATGTACTGGAACCGTCAGGATTTTAACAGAGTCATACAAAACTCGCCAGAGTAATGGGGCCTCAATTGTAAACATACACAGTTTAGACCTCACTCACAGGCTTTCTACACAAATTTTGAGCTGTATAAACAAGAATTCCTAATATTTGAAAGCAAATTCAACTAATAACGATCCCTAAAGTGCCCGGAGTTGTAAATATTATCAGTTTGCTCGTCATTTCAAGGCTTTCCACTGGTGATGTCTGTGATAACAAACGGCAGGAAATGTAGGAAGAATCTATTTACTTTAATTTCAAGGGGTTCTTCCAAGTTTTTAATCATTTCTGGAAACTCTGATTATGTATTTTAAGAGTTTTACCACAACTAGAGAGTTTTCTTACAAATATGTACTGGAACCGTCAGGATTTTAACAGAGTCACACAAAACTCGCCAGAGTAATGGGGCCTCAATTGTAAACATACGCAGTTTAGACCTCACTCACAGGCTTTCTACACAAATTTTGAGCTGTATAAACAAGAATTCCTAATATTTGAAAGCAAATTCAAGTGAAAACGCTCCCTAAAGTGCCCGGAGTTGTAAATATTATCAGTTTGCTGGTCATTTCACGGCTTTCCACTGGTAATGTCTGTGATTACAAACGGCAGGAAATGTAGGAAGAATCTATTTACTTTAATTTGAAGGGGTTCTTCCAAGTTTTTAATCATTTCTGGAAACTGTAATTGCGTATTTTAAGAGTTTTACCAAAACTAGAGACTTTTCTTACAAATATGTACTGGAACCGTCAGAATTTTAACAGAGTCACACAAAACTCGCCAGAGTAATGCGGTCTCAATTGTAAACATAAGCAGTACAGTGCTCACTTACAGGCTTTCTGCACAAATTTTGAGCTGTATAAACAAGAATTCCTAATATTTGAAAGCAAATTCAAGTGAAAACGCTCCCTAAAGTGCCTGGAGTTGTAAATATTATCAGTTTGCTGGTCATTTCACGGCTTTCCACTGGTAATGTCTGTGATTACAAACGGCAGGAAATGTAGGAAGAATCGATTTACTTCAATTTCAAGGGGTTCTTCCAAGTTTTTAATCATTTCTGGAAACTCTAATTACGTATTTTAAGAGTTTTACCACGACTAGAGAGTTTTCTTACAAATATGTACTGGAACCGTCAGGATTTTAACAGAGTCACACAAAAGTCGCCAGAGTAATGCGGCCTCAATTGTAAATATAAGCAGTACAGTCCTCACTTACAGGCTTTCTATACAAATTTTGAGCTGTATAAACAAGAATTCCAAATATTTGAAAGCAAATTCAAGTGAAAACGCTCCCTAAAGTGCCCGGAGTTGTAAATATTGTCACTTTGCTGGTCATTTCACGGCTTTCCACTGGTAATGTCGGTGATTACAAACGGCAGGAAATGTAGGAAGAATCGATTTACTTTAATTTCAAGGGGTTCTTCCAAGTTTTTAATCATTTCTGGAATCTCTAATTACGTATTTTAAGAGTTTTACCACAACTAGAGAGTTTTCTTACAAATATGTACTGGAACCGTCAGGATTTTAACAGAGTCATACAAATCTCGCCAGAGTAATGGGGCCTCAATTGTAAACATACGCAGTTTAGACCTCACTCACAGGCTTTCTACACAAATTTTGAGCTGTATAAACAAGAATTCCTAATATTTGAAAGCAAATTCAACTGATAACGCTCCCTAAAGTGCCCGGAGTTATAAATATTGTCACTTTGCTGGTCATTTCACGGCTTTCCACTGGTAATGTCTGTGATTACAAACGGCAGGAAATGTAGGAAGAATCGATTTACTTTAATTTCAAGGGGTTCTTCCAAGTTTTTAATCATTTCTGGAAACTCTAATTACGTATATAAGAGTTTTACCACAACTAGAGAGTTTTCTTACAAATATGTACTGGAACCGTCAGGATTTTAACAGAGTCACACAAAACTCGCCAGAGTAATGGGGCCTCAATTGTAAACATACGCAGTTTAGACCTCACTCACAGGCTTTCTACACAAATTTTGAGCTGTATAAACAAGAATTCCTAATATTTGAAAGCAAATTCAACTAATAACGATCCCTAAAGTGCCCGGAGTTGTAAATATTATCAGTTTGCTCGTCATTTCAAGGCTTTCCACTGGTGATGTCTGTGATAACAAACGGCAGGAAATGTAGGAAGAATCTATTTACTTTAATTTCAAGGGGTTCTTCCAAGTTTTTAATCATTTCTGGAAACTCTAATTACGTATTTTAAGAGTTTTACCACGACTAGAGAGCTTTCTTACAAATATGTACTGGAACCGTCAGGATTTTAAAAGAGTCATACAAAAGTCGCCAGAGTAATGCGTCCTCAATTGTAAACATAAGCAGTACAGTCCTCACTTACAGGCTTTCTACACAAATTTTGAGCTGTATAAACAAGAATTCTTAATACTTGAAAGCAAATTCAAGTGAAAACGCTCCCTAAAGTGCCCAGAGTTGTAAATATTATCAGTTTGCTGGTCATTTCACGGCTTTCCACTGGTAATGTCTGTGATTACAAACGGCAGGAAATGTAGGAATAATCTATTGACTTTAATTTCAAGGGGTTCTTCCAAGTTTTTAATCATTTCTGGAAACTCTGATTATGTATTTTAAGAGTTTTACCACAACTAGAGAGTTTTCTTACAAATATGTACTGGAACCGTCAGGATTTTAACAGAGTCACACAAAACTCGCCAGAGTAATGGGGCCTCAATTGTAAACATACGCAGTTTAGACCTCACTCACAGGCTTTCTACACAAATTTTGAGCTGTATAAACAAGAATTCCTAATATTTGAAAGCAAATTCAACTGAAAACGCTTCCTAAAGTGCCCGGAGTTGTAAATATTATCAGTTTGCTGGTCATTTCACGGCTTTCCACTGGTAATGTCTGTGATTACAAACGGCAGGAAATGTAGGAAGAATCTATTTACTTTAATTTGAAGGGGGTCTTCCAAGTTTTTAATCATTTCTGGAAACTGTAATTGCGTATTTTAAGAGTTTTACCAAAACTAGAGACTTTTCTTACAAATATGTACTGGAACCGTCAGAATTTTAACAGAGTCACACAAAACTCGCCAGAGTAATGCGGTCTCAATTGTAAACATAAGCAGTACAGTGCTCACTTACAGGCTTTCTGCACAAATTTTGAGCTGTATAAACAAGAATTCCTAATATTTGAAAGCAAATTCAAGTGAAAACGCTCCCTAAAGTGCCTGGAGTTGTAAATATTATCAGTTTGCTGGTCATTTCACGGCTTTCCACTGGTAATGTCTGTGATTACAAACGGCAGGAAATGTAGGAAGAATCGATTTACTTTAATTTCAAGGGGTTCTTCCAAGTTTTTAATCATTTCTGGAAACTCTAATTACGTATTTTAAGAGTTTTACCACGACTAGAGAGTTTTCTTACAAATATGTACTGGAACCGTCAGGATTTTAACAGAGTCACACAAAAGTCGCCAGAGTAATGCGGCCTCAATTGTAAACATAAGCAGTACAGTCCTCACTTACAGGCTTTCTATACAAATTTTGAGCTGTATAAACAAGAATTCCAAATATTTGAAAGCAAATTCAAGTGAAAACGCTCCCTAAAGTGCCCGGAGTTGTAAATATTGTCACTTTGCTGGTCATTTCACGGCTTTCCACTGGTAATGTCTGTGATTACAAACGGCAGGAAATGTAGGAAGAATCGAATTACTTTAATTTCAAGGGGTTCTTCCAAGTTTTTAATCATTTCTGGAAACTCTAATTACGTATTTTAAGAGTTTTACCACAACTAGAGAGTTTTCTTACAAATATGTACTGGAACCGTCAGGATTTTAACAGAGTCATACAAATCTCGCCAGAGTAATGGGGCCTCAATTGTAAACATACGCAGTTTAGACCTCACTCACAGGCTTTCTACACAAATTTTGAGCTGTATAAACAAGAATTCCTAATATTTGAAAGCAAATTCAACTGATAACGCTCCCTAAAGTGCCCGGAGTTATAAATATTGTCACTTTGCTGGTCATTTCACGGCTTTCCACTGGTAATGTCTGTGATTACAAACGGCAGGAAATGTAGGAAGAATCTATTTACTTTAATTTGAAGGGGTTCTTCCAAGTTTTTAATCATTTCTGGAAACTGTAATTGCGTATTTTAAGAGTTTTACCAAAACTAGAGACTTTTCTTACAAATATGTACTGGAACCGTCAGAATTTTAACAGAGTCATACAAAACTCGCCAGAGTAATGCGGTCTCAATTGGAAACATAAGCAGTACAGTGCTCACTTACAGGCTTTCTGCACAAATTTTGAGCTGTATAAACAAGAATTCCTAATATTTGAAAGCAAATTCAAGTGAAAACGCTCCCTAAAGTGCCTGGAGTTGTAAATATTATCAGTTTGCTGGTCATTTCACGGCTTTCCACTGGTAATGTCTGTGATTACAAACGGCAGGAAATGTAGGAAGAATCGATTTACTTTAATTTCAAGGGGTTCTTCCAAGTTTTTAATCATTTCTGGAAACTCTAATTACATACTTTAAGAGTTTTACCACAACTAGAGAGTTTTCTTACAAATATGTACTGGAACCGTCAGGATTTTAAAAGAGTCATAAAAAAGTCGCCAGAGTAATGGGACCTCAATTGTAAACATAAGCAGTACAGTCCTCACTTACAGGCTTTCTACACATTTTGAGCTGTATAAACAAGAATTACTAATATTTGAAAGCAAATTCAAGTGAAAACGCTCCCTAAAGTGCCCGGAGTTGTAAATATTATCAGTTTGCTGGTCATTTCACGGCTTTCCACTGGTAATGTCTGTGATTACAAACGGCAGGAAATGTAGGAAGAATCGATTTACTTTAATTTCAAGGGGTTCTTCCAAGTTTTTAATCATTTCTGGAAACTCTGATTATGTATTTTAAGAGTTTTACCACAACTAGAGAGTTTTCTTACAAATATGTACTGGAACCGTCAGGATTTTAACAGAGTCATACAAAACTCGCCAGAGTAATGGGGCCTCAATTGTAAACATACACAGTTTAGACCTCACTCACAGGCTTTCTACACAAATTTTGAGCTGTATAAACAAGAATTCCTAATATTTGAAAGCAAATTCAACTAATAACGATCCCTAAAGTGCCCGGAGTTGTAAATATTATCAGTTTGCTGGTCATTTCAAGGCTTTCCACTGGTGATGTCTGTGATAACAAACGGCAGGAAATATAGGAAGAATCTATTTACTTTAATTTCAAGGGGTTCTTCCAAGTTTTTAATCATTTCTGGAAACTCTAATTACGTATTTTAAGAGTTTTACCACGACTAGAGAGCTTTCTTACAAATATGTACTGGAACCGTCAGGATTTTAAAAGAGTCATACAAAAGTCGCCAGAGTAATGCGGCCTCAATTGTAAACATAAGCAGTACAGTCCTCCCTTACAGGCTTTCTACACAAATTTTGAGCTGTATAAACAAGAATTCCTAATATTTGAAAGCAAATTCAAGTGAAAACGCTCCCTAAAGTGCCCAGAGTTGTAAATATTATCAGTTTGCTGGTCATTTCACGGCTTTCCACTTGTAATGTCTGTGATTACAAACGGCAGGAAATGTAGGAATAATCTATTGACTTTAATTTCAAGGGGTTCTTCCAAGTTTTTAATCATTTCTGGAAACTCTGATTATGTATTTTAAGAGTTTTACCACAACCAGAGAGTTTTCTTACAAATATGTACTGGAACCGTCAGGATTTTAACAGAGTCACACAAAACTCGCCAGAGTAATGGGGCCTCAATTGTAAACATACGCAGTTTAGACCTCACTCACAGGCTTTCTACACAAATTTTGAGCTGTATAAACAAGAATTCCTAATATTTGAAAGCAAATTCAAGTGAAAACGCTCCCTAAAGTGCCCGGAGTTGTAAATATTATCAGTTTGCTGGTCATTTCACGGCTTTCCACTGGTAATGTCTGTGATTACAAACGGCAGGAAATGTAGGAAGAATCTATTTACTTTAATTTGAAGGGGTTCTTCCAAGTTTTTAATCATTTCTGGAAACTGTAATTGCGTATTTTAAGAGTTTTACCAAAACTAGAGACTTTTCTTACAAATATGTACTGGAACCGTCAGAATTTTAACAGAGTCATACAAAACTCGCCAGAGTAATGCGGTCTCAATTGGAAACATAAGCAGTACAGTGCTCACTTACAGGCTTTCTGCACAAATTTTGAGCTGTATAAACAAGAATTCCTAATATTTGAAAGCAAATTCAAGTGAAAACGCTCCCTAAAGTGCCTGGAGTTGTAAATATTATCAGTTTGCTGGTCATTTCACGGCTTTCCACTGGTAATGTCTGTGATTACAAACGGCAGGAAATGTAGGAAGAATCGATTTACTTTAATTTCAAGGGGTTCTTCCAAGTTTTTAATCATTTCTGGAAACTCTAATTACGTATTTTAAGAGTTTTACCACGACTAGAGAGCTTTCTTACAAATATGTACTGGAACCGTCAGGATTTTAAAAGAGTCATACAAAAGTCGCCAGAGTAATGCGGCCTCAATTGTAAACATAAGCAGTACAGTCCTCCCTTACAGGCTTTCTACACAAATTTTGAGCTGTATAAACAAGAATTCCTAATATTTGAAAGCAAATTCAAGTGAAAACGCTCCCTAAAGTGCCCAGAGTTGTAAATATTATCAGTTTGCTGGTCATTTCACGGCTTTCCACTGGTAATGTCTGTGATTACAAACGGCAGGAAATGTAGGAATAATCTATTGACTTTAATTTCAAGGGGTTCTTCCAAGTTTGTAATCATTTCTGGAAACTCTGATTATGTATTTTAAGAGTTTTACCACAACTAGAGAGTTTTCTTACAAATATGTACTGGAACCGTCAGGATTTTAACAGAGTCACACAAAACTCGCCAGAGTAATGGGGCCTCAATTGTAAACATACGCAGTTTAGACCTCACTCACAGGCTTTCTACACAAATTTTGAGCTGTATAAACAAGAATTCCTAATATTTGAAAGCAAATTCAAGTGAAAACGCTCCCTAAAGTGCCCGGAGTTGTAAATATTATCAGTTTGCTGGTCATTTCACGGCTTTCCACTGGTAATGTCTGTGATTACAAACGGCAGGAAATGTAGGAAGAATCTATTTACTTTAATTTGAAGGGGTTCTTCCAAGTTTTTAATCATTTCTGGAAACTGTAATTGCGTATTTTAAGAGTTTTACCAAAACTAGAGACTTTTCTTACAAATATGTACTGGAACCGTCAGAATTTTAACAGAGTCATACAAAACTCGCCAGAGTAATGCGGTCTCAATTGGAAACATAAGCAGTACAGTGCTCACTTACAGGCTTTCTGCACAAATTTTGAGCTGTATAAACAAGAATTCCTAATATTTGAAAGCAAATTCAAGTGAAAACGCTCCCTAAAGTGCATGGAGTTGTAAATATTATCAGTTTGCTGGTCATTTCACGGCTTTCCACTGGTAATGTCTGTGATTACAAAAGGCAGGAAATGTAGGAAGAATCGATTTACTTTAATTTCAAGGGGTTCTTCCAAGTTTTTAATAATTTCTGGAAACTCTAATTACGTACTTTAAGAGTTTTACCACAACTAGAGAGTTTTCTTACAAATATGTACTGGAACCGTCAGGATTTTAAAAGAGTCATAAAAAAGTCGCCAGAGTAATGGGACCTCAATTGTGAACATAAGCAGTACAGTCCTCACTTACAGGCTTTCTACACATTTTGAGCTGTATAAACAAGAATTCCTAATATTTGAAAGCAAATTCAAGTGAAAACGCTCCCTAAAGTGCCCGGAGTTGTAAATATTATCAGTTTGCTGGTCATTTCATGGCTTTCCACTGGTAATGTCTGTGATTACAAACGGCAGGAAATGTAGGAAGAATCTATTTACTTTAATTTGAAGGGGTTCTTCCAAGTTTTTAATCATTTCTGGAAACTGTAATTGCGTATTTTAAGAGTTTTACCAAAACTAGAGACTTTTCTTACAAATATGTACTGGAACCGTCAGAATTTTAACAGAGTCATACAAAACTCGCCAGAGTAATGCGGTCTCAATTGGAAACATAAGCAGTACAGTGCTCACTTACAGGCTTTCTGCACAAATTTTGAGCTGTATAAACAAGAATTCCTAATATTTGAAAGCAAATTCAAGTGAAAACGCTCCCTAAAGTGCATGGAGTTGTAAATATTATCAGTTTGCTGGTCATTTCACGGCTTTCCACTGGTAATGTCTGTGATTACAAAAGGCAGGAAATGTAGGAAGAATCGATTTACTTTAATTTCAAGGGGTTCTTCCAAGTTTTTAATAATTTCTGGAAACTCTAATTACGTACTTTAAGAGTTTTACCACAACTAGAGAGTTTTCTTACAAATATGTACTGGAACCGTCAGGATTTTAAAAGAGTCATAAAAAAGTCGCCAGAGTAATGGGACCTCAATTGTGAACATAAGCAGTACAGTCCTCACTTACAGGCTTTCTACACATTTTGAGCTGTATAAACAAGAATTCCTAATATTTGAAAGCAAATTCAAGTGAAAACGCTCCCTAAAGTGCCCGGAGTTGTAAATATTATCAGTTTGCTGGTCATTTCATGGCTTTCCACTGGTAATGTCTGTGATTACAAACGGCAGGAAATGTAGTAAGAATCGATTTACTTTAATTTCAAGGGGTTCTTCCAAGTTTTTAATCATTTCTGGAAACTCTGATTATGTATTTTAAGAGTTTTACCACAACTAGAGAGTTTTCTTACAAATATGTACTGGAACCGTCAGGATTTTAACAGAGTCACACAAAACTCGCCAGAGTAATGGGGCCTCAATTGTAAACATACGCAGTTTAGACCTCACTCACAGGCTTTCTACACAAATTTTGAGCTGTATAAACAAGAATTCCTAATATTTGAAAGCAAATTCAACTGAAAACGCTCCCTAAAGTGCCCGGAGTTGTAAATATTATCAGTTTGCTGGTCATTTCACGGCTTTCCACTGGTAATGTCTGTGATTACAAACGGCAGGAAATGTAGGAAGAATCTATTTACTTTAATTTGAAGGGGTTCTTCCAAGTTTTTAATCATTTCTGGAAACTGTAATTGCGTATTTTAAGAGTTTTACCAAAACTAGAGACTTTTCTTACAAATATGTACTGGAACCGTCAGAATTTTAACAGAGTCACACAAAACTCGCCAGAGTAATGCGGTCTCAACTGTAAACATAAGCAGTACAGTGCTCACTTACAGGCTTTCTGCACAAATTTTGAGCTGTATAAACAAGAATTCCTAATATTTGAAAGCAAATTCAACTGAAAACGCTCCCTAAAGTGCCCGGAGTTGTAAATATTATCAGTTTGCTGGTCATTTCACGGCATTCCACTGGTAATGTCTGTGATTACAAATGGCAGGAAATGTAGGAAGAATCTATTTACTTTAATTTGAAGGGGTTCTTCCAAGTTTTTAATCATTTCTGGAAACTCTAATTACGTACTTTAAGAGTTTTACCACAACTAGAGAGTTTTCTTACAAATATGTACTGGAACCGTCAGGATTTTAAAAGAGTCATAAAAAAGTCGCCAGAGTAATGGGACCTCAATTGTAAACATAAGCAGTACAGTCCTCACTTACAGGCTTTCTACACATTTTGAGCTGTATAAACAAGAATTACTAATATTTGAAAGCAAATTCAAGTGAAAACGCTCCCTAAAGTGCCCGGAGTTGTAAATATTATCAGTTTGCTGGTCATTTCACGGCTTTCCACTGGTAATGTCTGTGATTACAAACGGCAGGAAATGTAGGAAGAATCGATTTACTTTAATTTCAAGGGGTTCTTCCAAGTTTTTAATCATTTCTGGAAACTCTAATTACGTATTTAAGAGTTTTACCACAACTAGAGAGTTTTCTTACAAATATGTACTGGAACCGTCAGGATTTTAACAGAGTCATACAAAACTCGCCAGAGTAATGGGGCCTCAATTGTAAACATACACAGTTTAGACCTCACTCACAGGCTTTCTGCTCAAATTTTGAGCTGTATAAACAAGAATTCCTAATATTTGAAAGCAAATTCAAGTGAAAACGCTCCCTAAAGTGCCTGGAGTTGTAAATATTATCAGTTTGCTGGTCATTTCACGGCTTTCCACTGGTAATGTCTGTGATTACAAACGGCAGGAAATGTAGGAATAATCTATTGACTTTAATTTCAAGGGGTTCTTCCAAGTTTTTAATCATTTCTGGAAACTCTGATTATGTATTTTAAGAGTTTTACCACAACTAGAGAGTTTTCTTACAAATATGTACTGGAACCGTCAGGATTTTAACAGAGTCACACAAAACTCGCCAGAGTAATGGGGCCTCAATTGTAAACATACGCAGTTTAGACCTCACTCACAGGCTTTCTACACAAATTTTGAGCTGTATAAACAAGAATTCCTAATATTTGAAAGCAAATTCAAGTGAAAACGCTCCCTAAAGTGCCCGGAGTTGTAAATATTATCAGTTTGCTGGTCATTTCACGGCTTTCCACTGGTAATGTCTGTGATTACAAACGGCAGGAAATGTAGGAAGAATCGATTTACTTTAATTTGAAGGGGTTCTTCCAAGTTTTTAATCATTTCTGGAAACTGTAATTGCGTATTTTAAGAGTTTTACCAAAACTAGAGACTTTTCTTACAAATATGTACTGGAACCGTCAGAATTTTAACAGAGTCACACAAAACTCGCCAGAGTAATGCGGTCTCAATTGTAAACATAAGCAGGACAGTGCTCACTTACAGGCTTTCTGCACAAATTTTGAGCTGTATAAACAAGAATTCCTAATATTTGAAAGCAAATTCAAGTGAAAACGCTCCCTAAAGTGCCTGGAGTTGTAAATATTATCAGTTTGCTGGTCATTTCACGGCTTTCCACTGGTAATGTCTGTGATTACAAACGGCAGGAAATGTAGGAAGAATCGATTTACTTTAATTTCAAGGGGTTCTTCCAAGTTTTTAATCATTTCTGGAAACTCTAATTACGTATTTTAAGAGTTTTACCACGACTAGAGAGTTTTCTTACAAATATGTACTGGAACCGTCAGGATTTTAACAGAGTCACACAAAAGTCGCCAGAGTAATGCGGCCTCAATTGTAAACATAAGCAGTACAGTCCTCCCTTACAGGCTTTCTACACAAATTTTGAGCTGTATAAACAAGAATTCCTAATATTTGAAAGCAAATTCAAGTGAAAACGCTCCCTAAAGTGCCCAGAGTTGTAAATATTATCAGTTTGCTGGTCATTTCACGGCTTTCCACTGGTAATGTCTGTGATTACAAACGGCAGGAAATGTAGGAATAATCTATTGACTTTAATTTCAAGGGGTTCTTCCAAGTTTTTAATCATTTCTGGAAACTCTGATTATGTATTTTAAGAGTTTTACCACAACCAGAGAGTTTTCTTACAAATATGTACTGGAACCGTCAGGATTTTAACAGAGTCACACAAAACTCGCCAGAGTAATGGGGCCTCAATTGTAAACATACGCAGTTTAGACCTCACTCACAGGCTTTCTACACAAATTTTGAGCTGTATAAACAAGAATTCCTAATATTTGAAAGCAAATTCAAGTGAAAACGCTCCCTAAAGTGCCCGGAGTTGTAAATATTATCAGTTTGCTGGTCATTTCACGGCTTTCCACTGGTAATGTCTGTGATTACAAACGGCAGGAAATGTAGGAAGAATCTATTTACTTTAATTTGAAGGGGTTCTTCCAAGTTTTTAATCATTTCTGGAAACTGTAATTGCGTATTTTAAGAGTTTTACCAAAACTAGAGACTTTTCTTACAAATATGTACTGGAACCGTCAGAATTTTAACAGAGTCATACAAAACTCGCCAGAGTAATGCGGTCTCAATTGGAAACATAAGCAGTACAGTGCTCACTTACAGGCTTTCTGCACAAATTTTGAGCTGTATAAACAAGAATTCCTAATATTTGAAAGCAAATTCAAGTGAAAACGCTCCCTAAAGTGCATGGAGTTGTAAATATTATCAGTTTGCTGGTCATTTCACGGCTTTCCACTGGTAATGTCTGTGATTACAAAAGGCAGGAAATGTAGGAAGAATCGATTTACTTTAATTTCAAGGGGTTCTTCCAAGTTTTTAATCATTTCTGGAAACTCTAATTACGTACTTTAAGAGTTTTACCACAACTAGAGAGTTTTCTTACAAATATGTACTGGAACCGTCAGGATTTTAAAAGAGTCATAAAAAAGTCGCCAGAGTAATGGGACCTCAATTGTGAACATAAGCAGTACAGTCCTCACTTACAGGCTTTCTACACATTTTGAGCTGTATAAACAAGAATTCCTAATATTTGAAAGCAAATTCAAGTGAAAACGCTCCCTAAAGTGCCCGGAGTTGTAAATATTATCAGTTTGCTGGTCATTTCATGGCTTTCCACTGGTAATGTCTGTGATTACAAACGGCAGGAAATGTAGTAAGAATCGATTTACTTTAATTTCAAGGGGTTCTTCCAAGTTTTTAATCATTTCTGGAAACTCTAATTACGTATTTAAGAGTTTTACCACAACTAGAGAGTTTTCTTACAAATATGTACTGGAACCGTCAGGATTTTAACAGAGTCATACAAAACTCGCCAGAGTAATGGGGCCTCAATTGTAAACATACACAGTTTAGACCTCACTCACAGGCTTTCTGCTCAAATTTTGAGCTGTATAAACAAGAATTCCTAATATTTGAAAGCAAATTCAAGTGAAAACGCTCCCTAAAGTGCCTGGAGTTGTAAATATTATCAGTTTGCTGGTCATTTCACGGCTTTCCACTGGTAATGTCTGTGATTACAAACGGCAGGAAATGTAGGAAGAATCGATTTACTTTAATTTCAAGGGTTTCTTCCAAGTTTTTAATCATTTCTGGAAACTCTAATTACGTACTTTAAGAGTTTTACCACAACTAGAGAGTTTTCTTACAAATATGTACTGGAACCGTCAGGATTTTAAAAGAGTCATAAAAAAGTCGCCAGAGTAATGGGACCTCAATTGTAAACATAAGCAGTACAGTCCTCACTTACAGGCTTTCTACACATTTTGAGCTGTATAAACAAGAATTACTAATATTTGAAAGCAAATTCAAGTGAAAACGCTCCCTAAAGTGCCCGGAGTTGTAAATATTATCAGTTTGCTGGTCATTTCACGGCTTTCCACTGGTAATGTCTGTGATTACAAACGGCAGGAAATGTAGGAATAATCTATTGACTTTAATTTCAAGGGGTTCTTCCAAGTTTTTAATCATTTCTGGAAACTCTGATTATGTATTTTAAGAGTTTTACCACAACTAGAGAGTTTTCTTACAAATATGTACTGGAACCGTCAGGATTTTAACAGAGTCACACAAAACTCGCCAGAGTAATGGGGCCTCAATTGTAAACATACGCAGTTTAGACCTCACTCACAGGCTTTCTACACAAATTTTGAGCTGTATAAACAAGAATTCCTAATATTTGAAAGCAAATTCAAGTGAAAACGCTCCCTAAAGTGCCCGGAGTTGTAAATATTATCAGTTTGCTGGTCATTTCACGGCTTTCCACTGGTAATGTCTGTGATTACAAACGGCAGGAAATGTAGGAAGAATCTATTTACTTTAATTTGAAGGGGTTCTTCCAAGTTTTTAATCATTTCTGGAAACTGTAATTGCGTATTTTAAGAGTTTTACCAAAACTAGAGACTTTTCTTACAAATATGTACTGGAACCGTCAGAATTTTAACAGAGTCACACAAAACTCGCCAGAGTAATGCGGTCTCAACTGTAAACATAAGCAGTACAGTGCTCACTTACAGGCTTTCTGCACAAATTTTGAGCTGTATAAACAAGAATTCCTAATATTTGAAAGCAAATTCAACTGAAAACGCTCCCTAAAGTGCCCGGAGTTGTAAATATTATCAGTTTGCTGGTCATTTCACGGCATTCCACTGGTAATGTCTGTGATTACAAATGACAGGAAATGTAGGAAGAATCTATTTACTTTAATTTGAAGGGGTTCTTCCAAGTTTTTAATCATTTCTGGAAACTCTAATTACGTACTTTAAGAGTTTTACCACAACTAGAGAGTTTTCTTACAAATATGTACTGGAACCGTCAGGATTTTAAAAGAGTCATAAAAAAGTCGCCAGAGTAATGGGACCTCAATTGTAAACATAAGCAGTACAGTCCTCACTTACAGGCTTTCTACACATTTTGAGCTGTATAAACAAGAATTACTAATATTTGAAAGCAAATTCAAGTGAAAACGCTCCCTAAAGTGCCCGGAGTTGTAAATATTATCAGTTTGCTGGTCATTTCACGGCTTTCCACTGGTAATGTCTGTGATTACAAACGGCAGGAAATGTAGGAAGAATCGATTTACTTTAATTTCAAGGGGTTCTTCCAAGTTTTTAATCATTTCTGGAAACTCTAATTACGTATTTAAGAGTTTTACCACAACTAGAGAGTTTTCTTACAAATATGTACTGGAACCGTCAGGATTTTAACAGAGTCATACAAAACTCGCCAGAGTAATGGGGCCTCAATTGTAAACATACACAGTTTAGACCTCACTCACAGGCTTTCTGCTCAAATTTTGAGCTGTATAAACAAGAATTCCTAATATTTGAAAGCAAATTCAAGTGAAAACGCTCCCTAAAGTGCCTGGAGTTGTAAATATTATCAGTTTGCTGGTCATTTCACGGCTTTCCACTGGTAATGTCTGTGATTACAAACGGCAGGAAATGTAGGAATAATCTATTGACTTTAATTTCAAGGGGTTCTTCCAAGTTTTTAATCATTTCTGGAAACTCTGATTATGTATTTTAAGAGTTTTACCACAACTAGAGAGTTTTCTTACAAATATGTACTGGAACCGTCAGGATTTTAACAGAGTCACACAAAACTCGCCAGAGTAATGGGGCCTCAATTGTAAACATACGCAGTTTAGACCTCACTCACAGGCTTTCTACACAAATTTTGAGCTGTATAAACAAGAATTCCTAATATTTGAAAGCAAATTCAAGTGAAAACGCTCCCTAAAGTGCCCGGAGTTGTAAATATTATCAGTTTGCTGGTCATTTCACGGCTTTCCACTGGTAATGTCTGTGATTACAAACGGCAGGAAATGTAGGAAGAATCGATTTACTTTAATTTGAAGGGGTTCTTCCAAGTTTTTAATCATTTCTGGAAACTGTAATTGCGTATTTTAAGAGTTTTACCAAAACTAGAGACTTTTCTTACAAATATGTACTGGAACCGTCAGAATTTTAACAGAGTCACACAAAACTCGCCAGAGTAATGCGGTCTCAATTGTAAACATAAGCAGTACAGTGCTCACTTACAGGCTTTCTGCACAAATTTTGAGCTGTATAAACAAGAATTCCTAATATTTGAAAGCAAATTCAAGTGAAAACGCTCCCTAAAGTGCCTGGAGTTGTAAATATTATCAGTTTGCTGGTCATTTCACGGCTTTCCACTGGTAATGTCTGTGATTACAAACGGCAGGAAATGTAGGAAGAATCGATTTACTTTAATTTCAAGGGGTTCTTCCAAGTTTTTAATCATTTCTGGAAACTCTAATTACGTATTTTAAGAGTTTACCACGACTAGAGAGTTTTCTTACAAATATGTACTGGAACCGTCAGGATTTTAACAGAGTCACACAAAAGTCGCCAGAGTAATGCGGCCTCAATTGTAAACATAAGCAGTACAGTCCTCCCTTACAGGCTTTCTACACAAATTTTGAGCTGTATAAACAAGAATTCCTAATATTTGAAAGCAAATTCAAGTGAAAACGCTCCCTAAAGTGCCCAGAGTTGTAAATATTATCAGTTTGCTGGTCATTTCACGGCTTTCCACTGGTAATGTCTGTGATTACAAACGGCAGGAAATGTAGGAATAATCTATTGACTTTAATTTCAAGGGGTTCTTCCAAGTTTTTAATCATTTCTGGAAACTCTGATTATGTATTTTAAGAGTTTTACCACAACCAGAGAGTTTTCTTACAAATATGTACTGGAACCGTCAGGATTTTAACAGAGTCACACAAAACTCGCCAGAGTAATGGGGCCTCAATTGTAAACATACGCAGTTTAGACCTCACTCACAGGCTTTCTACACAAATTTTGAGCTGTATAAACAAGAATTCCTAATATTTGAAAGCAAATTCAAGTGAAAACGCTCCCTAAAGTGCCCGGAGTTGTAAATATTATCAGTTTGCAGGTCATTTCACGGCTTTCCACTGGTAATGTCTGTGATTACAAACGGCAGGAAATGTAGGAAGAATCTATTTACTTTAATTTGAAGGGGTTCTTCCAAGTTTTTAATCATTTCTGGAAACTGTAATTGCGTATTTTAAGAGTTTTACCAAAACTAGAGACTTTTCTTACAAATATGTACTGGAACCGTCAGAATTTTAACAGAGTCATACAAAACTCGCCAGAGTAATGCGGTCTCAATTGGAAACATAAGCAGTACAGTGCTCACTTACAGGCTTTCTGCACAAATTTTGAGCTGTATAAACAAGAATTCCTAATATTTGAAAGCAAATTCAAGTGAAAACGCTCCCTAAAGTGCCTGGAGTTGTAAATATTATCAGTTTGCTGGTCATTTCACGGCTTTCCACTGGTACTGTCTGTGATTACAAACGGCAGGAAATGTAGGAAGAATCGATTTACTTTAATTTCAAGGGTTTCTTCCAAGTTTTTAATCATTTCTGGAAACTCTAATTACGTACTTTAAGAGTTTTACCACAACTAGAGAGTTTTCTTACAAATATGTACTGGAACCGTCAGGATTTTAAAAGAGTCATAAAAAAGTCGCCAGAGTAATGGGACCTCAATTGTAAACATAAGCAGTACAGTCCTCACTTACAGGCTTTCTACACATTTTGAGCTGTATAAACAAGAATTACTAATATTTGAAAGCAAATTCAAGTGAAAACGCTCCCTAAAGTGCCCGGAGTTGTAAATATTATCAGTTTGCTGGTCATTTCACGGCTTTCCACTGGTAATGTCTGTGATTACAAACGGCAGGAAATGTAGGAAGAATCGATTTACTTTAATTTCAAGGGGTTCTTCCAAGTTTTTAATCATTTCTGGAAACTCTAATTACGTATTTAAGAGTTTTACCACAACTAGAGAGTTTTCTTACAAATATGTACTGGAACCGTCAGGATTTTAACAGAGTCATACAAAACTCGCCAGAGTAATGGGGCCTCAATTGTAAACATACACAGTTTAGACCTCACTCACAGGCTTTCTACACAAATTTTGAGCTGTATAAACAAGAATTCCTAATATTTGAAAGCAAATTCAACTAATAACGATCCCTAAAGTGCCCGGAGTTGTAAATATTATCAGTTTGCTCGTCATTTCAAGGCTTTCCACTGGTGATGTCTGTGATAACAAACGGCAGGAAATGTAGGAAGAATCTATTTACTTTAATTTCAAGGGGTTCTTCCAAGTTTTTAATCATTTCTGGAAACTCTGATTATGTATTTTAAGAGTTTTACCACAACTAGAGAGTTTTCTTACAAATATGTACTGGAACCGTCAGGATTTTAACAGAGTCACACAAAACTCGCCAGAGTAATGGGGCCTCAATTGTAAACATACGCAGTTTAGACCTCACTCACAGGCTTTCTACACAAATTTTGAGCTGTATAAACAAGAATTCCTAATATTTGAAAGCAAATTCAAGTGAAAACGCTCCCTAAAGTGCCCGGAGTTGTAAATATTATCAGTTTGCTGGTCATTTCACGGCTTTCCACTGGTAATGTCGGTGATTACAAACGGCAGGAAATGTAGGAAGAATCGATTTACTTTAATTTCAAGGGGTTCTTCCAAGTTTTTAATCATTTCTGGAATCTCTAATTACGTATTTTAAGAGTTTTACCACAACTAGAGAGTTTTCTTACAAATATGTACTGGAACCGTCAGGATTTTAACAGAGTCATACAAATCTCGCCAGAGTAATGGGGCCTCAATTGTAAACATACGCAGTTTAGACCTCACTCACAGGCTTTCTACACAAATTTTGAGCTGTATAAACAAGAATTCCTAATATTTGAAAGCAAATTCAACTAATAACGATCCCTAAAGTGCCCGGAGTTGTAAATATTATCAGTTTGCTCGTCATTTCAAGGCTTTCCACTGGTGATGTCTGTGATAACAAACGGCAGGAAATGTAGGAAGAATCTATTTACTTTAATTTCAAGGGGTTCTTCCAAGTTTTTAATCATTTCTGGAAACTCTAATTACGTATTTTAAGAGTTTTACCACGACTAGAGAGCTTTCTTACAAATATGTACTGGAACCGTCAGGATTTTAAAAGAGTCATACAAAAGTCGCCAGAGTAATGCGTCCTCAATTGTAAACATAAGCAGTACAGTCCTCACTTACAGGCTTTCTACACAAATTTTGAGCTGTATAAACAAGAATTCTTAATACTTGAAAGCAAATTCAAGTGAAAACGCTCCCTAAAGTGCCCAGAGTTGTAAATATTATCAGTTTGCTGGTCATTTCACGGCTTTCCACTGGTAATGTCTGTGATTACAAACGGCAGGAAATGTAGGAATAATCTATTGACTTTAATTTCAAGGGGTTCTTCCAAGTTTTTAATCATTTCTGGAAACTCTGATTATGTATTTTAAGAGTTTTACCACAACTAGAGAGTTTTCTTACAAATATGTACTGGAACCGTCAGGATTTTAACAGAGTCACACAAAACTCGCCAGAGTAATGGGGCCTCAATTGTAAACATACGCAGTTTAGACCTCACTCACAGGCTTTCTACACAAATTTTGAGCTGTATAAACAAGAATTCCTAATATTTGAAAGCAAATTCAACTGAAAACGCTTCCTAAAGTGCCGGGAGTTGTAAATATTATCAGTTTGCTGGTCATTTCACGGCTTTCCACTGGTAATGTCTGTGATTACAAACGGCAGGAAATGTAGGAAGAATCTATTTACTTTAATTTGAAGGGGTTCTTCCAAGTTTTTAATCATTTCTGGAAACTGTAATTGCGTATTTTAAGAGTTTTACCAAAACTAGAGACTTTTCTTACAAATATGTACTGGAACCGTCAGAATTTTAACAGAGTCACACAAAACTCGCCAGAGTAATGCGGTCTCAATTGTAAACATAAGCAGTACAGTGCTCACTTACAGGCTTTCTGCACAAATTTTGAGCTGTATAAACAAGAATTCCTAATATTTGAAAGCAAATTCAAGTGAAAACGCTCCCTAAAGTGCCTGGAGTTGTAAATATTATCAGTTTGCTGGTCATTTCACGGCTTTCCACTGGTAATGTCTGTGATTACAAACGGCAGGAAATGTAGGAAGAATCGATTTACTTTAATTTCAAGGGGTTCTTCCAAGTTTTTAATCATTTCTGGAAACTCTAATTACGTATTTTAAGAGTTTTACCACGACTAGAGAGTTTTCTTACAAATATGTACTGGAACCGTCAGGATTTTAACAGAGTCACACAAAAGTCGCCAGAGTAATGCGGCCTCAATTGTAAACATAAGCAGTACAGTCCTCACTTACAGGCTTTCTATACAAATTTTGAGCTGTATAAACAAGAATTCCAAATATTTGAAAGCAAATTCAAGTGAAAACGCTCCCTAAAGTGCCCGGAGTTGTAAATATTGTCACTTTGCTGGTCATTTCACGGCTTTCCACTGGTAATGTCTGTGATTACAAACGGCAGGAAATGTAGGAAGAATCGAATTACTTTAATTTCAAGGGGTTCTTCCAAGTTTTTAATCATTTCTGGAAACTCTAATTACGTATTTTAAGAGTTTTACCACAACTAGAGAGTTTTCTTACAAATATGTACTGGAACCGTCAGGATTTTAACAGAGTCATACAAATCTCGCCAGAGTAATGGGGCCTCAATTGTAAACATACGCAGTTTAGACCTCACTCACAGGCTTTCTACACAAATTTTGAGCTGTATAAACAAGAATTCCTAATATTTGAAAGCAAATTCAACTGATAACGCTCCCTAAAGTGCCCGGAGTTATAAATATTGTCACTTTGCTGGTCATTTCACAGCTTTCCACTGGTAATGTCTGTGATTACAAACGGCAGGAAATGTAGGTAGAATCGATTTACTTTAATTTCAAGGGGTTCTTCCAAGTTTTTAATCATTTCTGGAAACTCTAATTACGTATATAAGAGTTTTACCACAACTAGAGAGTTTTCTTACAAATATGTACTGGAACCGTCAGGATTTTAACAGAGTCACACAAAACTCGCCAGAGTAATGGGGCCTCAATTGTAAACATACGCAGTTTAGACCTCACTCACAGGCTTTCTACACAAATTTTGAGCTGTATAAACAAGAATTCCAAATATTTGAAAGCAAATTCAAGTGAAAACGCTCCCTAAAGTGCCCGGAGTTGTAAATATTATCAGTTTGCTGGTCATTTCAAGGCTTTCCACTGGTAATGTCTGTGATTACAAACGGCAGGAAATGTAGGAAGAATCTATTTACTTTAATTTGAAGGGGTTCTTCCAAGTTTTTAATCATTTCTGGAAACTGTAATTGCGTATTTTAAGAGTTTTACCAAAACTAGAGACTTTTCTTACAAATATGTACTGGAACCGTCAGAATTTTAACAGAGTCATACAAAACTCGCCAGAGTAATGCGGTCTCAATTGGAAACATAAGCAGTACAGTGCTCACTTACAGGCTTTCTGCACAAATTTTGAGCTGTATAAACAAGAATTCCTAATATTTGAAAGCAAATTCAAGTGAAAACGCTCCCTAAAGTGCCTGGAGTTGTAAATATTATCAGTTTGCTGGTCATTTCACGGCTTTCCACTGGTAATGTCTGTGATTACAAACGGCAGGAAATGTAGGAAGAATCGATTTACTTTAATTTCAAGGGGTTCTTCCAAGTTTTTAATCATTTCTGGAAACTCTAATTACATACTTTAAGAGTTTTACCACAACTAGAGAGTTTTCTTACAAATATGTACTGGAACCGTCAGGATTTTAAAAGAGTCATAAAAAAGTCGCCAGAGTAATGGGACCTCAATTGTAAACATAAGCAGTACAGTCCTCACTTACAGGCTTTCTACACATTTTGAGCTGTATAAACAAGAATTACTAATATTTGAAAGCAAATTCAAGTGAAAACGCTCCCTAAAGTGCCCGGAGTTGTAAATATTATCAGTTTGCTGGTCATTTCACGGCTTTCCACTGGTAATGTCTGTGATGACAAACGGCAGGAAATGTAGGAAGAATCGATTTACTTTAATTTCAAGGGGTTCTTCCAAGTTTTTAATCATTTCTGGAAACTCTGATTATGTATTTTAAGAGTTTTACCACAACTAGAGAGTTTTCTTACAAATATGTACTGGAACCGTCAGGATTTTAACAGAGTCACACAAAACTCGCCAGAGTAATGGGGCCTCAATTGTAAACATACGCAGTTTAGACCTCACTCACAGGCTTTCTACACAAATTTTGAGCTGTATAAACAAGAATTCCTAATATTTGAAAGCAAATTCAAGTGAAAACGCTCCCTAAAGTGCCCGGAGTTGTAAATATTATCAGTTTGCTGGTCATTTCACGGCTTTCCACTGGTAATGTCTGTGATTACAAACGGCAGGAAATGTAGGAAGAATCTATTTACTTTAATTTGAAGGGGTTCTTCCAAGTTTTTAATCATTTCTGGAAACTGTAATTGCGTATTTTAAGAGTTTTACCAAAACTAGAGACTTTTCTTACAAATATGTACTGGAACCGTCAGAATTTTAACAGAGTCACACAAAACTCGCCAGAGTAATGCGGTCTCAATTGTAAACATAAGCAGTACAGTGCTCACTTACAGGCTTTCTGCACAAATTTTGAGCTGTATAAACAAGAATTCCTAATATTTGAAAGCAAATTCAAGTGAAAACGCTCCCTAAAGTGCCTGGAGTTGTAAATATTATCAGTTTGCTGGTCATTTCACGGCTTTCCACTGGTAATGTCTGTGATTACAAACGGCAGGAAATGTAGGAAGAATCGATTTACTTTAATTTCAAGGGGTTCTTCCAAGTTTTTAATCATTTCTGGAAACTCTAATTACGTATTTTAAGAGTTTTACCACGACTAGAGAGTTTTCTTACAAATATGTACTGGAACCGTCAGGATTTTAACAGAGTCACACAAAAGTCGCCAGAGTAATGCGGCCTCAATTGTAAACATAAGCAGTACAGTCCTCACTTACAGGCTTTCTATACAAATTTTGAGCTGTATAAACAAGAATTCCAAATATTTGAAAGCAAATTCAAGTGAAAACGCTCCCTAAAGTGCCCGGAGTTGTAAATATTGTCACTTTGCTGGTCATTTCACGGCTTTCCACTGGTAATGTCTGTGATTACAAACGGCAGGAAATGTAGGAAGAATCGAATTACTTTAATTTCAAGGGGTTCTTCCAAGTTTTTAATCATTTCTGGAATCTCTAATTACGTATTTTAAGAGTTTTACCACAACTAGAGAGTTTTCTTACAAATATGTACTGGAACCGTCAGGATTTTAACAGAGTCATACAAATCTCGCCAGAGTAATGGGGCCTCAATTGTAAACATACGCAGTTTAGACCTCACTCACAGGCTTTCTACACAAATTTTGAGCTGTATAAACAAGAATTCCTAATATTTGAAAGCAAATTCAACTGATAACGCTCCCTAAAGTGCCCGGAGTTATAAATATTGTCACTTTGCTGGTCATTTCACGGCTTTCCACTGGTAATGTCTGTGATTACAAACGGCAGGAAATGTAGGAAGAATCGATTTACTTTAATTTCAAGGGGTTCTTCCAAGTTTTTAATCATTTCTGGAAACTCTAATTACGTATATAAGAGTTTTACCACAACTAGAGAGTTTTCTTACAAATATGTACTGGAACCGTCAGGATTTTAACAGAGTCACACAAAACTCGCCAGAGTAATGGGGCCTCAATTGTAAACATACGCAGTTTAGACCTCACTCACAGGCTTTCTACACAAATTTTGAGCTGTATAAACAAGAATTCCTAATATTTGAAAGCAAATTCAACTAATAACGCTCCCTAAAGTGCCCGGAGTTATAAATATTGTCACTTTGCTGGTCATTTCACGGCTTTCCACTGGTAATGTCTGTGATTACAAACGGCAGGAAATGTAGGTAGAATCGATTTACTTTAATTTCAAGGGGTTCTTCCAAGTTTTTAATCATTTCTGGAAACTCTAATTACGTATATAAGAGTTTTACCACAACTAGAGAGTTTTCTTACAAATATGTACTGGAACCGTCAGGATTTTAACAGAGTCACACAAAACTCGCCAGAGTAATGGGGCCTCAATTGTAAACATACGCAGTTTAGACCTCACTCACAGGCATTCTACACAAATTTTGAGCTGTATAAACAAGAATTCCAAATATTTGAAAGCAAATTCAAGTGAAAACGCTCCCTAAAGTGCCCGGAGTTGTAAATATTATCAGTTTGCTGGTCATTTCACGGCTTTCCACTGGTAATGTCTGTGATTACAAACGGCAGGAAATGTAGGAAGAATCTATTTACTTTAATTTGAAGGGGTTCTTCCAAGTTTTTAATCATTTCTGGAAACTGTAATTGCGTATTTTAAGAGTTTTACCAAAACTAGAGACTTTTCTTACAAATATGTACTGGAACCGTCAGAATTTTAACAGAGTCATACAAAACTCGCCAGAGTAATGCGGTCTCAATTGGAAACATAAGCAGTACAGTGCTCACTTACAGGCTTTCTGCACAAATTTTGAGCTGTATAAACAAGAATTCCTAATATTTGAAAGCAAATTCAAGTGAAAACGCTCCCTAAAGTGCCTGGAGTTGTAAATATTATCAGTTTGCTGGTCATTTCACGGCTTTCCACTGGTAATGTCTGTGATTACAAACGGCAGGAAATGTAGGAAGAATCGATTTACTTTAATTTCAAGGGGTTCTTCCAAGTTTTTAATCATTTCTGGAAACTCTAATTACATACTTTAAGAGTTTTACCACAACTAGAGAGTTTTCTTACAAATATGTACTGGAACCGTCAGGATTTTAAAAGAGTCATAAAAAAGTCGCCAGAGTAATGGGACCTCAATTGTAAACATAAGCAGTACAGTCCTCACTTACAGGCTTTCTACACATTTTGAGCTGTATAAACAAGAATTACTAATATTTGAAAGCAAATTCAAGTGAAAACGCTCCCTAAAGTGCCCGGAGTTGTAAATATTATCAGTTTGCTGGTCATTTCACGGCTTTCCACTGGTAATGTCTGTGATTACAAACGGCAGGAAATGTAGGAAGAATCGATTTACTTTAATTTCAAGGGGTTCTTCCAAGTTTTTAATCATTTCTGGAAACTCTAATTACGTATTTAAGAGTTTTACCACAACTAGAGAGTTTTGTTACAAATATGTACTGGAACCGTCAGGATTTTAACAGAGTCATACAAAACTCGCCAGAGTAATGGGGCCTCAATTGTAAACATACACAGTTTAGACCTCACTCACAGGCTTTCTACACAAATTTTGAGCTGTATAAACAAGAATTCCTAATATTTGAAAGCAAATTCAACTAATAACGATCCCTAAAGTGCCCGGAGTTGTAAATATTATCAGTTTGCTGGTCATTTCAAGGCTTTCCACTGGTGATGTCTGTGATAACAAACGGCAGGAAATGTAGGAAGAATCTATTTACTTTAATTTCAAGGGGTTCTTCCAAGATTTTAATCATTTCTGGAAACTCTGATTACGTATTTTAAGAGTTTTACCACAACTAGAGAGTTTTCTTACAAATATGTACTGGAACCGTCAGGATTTTAAAAGAGTCATAAAAAAGTCGCCAGAGTAATGGGACCTCAATTGTAAACATGAGCAGTACAGTCCTCACTTACAGGCTTTCTACACATTTTGAGCTGTATAAACAAGAATTCCTAATATTTCAAAGCAAATTCAAGTGAAAACGCTCCCTAAAGTGCCCGGAGTTGTAAATATTGTCACTTTGCTGGTCATTTCACGGCTTTCCACTGCTAATGTCTGTGATTACAAACGGCAGGAAATGTAGGAAGAATCGATTTACTTTAATTTCAAGGGGTTCTTCCAAGTTTTTAATCATTTCTGGAAACTCTAATTACGTATTTAAGAGTTTTACCACAACTAGAGAGTTTTCTTACAAATATGTACTGGAACCGTCAGGATTTTAACAGAGTCATACAAAACTCGCCAGAGTAATGGGGCCTCAATTGTAAACATACGCAGTTTAGACCTCACTCACAGGCTTTCTACACAAATTTTGAGCTGTATAAACAAGAATTCCTAATATTTGAAAGCAAATTCAACTGATAACGCTCCCTAATGTGCCCGGAGTTGTAAATATTATCAGTTTGCTGGTCATTTCAAGGCTTTCCACTGGTAATGTCTGTGATTACAAACGGCAGGAAATGAAGGAAGAATCTATTTACTTTAATTTCAAGGGGTTCTTCCAAGTTTTTAATCATTTCTGGAAACTCTAATTACATATTTTAAGAGTTTTACCACAACTAGAGAATTTTCTTACAAATATGTACTGGAACCGTCAGGATTTTAACAGAGTCACACAAAAGTCGCCAGAGTAATGCAGCCTCAATTGTAAACATAAACAGTACAGTCCTCACTTACAGGCTTTCTGCACAAATTTTGAGCTGTATAAACAAGAATTCCTAATATTTGAAAGCAAATTCAAGTGAAAACGCTCCCTAAAGTGCCCGGAGTTGTAAATATTGTCACTTTGCTGGTCATTTCACGGCTTTACACTGGTAATGTCTGTGATTACAAACGGCAGGAAATGTAGGAAGAATCGATTTACTTTAATTTCAAGGGGTTCTTCCAAGTTTTTAATCATTTCTGGAAACTCTAATTACGTATTTAAGAGTTTTACCACAAATTGAGAGTTTTCTTACAAATATGTACTGGAACCGTCAGGATTTTAACAGAGTCATACAAAAGTCGCCAGAGTAATGGGGCCTCAATTGTAAACATACGCAGTTTAGACCTCACTCACAGGCTTTCTACACAAATTTTGAGCTGTATAAACAAGAATTCCTAATATTTGAAAGCAAATTCAACTAATAACGATCCCTAAAGTGCCCGGAGTTGTAAATATTATCAGTTTGCTGGTCATTTCAAGGCTTTCCACTGGTTATGTCTGTGATAACAAACGGCAGGAAATGTAGGAAGAATCTATTTACTTTAATTTCAAGGGGTTCTTCCAAGTTTTTAATCATTTCTGGAAACTCTAATTACGTATTTTAAGAGTTTTACCACGACTAGAGAGCTTTCTTACAAATATGTACTGGAACCGTCAGGATTTTAAAAGAGTCATACAAAAGTCGCCAGAGTAATGCGGCCTCAATTGTAAACATAAGCAGTACAGTCTTCCCTTACAGGCTTTCTACACAAATTTTGAGCTGTATAAACAAGAATTCCTAATATTTAAAAGCAAATTCATGTGAAAACGCTCCCTAAAGTGCCCAGAGTTGTAAATATTATCAGTTTGCTGGTCATTTCACGGCTTTCCACTGGTAATGTCTGTGATTACAAACGGCAGGAAATGTAGGAAGAATCGATTTACTTTAATTTCAAGGGGTTCTTCCAAGTTTTTAATCATTTCTGGAAACTCTAATTACGTATTTTAAGAGTTTTACCACGACTAGAGAGTTTTCTTACAAATATGTACTGGAACCGTCAGGATTTTAACAGAGTCATACAAATCTCGCCAGAGTAATGGGGCCTCAATTGTAAACATACGCAGTTTAGACCTCACTCACAGGCTTTCTACACAAATTTTGAGCTGTATAAACAAGAATTCCTAATATTTGAAAGCAAATTCAACTGATAACGCTCCCTAAAGTGCCCGGAGTTATAAATATTGTCACTTTGCTGGTCATTTCACGGCTTTCCACTGGTAATGTCTGTGATTACAAACGGCAGGAAATGTAGGTAGAATCGATTTACTTTAATTTCAAGGGGTTCTTCCAAGTTTTTAATCATTTCTGGAAACTCTAATTACGTATTTAAGAGTTTTCCCACAACTAGAGAGTTTTCTTACAAATATGTACTGGAACCGTCAGGATTTTAACAGAGTCATACAAAACTCGCCAGAGTAATGGGGCCTCAATTGTAAACATACACAGTTTAGACCTCACTCACAGGCTTTCTACACAAATTTTGAGCTGTATAAACAAGAATTCCTAATATGTGAAAGCAAATTCAACTACTAACGATCCCTAAAGTGCCCGGAGTTGTAAATATTATCAGTTTGCTGGTCATTTCAAGGCTTTCCACTGGTGATGTCTGTGATAACAAACGGCAGGAAATGTAGGAAGAATCTATTTACTTTAATTTCAAGGGGTTCTTCCAAGTTTTTAATCATTTCTGGAAACTCTAATTACGTATTTTAAGAGTTTTACCACGACTAGAGAGCTTTCTTACAAATATGTACTGAAACCGTCAGGATGTTAAAAGAGTCATACAAAAGTCGCCAGAGTAATGCGGCCTCAATTGTAAACATAAGCAGTACAGTCCTCCCTTACAGGCTTTCTACACAAATTTTGAGCTGTATAAACAAGAATTCCTAATACTTGAAAGCAAATTCAAGTGAAAACGCTCCCTAAAGTGCCCAGAGTTGTAAATATTATCAGTTTGCTGGTCATTTCACGGCTTTCCACTGGTAATGTCTGTGATTACAAACGGCAGGAAATGTAGGAATAATCTATTGACTTTAATTTCAAGGGGTTCTTCCAAGTTTTTAATCATTTCTGGAAACTCTGATTATGTATTTTAAGAGTTTTACCACAACTAGAGAGTTTTCTTACAAATATGTACTGGAACCGTCAGGATTTTAACAGAGTCACACAAAACTCGCCAGAGTAATGGGGCCTCAATTGTAAACATACGCAGTTTAGACCTCACTCACAGGCTTTCTACACAAATTTTGAGCTGTATAAACAAGAATTCCTAATATTTGAAAGCAAATTCAACTGAAAACGCTCCCTAAAGTGCCCGGAGTTGTAAATATTATCAGTTTGCTGGTCATTTCACGGCTTTCCACTGGTAATGTCTGTGATTACAAACGGCAGGAAATGAAGGAAGAATCTATTTACTTTAATTTGAAGGGGTTCTTCCAAGTTTTTAATCATTTCTGGAAACTGTAATTGCGTATTTTAAGAGTTTTACCAAAACTAGAGACTTTTCTTACAAATATGTACTGGAACCGTCAGAATTTTAACAGAGTCACACAAAACTCGCCAGAGTAATGCAGTCTCAATTGTAAACATAAGCAGTACAGTGCTCACTTACAGGCTTTCTGCACAAATTTTGAGCTGTATAAACAAGAATTCCTAATATTTGAAAGCAAATTCAAGTGAAAACGCTCCCTAAAGTGCCTGGAGTTGTAAATATTATCAGTTTGCTGGTCATTTCACGGCTTTCCACTGGTAATGTCTGTGATTACAAACGGCAGGAAATGTAGGAAGAATCGATTTACTTTAATTTCAAGGGGTTCTTCCAAGTTTTTAATCATTTCTGGAAACTCTAATTACGTATTTTAAGAGTTTTACCACGACTAGAGAGTTTTCTTACAAATATGTACTGGAACCGTCAGGATTTTAACAGAGTCACACAAAAGTCGCCAGAGTAATGCGGCCTCAATTGTAAACATAAGCAGTACAGTCCTCACTTACAGGCTTTCTATACAAATTTTGAGCTGTATAAACAAGAATTCCAAATATTTGAAAGCAAATTCAAGTGAAAACGCTCCCTAAAGTGCCCGGAGTTGTAAATATTGTCACTTTGCTGGTCATTTCACGGCTTTCCACTGGTAATGTCTGTGATTACAAACGGCAGGAAATGTAGGAAGAATCGAATTACTTTAATTTCAAGGGGTTCTTCCAAGTTTTTAATCATTTCTGGAAACTCTAATTACGTATTTTAAGAGTTTTACCACAACTAGAGAGTTGTCTTACAAATATGTACTGGAACCGTCAGGATTTTAACAGAGTCATACAAATCTCGCCAGAGTAATGGGGCCTCAATTGTAAACATACGCAGTTTAGACCTCACTCACAGGCTTTCTACACAAATTTTGAGCTGTATAAACAAGAATTCCAAATATTTGAAAGCAAATTCAAGTGAAAACGCTCCCTAAAGTGCCCGGAGTTGTAAATATTATCAGTTTGCTGGTCATTTCACGGCTTTCCACTGGTAATGTCTGTGATTACATACTGCAGGAAATGTAGGAAGAATCTATTTACTTTAATTTGAAGGGGTTCTTCCAAGTTTTTAATCATTTCTGGAAACTGTAATTGCGTATTTTAAGAGTTTTACCAAAACTAGAGACTTTTCTTACAAATATGTACTGGAACCGTCAGAATTTTAACAGAGTCATACAAAACTCGCCAGAGTAATGCGGTCTCAATTGGAAACATAAGCAATACAGTGCTCACTTACAGGCTTTCTGCATAAATTTTGAGCTGTATAAACAAGAATTCCTAATATTTGAAAGCAAATTCAAGTGAAAACGCTCCCTAAAGTGCCTGGAGTTGTAAATATTATCAGTTTGCTGGTCATTTCACGGCTTTCCACTGGTAATGTCTGTGATTACAAACGGCAGGAAATGTAGGAAGAATCGATTTACTTTAATTTCAAGGGGTTCTTCCAAGTTTTTAATAATTTCTGGAAACTCTAATTACATACTTTAAGAGTTTTACCACAACTAGAGAGTTTTCTTACAAATATGTACTGGAACCGTCAGGATTTTAAAAGAGTCATAAAAAAGTCGCCAGAGTAATGGGACCTCAATTGTAAACATAAGCAGTACAGTCCTCACTTACAGGCTTTCTACACATTTTGAGCTGTATAAACAAGAATTACTAATATTTGAAAGCAAATTCAAGTGAAAACGCTCCCTAAAGTGCCCGGAGTTGTAAATATTATCAGTTTGCTGGTCATTTCACGGCTTTCCACTGGTAATGTCTGTGATTACAAACGGCAGGAAATGTAGGAAGAATCGATTTACTTTAATTTCAAGGGGTTCTTCCAAGTTTTTAATCATTTCTGGAAACTCTAATTACGTATTTAAGAGTTTTACCACAACTAGAGAGTTTTCTTACAAATATGTACTGAAACCGTCAGGATTTTAACAGAGTCATACAAAACTCGCCAGAGTAATGGGGCCTCAATTGTAAACATACACAGTTTAGACCTCACACACAGGCTTTCTACACAAATTTTGAGCTGTATAAACAAGAATTCCTAATATTTGAAAGCAAATTCAACTAATAACGATCCCTAAAGTGCCCGGAGTTGTAAATATTATCAGTTTGCTGGTCATTTCAAGGCTTTCCACTGGTGATGTCTGTGATAACAAACGGCAGGAAATGTAGGAAGAATCTATTTACTTTAATTTCAAGGGGTTCTTCCAAGTTTTTAATCATTTCTGGAAACTCTGATTACGTATTTTAAGAGTTTTACCACAACTAGAGAGTTTTCTTACAAATATGTACTGGAACCGTCAGGATTTTAAAAGAGTCATAAAAAAGTCGCCAGAGTAATAGGACCTCAATTGTAAACATGAGCAGTACAGTCCTCACTTACAGGCTTTCTACACATTTTGAGCTGTATAAACAAGAATTACTAATATTTGAAAGCAAATTCAAGTGAAAACGCTCCCTAAAGTGCCCGGAGTTGTAAATACTGTCACTTTGCTGGTCATTTCACGGCTTTCCACTGCTAATGTCTGTGATTACAAACGGCAGGAAATGTAGGAAGAATCGATTTACTTTAATTTCAAGGGGTTCTTCCAAGTTTTTAATCATTTCTGGAAACTCTAATTACGTATTTAAGAGTTTTACCACAACTAGAGAGTTTTCTTACAAATATGTACTGGAACCGTCAGGATTTTAACAGAGTCATACAAAACTCGCCAGAGTAATGGGGCCTCAATTGTAAACATACACAGTTTAGACCTCACTCACAGGCTTTCTACACAAATTTTGAGCTGTATAAACAAGAATTCCTAATATTTGAAAGCAAATTCAACTGATAACGCTCCCTAATGTGCCCGGAGTTGTAAATATTATCAGTTTGCTGGTCATTTCACGGCTTTCCACTGGTAATGTCTGTGATTACAAACGGCAGGAAATGTAGGAAGAATCTATTTACTTTAATTTCAAGGGGTTCTTCCAAGTTTTTAATCATTTCTGGAAACTCTAATTACGTATTTAAGAGTTTTACCACAACTAGAGAGTTTTCTTACAAATATGTACTGGAACCGTCAGGATTTTAACAGAGTCACACAAAAGTCGCCAGAGTAATGCGGCCTCAATTGTAAACATAAGCAGTACAGTCCTCACTTACAGGCTTTCTATACAAATTTTGAGCTGTATAAACAAGAATTCCAAATATTTGAAAGCAAATTCAAGTGAAAACGCTCCCTAAAGTGCCCGGAGTTGTAAATATTGTCACTTTGCTGGTCATTTCACGGCTTTCCACTGGTAATGTCTGTGATTACAAACGGCAGGAAATGTAGGAAGAATCGAATTACTTTAATTTCAAGGGGTTCTTCCAAGTTTTTAATCATTTCTGGAAACTCTAATTACGTATTTTAAGAGTTTTACCACAACTAGAGAGTTTTCTTACAAATATGTACTGGAACCGTCAGGATTTTAACAGAGTCATACAAATCTCGCCAGAGTAATGGGGCCTCAATTGTAAACATACGCAGTTTAGACCTCACTCACAGGCTTTCTACACAAATTTTGAGCTGTATAAACAAGAATTCCTAATATTTGAAAGCAAATTCAACTGATAACGCTCCCTAAAGTGCCCGGAGTTATAAATATTGTCACTTTGCTGGTCATTTCACGGCTTTCCACTGGTAATGTCTGTGATTACAAACGGCAGGAAATGTAGGTAGAATCGATTTACTTTAATTTCAAGGGGTTCTTCCAAGTTTTTAATCATTTCTGGAAACTCTAATTACGTATTTAAGAGTTTTACCACAACTAGAGAGTTTTCTTACAAATATGTACTGGAACCGTCAGGATTTTAACAGAGTCATACAAAACTCGCCAGAGTAATGGGGCCTCAATTGTAAACATACACAGTTTAGACCTCACTCACAGGCTTTCTACACAAATTTTGAGCTGTATAAAGAAGAATTCCTAATATTTGAAAGCAAATTCAACTAATAACGATCCCTAAAGTGCCCGGAGTTGTAAATATTATCAGTTTGCTGGTCATTTCAAGGCTTTCCACTGGTGATGTCTGTGATAACAAACGGCAGGAAATGTAGGAAGAATCTATTTACTTTAATTTCAAGGGGTTCTTCCAAGTTTTTAATCATTTCTGGAAACTCTAATTACGTATTTTAAGAGTTTTACCACGACTAGAGAGCTTTCTTACAAATATGTACTGGAACCGTCAGGATTTTAAAAGAGTCATACAAAAGTCGCCAGAGTAATGCGGCCTCAATTGTAAACATAAGCAGTACAGTCCTCCCTTACAGGCTTTCTACACAAATTTTGAGCTGTATAAACAAGAATTCCTAATACTTGAAAGCAAATTCAAGTGAAAACGCTCCCTAAAGTGCCCAGAGTTGTAAATATTATCAGTTTGCTGGTCATTTCACGGCTTTCCACTGGTAATGTCTGTGATTACAAACGGCAGGAAATGTAGGAATAATCTATTGACTTTAATTTCAAGGGGTTCTTCCAAGTTTTTAATCATTTCTGGAAACTCTGATTATGTATTTTAAGAGTTTTACCACAACTAGAGAGTTTTCTTACAAATATGTACTGGAACCGTCAGGATTTTAACAGAGTCACACAAAACTCGCCAGAGTAATGGGGCCTCAATTGTAAACATACGCAGTTTAGACCTCACTCACAGGCTTTCTACACAAATTTTGAGCTGTATAAATAAGAATTCCTAATATTTGAAAGCAAATTCAACTGAAAACGCTCCCTAAAGTGCCCGGAGTTGTAAATATTATCAGTTTGCTGGTCATTTCACGGCTTTCCACTGGTAATGTCTGTGATTACAAACGGCAGGAAATGTAGGAAGAATCTATTTACTTTAATTTAAAGGGGTTCTTCCAAGTTTTTAATCATTTCTGGAAACTGTAATTGCGTATTTTAAGAGTTTTACCAAAACTAGAGACTTTTCTTACAAATATGTACTGGAACCGTCAGAATTTTAACAGAGTCACACAAAACTCGCCAGAGTAATGCGGTCTCAATTGTAAACATAAGCAGTACAGTGCTCACTTACAGGCTTTCTATACAAATTTTGAGCTGTATAAACAAGAATTCCTAATATTTGAAAGCAAATTCAAGTGAAAACGCTCCCTAAAGTGCCTGGAGTTGTAAATATTTTCAGTTTGCTGGTCATTTCACGGCTTTCCACTGGTAATGTCTGTGATTACAAACGGCAGGAAATGTAGGAAGAATCGAATTACTTTAATTTCAAGGGGTTCTTCCAAGTTTTTAACCATTTCTGGAAACTCTAATTACGTATTTTAAGAGTTTTACCACAACTAGAGAGTTTTCTTACAAATATGTACTGGAACCGTCAGGATTTTAACAGAGTCATACAAATCTCGCCAGAGTAATGGGGCCTCAATTGTAAACATACGCAGTTTAGACCTCACTCACAGGCTTTCTACACAAATTTTGAGCTGTATAAACAAGAATTCCAAATATTTGAAAGCAAATTCAAGTGAAAACGCTCCCTAAAGTGCCCGGAGTTGTAAATATTATCAGTTTGCTGGTCATTTCACGGCTTTCCACTGGTAATGTCTGTGATTACAAACGGCAGGAAATGTAGGAAGAATCGATTTACTTTAATTTCAAGGGGTTCTTCCAAGTTTTTAATCATTTCTGGAAACTCTAATTACATACTTTAAGAGTTTTACCACAACTAGAGAGTTTTCTTACAAATATGTACTGGAACCGTCAGGATTTTAAAAGAGTCATAAAAAAGTCGCCAGAGTAATGGGACCTCAATTGTAAACATAAGCAGTACAGTCCTCACTTACAGGCTTTCTACACATTTTGAGCTGTATAAACAAGAATTACTAATATTTGAAAGCAAATTCAAGTGAAAACGCTCCCTAAAGTGCCCGGAGTTGTAAATATTATCAGTTTGCTGGTCATTTCACGGCTTTCCACTGGTAATGTCTGTGATTACAAACGGCAGGAAATGTAGGAAGAATCGATTTACTTTAATTTCAAGGGTTTCTTCCAAGTTTTTAATCATTTCTGGAAACTCTAATTACGTATTTAAGAGTTTTACCACAACTAGAGAGTTTTCTTACAAATATGTACTGGAACCGTCAGGATTTTAACAGAGTCATACAAAACTCGCCAGAGTAATGGGGCCTCAATTGTAAACATACACAGTTTAGACCTCACTCACAGGCTTTCTACACAAATTTTGAGCTGTATAAACAAGAATTCCTAATATTTGAAAGCAAATTCAACTAATAACGATCCCTAAAGTGCCCGGAGTTGTAAATATTATCAGTTTGCAGGTCATTTCACGGCTTTCCACTGGTAATGTCTGTGATTACAAACGGCAGGAAATGTAGGAAGAATCTATTTACTTTAATTTGAAGGGGTTCTTCCAAGTTTTTAATCATTTCTGGAAACTGTAATTGCGTATTTTAAGAGTTTTACCAAAACTAGAGACTTTTCTTACAAATATGTACTGGAACCGTCAGAATTTTAACAGAGTCATACAAAACTCGCCAGAGTAATGCGGTCTCAATTGGAAACATAAGCAGTACAGTGCTCACTTACAGGCTTTCTGCACAAATTTTGAGCTGTATAAACAAGAATTCCTAATATTTGAAAGCAAATTCAAGTGAAAACGCTCCCTAAAGTGCCTGGAGTTGTAAATATTATCAGTTTGCTGGTCATTTCACGGCTTTCCACTGGTACTGTCTGTGATTACAAACGGCAGGAAATGTAGGAAGAATCGATTTACTTTAATTTCAAGGGTTTCTTCCAAGTTTTTAATCATTTCTGGAAACTCTAATTACGTACTTTAAGAGTTTTACCACAACTAGAGAGTTTTCTTACAAATATGTACTGGAACCGTCAGGATTTTAAAAGAGTCATAAAAAAGTCGCCAGAGTAATGGGACCTCAATTGTAAACATAAGCAGTACAGTCCTCACTTACAGGCTTTCTACACATTTTGAGCTGTATAAACAAGAATTACTAATATTTGAAAGCAAATTCAACTAATAACGATCCCTAAAGTGCCCGGAGTTGTAAATATTATCAGTTTGCTGGTCATTTCACGGCTTTCCACTGGTAATGTCTGTGATTACAAACGGCAGGAAATGTAGGAAGAATCGATTTACTTTAATTTCAAGGGGTTCTTCCAAGTTTTTAATCATTTCTGGAAACTCTAATTACGTATTTAAGAGTTTTACCACAACTAGAGAGTTTTCTTACAAATATGTACTGGAACCGTCAGGATTTTAACAGAGTCATACAAAACTCGCCAGAGTAATGGGGCCTCAATTGTAAACATACACAGTTTAGACCTCACTCACAGGCTTTCTACACAAATTTTGAGCTGTATAAACAAGAATTCCTAATATTTGAAAGCAAATTCAACTAATAACGATCCCTAAAGTGCCCGGAGTTGTAAATATTATCAGTTTGCTCGTCATTTCAAGGCTTTCCACTGGTGATGTCTGTGATAACAAACGGCAGGAAATGTAGGAAGAATCTATTTACTTTAATTTCAAGGGGTTCTTCCAAGTTTTTAATCATTTCTGGAAACTCTGATTATGTATTTTAAGAGTTTTACCACAACTAGAGAGTTTTCTTACAAATATGTACTGGAACCGTCAGGATTTTAACAGAGTCACACAAAACTCGCCAGAGTAATGGGGCCTCAATTGTAAACATACGCAGTTTAGACCTCACTCACAGGCTTTCTACACAAATTTTGAGCTGTATAAACAAGAATTCCTAATATTTGAAAGCAAATTCAAGTGAAAACGCTCCCTAAAGTGCCCGGAGTTGTAAATATTATCAGTTTGCTGGTCATTTCACGGCTTTCCACTGGTAATGTCTGTGATTACAAACGGCAGGAAATGTAGGAAGAATCTATTTACTTTAATTTGAAGGGGTTCTTCCAAGTTTTTAATCATTTCTGGAAACTGTAATTGCGTATTTTAAGAGTTTTACCAAAACTAGAGACTTTTCTTACAAATATGTACTGGAACCGTCAGAATTTTAACAGAGTCACACAAAACTCGCCAGAGTAATGCGGTCTCAATTGTAAACATAAGCAGTACAGTGCTCACTTACAGGCTTTCTGCACAAATTTTGAGCTGTATAAACAAGAATTCCTAATATTTGAAAGCAAATTCAAGTGAAAACGCTCCCTAAAGTGCCTGGAGTTGTAAATATTATCAGTTTGCTGGTCATTTCACGGCTTTCCACTGGTAATGTCTGTGATTACAAACGGCAGGAAATGTAGGAAGAATCGATTTACTTTAATTTCAAGGGGTTCTTCCAAGTTTTTAATCATTTCTGGAAACTCTAATTACGTATTTTAAGAGTTTTACCACGACTAGAGGGTTTTCTTACAAATGTGTACTGGAACCGTCAGGATTTTAACAGAGTCACACAAAAGTCGCCAGAGTAATGCGGCCTCAATTGTAAATATAAGCAGTACAGTCCTCACTTACAGGCTTTCTATACAAATTTTGAGCTGTATAAACAAGAATTCCAAATATTTGAAAGCAAATTCAAGTGAAAACGCTCCCTAAAGTGCCCGGAGTTGTAAATATTGTCACTTTGCTGGTCATTTCACGGCTTTCCACTGGTAATGTCGGTGATTACAAACGGCAGGAAATGTAGGAAGAATCGATTTACTTTAATTTCAAGGGGTTCTTCCAAGTTTTTAATCATTTCTGGAATCTCTAATTACGTATTTTAAGAGTTTTACCACAACTAGAGAGTTTTCTTACAAATATGTACTGGAACCGTCAGGATTTTAACAGAGTCATACAAATCTCGCCAGAGTAATGGGGCCTCAATTGTAAACATACGCAGTTTAGACCTCACTCACAGGCTTTCTACACAAATTTTGAGCTGTATAAACAAGAATTCCTAATATTTGAAAGCAAATTCAACTGATAACGCTCCCTAAAGTGCCCGGAGTTATAAATATTGTCACTTTGCTGGTCATTTCACGGCTTTCCACTGGTAATGTCTGTGATTACAAACGGCAGGAAATGTAGGAAGAATCGATTTACTTTAATTTCAAGGGGTTCTTCCAAGTTTTTAATCATTTCTGGAAACTCTAATTACGTATATAAGAGTTTTACCACAACTAGAGAGTTTTCTTACAAATATGTACTGGAACCGTCAGGATTTTAACAGAGTCACACAAAACTCGCCAGAGTAATGGGGCCTCAATTGTAAACATACGCAGTTTAGACCTCACTCACAGGCTTTCTACACAAATTTTGAGCTGTATAAACAAGAATTCCTAATATTTGAAAGCAAATTCAACTAATAACGATCCCTAAAGTGCCCGGAGTTGTAAATATTATCAGTTTGCTCGTCATTTCAAGGCTTTCCACTGGTGATGTCTGTGATAACAAACGGCAGGAAATGTAGGAAGAATCTATTTACTTTAATTTCAAGGGGTTCTTCCAAGTTTTTAATCATTTCTGGAAACTCTAATTACGTATTTTAAGAGTTTTACCACGACTAGAGAGCTTTCTTACAAATATGTACTGGAACCGTCAGGATTTTAAAAGAGTCATACAAAAGTCGCCAGAGTAATGCGTCCTCAATTGTAAACATAAGCAGTACAGTCCTCACTTACAGGCTTTCTACACAAATTTTGAGCTGTATAAACAAGAATTCTTAATACTTGAAAGCAAATTCAAGTGAAAACGCTCCCTAAAGTGCCCAGAGTTGTAAATATTATCAGTTTGCTGGTCATTTCACGGCTTTCCACTGGTAATGTCTGTGATTACAAACGGCAGGAAATGTAGGAATAATCTATTGACTTTAATTTCAAGGGGTTCTTCCAAGTTTTTAATCATTTCTGGAAACTCTGATTATGTATTTTAAGAGTTTTACCACAACTAGAGAGTTTTCTTACAAATATGTACTGGAACCGTCAGGATTTTAACAGAGTCACACAAAACTCGCCAGAGTAATGGGGCCTCAATTGTAAACATACGCAGTTTAGACCTCACTCACAGGCTTTCTACACAAATTTTGAGCTGTATAAACAAGAATTCCTAATATTTGAAAGCAAATTCAACTGAAAACGCTTCCTAAAGTGCCCGGAGTTGTAAATATTATCAGTTTGCTGGTCATTTCACGGCTTTCCACTGGTAATGTCTGTGATTACAAACGGCAGGAAATGTAGGAAGAATCTATTTACTTTAATTTGAAGGGGTTCTTCCAAGTTTTTAATCATTTCTGGAAACTGTAATTGCGTATTTTAAGAGTTTTACCAAAACTAGAGACTTTTCTTACAAATATGTACTGGAACCGTCAGAATTTTAACAGAGTCACACAAAACTCGCCAGAGTAATGCGGTCTCAATTGTAAACATAAGCAGTACAGTGCTCACTTACAGGCTTTCTGCACAAATTTTGAGCTGTATAAACAAGAATTCCTAATATTTGAAAGCAAATTCAAGTGAAAACGCTCCCTAAAGTGCCTGGAGTTGTAAATATTATCAGTTTGCTGGTCATTTCACGGCTTTCCACTGGTAATGTCTGTGATTACAAACGGCAGGAAATGTAGGAAGAATCGATTTACTTTAATTTCAAGGGGTTCTTCCAAGTTTTTAATCATTTCTGGAAACTCTAATTACGTATTTTAAGAGTTTTACCACGACTAGAGAGTTTTCTTACAAATATGTACTGGAACCGTCAGGATTTTAACAGAGTCACACAAAAGTCGCCAGAGTAATGCGGCCTCAATTGTAAACATAAGCAGTACAGTCCTCACTTACAGGCTTTCTATACAAATTTTGAGCTGTATAAACAAGAATTCCAAATATTTGAAAGCAAATTCAAGTGAAAACGCTCCCTAAAGTGCCCGGAGTTGTAAATATTGTCACTTTGCTGGTCATTTCACGGCTTTCCACTGGTAATGTCTGTGATTACAAACGGCAGGAAATGTAGGAAGAATCGAATTACTTTAATTTCAAGGGGTTCTTCCAAGTTTTTAATCATTTCTGGAAACTCTAATTACGTATTTTAAGAGTTTTACCACAACTAGAGAGTTTTCTTACAAATATGTACTGGAACCGTCAGGATTTTAACAGAGTCATACAAATCTCGCCAGAGTAATGGGGCCTCAATTGTAAACATACGCAGTTTAGACCTCACTCACAGGCTTTCTACACAAATTTTGAGCTGTATAAACAAGAATTCCTAATATTTGAAAGCAAATTCAACTGATAACGCTCCCTAAAGTGCCCGGAGTTATAAATATTGTCACTTTGCTGGTCATTTCACAGCTTTCCACTGGTAATGTCTGTGATTACAAACGGCAGGAAATGTAGGTAGAATCGATTTACTTTAATTTCAAGGGGTTCTTCCAAGTTTTTAATCATTTCTGGAAACTCTAATTACGTATATAAGAGTTTTACCACAACTAGAGAGTTTTCTTACAAATATGTACTGGAACCGTCAGGATTTTAACAGAGTCACACAAAACTCGCCAGAGTAATGGGGCCTCAATTGTAAACATACGCAGTTTAGACCTCACTCACAGGCTTTCTACACAAATTTTGAGCTGTATAAACAAGAATTCCAAATATTTGAAAGCAAATTCAAGTGAAAACGCTCCCTAAAGTGCCCGGAGTTGTAAATATTATCAGTTTGCTGGTCATTTCACGGCATTCCACTGGTAATGTCTGTGATTACAAACGGCAGGAAATGTAGGAAGAATCTATTTACTTTAATTTGAAGGGGTTCTTCCAAGTTTTTAATCATTTCTGGAAACTGTAATTGCGTATTTTAAGAGTTTTACCAAAACTAGAGACTTTTCTTACAAATATGTACTGGAACCGTCAGAATTTTAACAGAGTCATACAAAACTCGCCAGAGTAATGCGGTCTCAATTGGAAACATAAGCAGTACAGTGCTCACTTACAGGCTTTCTGCACAAATTTTGAGCTGTATAAACAAGAATTCCTAATATTTGAAAGCAAATTCAAGTGAAAACGCTCCCTAAAGTGCCTGGAGTTGTAAATATTATCAGTTTGCTGGTCATTTCACGGCTTTCCACTGGTAATGTCTGTGATTACAAACGGCAGGAAATGTAGGAAGAATCGATTTACTTTAATTTCAAGGGGTTCTTCCAAGTTTTTAATCATTTCTGGAAACTCTAATTACATACTTTAAGAGTTTTACCACAACTAGAGAGTTTTCTTACAAATATGTACTGGAACCGTCAGGATTTTAAAAGAGTCATAAAAAAGTCGCCAGAGTAATGGGACCTCAATTGTAAACATACGCAGTACAGTCCTCACTTACAGGCTTTCTACACATTTTGAGCTGTATAAACAAGAATTACTAATATTTGAAAGCAAATTCAAGTGAAAACGCTCCCTAAAGTGCCCGGAGTTGTAAATATTATCAGTTTGCTGGTCATTTCACGGCTTTCCACTGGTAATGTCTGTGATGACAAACGGCAGGAAATGTAGGAAGAATCGATTTACTTTAATTTCAAGGGGTTCTTCCAAGTTTTTAATCATTTCTGGAAACTCTGATTATGTATTTTAAGAGTTTTACCACAACTAGAGAGTTTTCTTACAAATATGTACTGGAACCGTCAGGATTTTAACAGAGTCACACAAAACTCGCCAGAGTAATGGGGCCTCAATTGTAAACATACGCAGTTTAGACCTCACTCACAGGCTTTCTACACAAATTTTGAGCTGTATAAACAAGAATTCCTAATATTTGAAAGCAAATTCAAGTGAAAACGCTCCCTAAAGTGCCCGGAGTTGTAAATATTATCAGTTTGCTGGTCATTTCACGGCTTTCCACTGGTAATGTCTGTGATTACAAACGGCAGGAAATGTAGGAAGAATCTATTTACTTTAATTTGAAGGGGTTCTTCCAAGTTTTTAATCATTTCTGGAAACTGTAATTGCGTATTTTAAGAGTTTTACCAAAACTAGAGACTTTTCTTACAAATATGTACTGGAACCGTCAGAATTTTAACAGAGTCACACAAAACTCGCCAGAGTAATGCGGTCTCAATTGTAAACATAAGCAGTACAGTGCTCACTTACAGGCTTTCTGCACAAATTTTGAGCTGTATAAACAAGAATTCCTAATATTTGAAAGCAAATTCAAGTGAAAACGCTCCCTAAAGTGCCTGGAGTTGTAAATATTATCAGTTTGCTGGTCATTTCACGGCTTTCCACTGGTAATGTCTGTGATTACAAACGGCAGGAAATGTAGGAAGAATCGATTTACTTTAATTTCAAGGGGTTCTTCCAAGTTTTTAATCATTTCTGGAAACTCTAATTACGTATTTTAAGAGTTTTACCACGACTAGAGAGTTTTCTTACAAATATGTACTGGAACCGTCAGGATTTTAACAGAGTCACACAAAAGTCGCCAGAGTAATGCGGCCTCAATTGTAAACATAAGCAGTACAGTCCTCACTTACAGGCTTTCTATACAAATTTTGAGCTGTATAAACAAGAATTCCAAATATTTGAAAGCAAATTCAAGTGAAAACGCTCCCTAAAGTGCCCGGAGTTGTAAATATTGTCACTTTGCTGGTCATTTCACGGCTTTCCACTGGTAATGTCTGTGATTACAAACGGCAGGAAATGTAGGAAGAATCGAATTACTTTAATTTCAAGGGGTTCTTCCAAGTTTTTAATCATTTCTGGAATCTCTAATTACGTATTTTAAGAGTTTTACCACAACTAGAGAGTTTTCTTACAAATATGTACTGGAACCGTCAGGATTTTAACAGAGTCATACAAATCTCGCCAGAGTAATGGGGCCTCAATTGTAAACATACGCAGTTTAGACCTCACTCACAGGCTTTCTACACAAATTTTGAGCTGTATAAACAAGAATTCCTAATATTTGAAAGCAAATTCAACTGATAACGCTCCCTAAAGTGCCCGGAGTTATAAATATTGTCACTTTGCTGGTCATTTCACGGCTTTCCACTGGTAATGTCTGTGATTACAAACGGCAGGAAATGTAGGAAGAATCGATTTACTTTAATTTCAAGGGGTTCTTCCAAGTTTTTAATCATTTCTGGAAACTCTAATTACGTATATAAGAGTTTTACCACAACTAGAGAGTTTTCTTACAAATATGTACTGGAACCGTCAGGATTTTAACAGAGTCACACAAAACTCGCCAGAGTAATGGGGCCTCAATTGTAAACATACGCAGTTTAGACCTCACTCACAGGCTTTCTACACAAATTTTGAGCTGTATAAACAAGAATTCCTAATATTTGAAAGCAAATTCAACTAATAACGCTCCCTAAAGTGCCCGGAGTTATAAATATTGTCACTTTGCTGGTCATTTCACGGCTTTCCACTGGTAATGTCTGTGATTACAAACGGCAGGAAATGTAGGTAGAATCGATTTACTTTAATTTCAAGGGGTTCTTCCAAGTTTTTAATCATTTCTGGAAACTCTAATTACGTATATAAGAGTTTTACCACAACTAGAGAGTTTTCTTACAAATATGTACTGGAACCGTCAGGATTTTAACAGAGTCACACAAAACTCGCCAGAGTAATGGGGCCTCAATTGTAAACATACGCAGTTTAGACCTCACTCACAGGCTTTCTACACAAATTTTGAGCTGTATAAACAAGAATTCCAAATATTTGAAAGCAAATTCAAGTGAAAACGCGCCCTAAAGTGCCCGGAGTTGTAAATATTATCAGTTTGCTGGTCATTTCACGGCTTTCCACTGGTAATGTCTGTGATTACAAACGGCAGGAAATGTAGGAAGAATCTATTTACTTTAATTTGAAGGGGTTCTTCCAAGTTTTTAATCATTTCTGGAAACTGTAATTGCGTATTTTAAGAGTTTTACCAAAACTAGAGACTTTTCTTACAAATATGTACTGGAACCGTCAGAATTTTAACAGAGTCATACAAAACTCGCCAGAGTAATGCGGTCTCAATTGGAAACATAAGCAGTACAGTGCTCACTTACAGGCTTTCTGCACAAATTTTGAGCTGTATAAACAAGAATTCCTAATATTTGAAAGCAAATTCAAGTGAAAACGCTCCCTAAAGTGCCTGGAGTTGTAAATATTATCAGTTTGCTGGTCATTTCACGGCTTTCCACTGGTAATGTCTGTGATTACAAACGGCAGGAAATGTAGGAAGAATCGATTTACTTTAATTTCAAGGGGTTCTTCCAAGTTTTTAATCATTTCTGGAAACTCTAATTACATACTTTAAGAGTTTTACCACAACTAGAGAGTTTTCTTACAAATATGTACTGGAACCGTCAGGATTTTAAAAGAGTCATAAAAAAGTCGCCAGAGTAATGGGACCTCAATTGTAAACATAAGCAGTACAGTCCTCACTTACAGGCTTTCTACACATTTTGAGCTGTATAAACAAGAATTACTAATATTTGAAAGCAAATTCAAGTGAAAACGCTCCCTAAAGTGCCCGGAGTTGTAAATATTATCAGTTTGCTGGTCATTTCACGGCTTTCCACTGGTAATGTCTGTGATTACAAACGGCAGGAAATGTAGGAAGAATCGATTTACTTTAATTTCAAGGGGTTCTTCCAAGTTTTTAATCATTTCTGGAAACTCTAATTACGTATTTAAGAGTTTTACCACAACTAGAGAGTTTTCTTACAAATATGTACTGGAACCGTCAGGATTTTAACAGAGTCATACAAAACTCGCCAGAGTAATGGGGCCTCAATTGTAAACATACACAGTTTAGACCTCACTCACAGGCTTTCTACACAAATTTTGAGCTGTATAAACAAGAATTCCTAATATTTGAAAGCAAATTCAACTAATAACGATCCCTAAAGTGCCCGGAGTTGTAAATATTATCAGTTTGCTGGTCATTTCAAGGCTTTCCACTGGTGATGTCTGTGATAACAAACGGCAGGAAATGTAGGAAGAATCTATTTACTTTAATTTCAAGGGGTTCTTCCAAGATTTTAATCATTTCTGGAAACTCTGATTACGTATTTTAAGAGTTTTACCACAACTAGAGAGTTTTCTTACAAATATGTACTGGAACCGTCAGGATTTTAAAAGAGTCATAAAAAAGTCGCCAGAGTAATGGGACCTCAATTGTAAACATGAGCAGTACAGTCCTCACTTACAGGCTTTCTACACATTTTGAGCTGTATAAACAAGAATTACTAATATTTCAAAGCAAATTCAAGTGAAAACGCTCCCTAAAGTGCCCGGAGTTGTAAATATTGTCACTTTGCTGGTCATTTCACGGCTTTCCACTGCTAATGTCTGTGATTACAAACGGCAGGAAATGTAGGAAGAATCGATTTACTTTAATTTCAAGGGGTTCTTCCAAGTTTTTAATCATTTCTGGAAACTCTAATTACGTATTTAAGAGTTTTACCACAACTAGAGAGTTTTCTTACAAATATGTACTGGAACCGTCAGGATTTTAACAGAGTCATACAAAACTCGCCAGAGTAATGGGGCCTCAATTGTAAACATACGCAGTTTAGACCTCACTCACAGGCTTTCTACACAAATTTTGAGCTGTATAAACAAGAATTCCTAATATTTGAAAGCAAATTCAACTGATAACGCTCCCTAATGTGCCCGGAGTTGTAAATATTATCAGTTTGCTGGTCATTTCAAGGCTTTCCACTGGTAATGTCTGTGATTACAAACGGCAGGAAATGTAGGAAGAATCTATTTACTTTAATTTCAAGGGGTTCTTCCAAGTTTTTAATCATTTCTGGAAACTCTAATTACATATTTTAAGAGTTTTACCACAACTAGAGAATTTTCTTACAAATATGTACTGGAACCGTCAGGATTTTAACAGAGTCACACAAAAGTCGCCAGAGTAATGCAGCCTCAATTGTAAACATAAACAGTACAGTCCTCACTTACAGGCTTTCTGCACAAATTTTGAGCTGTATAAACAAGAATTCCTAATATTTGAAAGCAAATTCAAGTGAAAACGCTCCCTAAAGTGCCCGGAGTTGTAAATATTGTCACTTTGCTGGTCATTTCACGGCTTTACACTGGTAATGTCTGTGATTACAAACGGCAGGAAATGTAGGAAGAATCGATTTACTTTAATTTCAAGGGGTTCTTCCAAGTTTTTAATCATTTCTGGAAACTCTAATTACGTATTTAAGAGTTTTACCACAAATTGAGAGTTTTCTTACAAATATGTACTGGAACCGTCAGGATTTTAACAGAGTCATACAAAAGTCGCCAGAGTAATGGGGCCTCAATTGTAAACATACGCAGTTTAGACCTCACTCACAGGCTTTCTACACAAATTTTGAGCTGTATAAACAAGAATTCCTAATATTTGAAAGCAAATTCAACTAATAACGATCCCTAAAGTGCCCGGAGTTGTAAATATTATCAGTTTGCTGGTCATTTCAAGGCTTTCCACTGGTTATGTCTGTGATAACAAACGGCAGGAAATGTAGGAAGAATCTATTTACTTTAATTTCAAGGGGTTCTTCCAAGTTTTTAATCATTTCTGGAAACTCTAATTACGTATTTTAAGAGTTTTACCACGACTAGAGAGCTTTCTTACAAATATGTACTGGAACCGTCAGGATTTTAAAAGAGTCATACAAAAGTCGCCAGAGTAATGCGGCCTCAATTGTAAACATAAGCAGTACAGTCTTCCCTTACAGGCTTTCTACACAAATTTTGAGCTGTATAAACAAGAATTCCTAATATTTGAAAGCAAATTCATGTGAAAACGCTCCCTAAAGTGCCCAGAGTTGTAAATATTATCAGTTTGCTGGTCATTTCACGGCTTTCCACTGGTAATGTCTGTGATTACAAACGGCAGGAAATGTAGGAAGAATCGATTTACTTTAATTTCAAGGGGTTCTTCCAAGTTTTTAATCATTTCTGGAAACTCTAATTACGTATTTTAAGAGTTTTACCACGACTAGAGAGTTTTCTTACAAATATGTACTGGAACCGTCAGGATTTTAACAGAGTCATACAAATCTCGCCAGAGTAATGGGGCCTCAATTGTAAACATACGCAGTTTAGACCTCACTCACAGGCTTTCTACACAAATTTTGAGCTGTATAAACAAGAATTCCTAATATTTGAAAGCAAATTCAACTGATAACGCTCCCTAAAGTGCCCGGAGTTATAAATATTGTCACTTTGCTGGTCATTTCACGGCTTTCCACTGGTAATGTCTGTGATTACAAACGGCAGGAAATGTAGGTAGAATCGATTTACTTTAATTTCAAGGGGTTCTTCCAAGTTTTTAATCATTTCTGGAAACTCTAATTACGTATATAAGAGTTTTACCACAACTAGAGAGTTTTCTTACAAATATGTACTGGAACCGTCAGGATTTTAACAGAGTCACACAAAACTCGCCAGAGTAATGGGGCCTCAATTGTAAACATACGCAGTTTAGACCTCACTCACAGGCTTTCTACACAAATTTTGAGCTGTATAAACAAGAATTCCAAATATTTGAAAGCAAATTCAAGTGAAAACGCGCCCTAAAGTGCCCGGAGTTGTAAATATTATCAGTTTGCTGGTCATTTCACGGCTTTCCACTGGTAATGTCTGTGATTACAAACGGCAGGAAATGTAGGAAGAATCTATTTACTTTAATTTGAAGGGGTTCTTCCAAGTTTTTAATCATTTCTGGAAACTGTAATTGCGTATTTTAAGAGTTTTACCAAAACTAGAGACTTTTCTTACAAATATGTACTGGAACCGTCAGAATTTTAACAGAGTCATACAAAACTCGCCAGAGTAATGCGGTCTCAATTGGAAACATAAGCAGTACAGTGCTCACTTACAGGCTTTCTGCACAAATTTTGAGCTGTATAAACAAGAATTCCTAATATTTGAAAGCAAATTCAAGTGAAAACGCTCCCTAAAGTGCCTGGAGTTGTAAATATTATCAGTTTGCTGGTCATTTCACGGCTTTCCACTGGTAATGTCTGTGATTACAAACGGCAGGAAATGTAGGAAGAATCGATTTACTTTAATTTCAAGGGGTTCTTCCAAGTTTTTAATCATTTCTGGAAACTCTAATTACATACTTTAAGAGTTTTACCACAACTAGAGAGTTTTCTTACAAATATGTACTGGAACCGTCAGGATTTTAAAAGAGTCATAAAAAAGTCGCCAGAGTAATGGGACCTCAATTGTAAACATAAGCAGTACAGTCCTCACTTACAGGCTTTCTACACATTTTGAGCTGTATAAACAAGAATTACTAATATTTGAAAGCAAATTCAAGTGAAAACGCTCCCTAAAGTGCCCGGAGTTGTAAATATTATCAGTTTGCTGGTCATTTCACGGCTTTCCACTGGTAATGTCTGTGATTACAAACGGCAGGAAATGTAGGAAGAATCGATTTACTTTAATTTCAAGGGGTTCTTCCAAGTTTTTAATCATTTCTGGAAACTCTAATTACGTATTTAAGAGTTTTACCACAACTAGAGAGTTTTCTTACAAATATGTACTGGAACCGTCAGGATTTTAACAGAGTCATACAAAACTCGCCAGAGTAATGGGGCCTCAATTGTAAACATACACAGTTTAGACCTCACTCACAGGCTTTCTACACAAATTTTGAGCTGTATAAACAAGAATTCCTAATATTTGAAAGCAAATTCAACTAATAACGATCCCTAAAGTGCCCGGAGTTGTAAATATTATCAGTTTGCTGGTCATTTCAAGGCTTTCCACTGGTGATGTCTGTGATAACAAACGGCAGGAAATGTAGGAAGAATCTATTTACTTTAATTTCAAGGGGTTCTTCCAAGATTTTAATCATTTCTGGAAACTCTGATTACGTATTTTAAGAGTTTTACCACAACTAGAGAGTTTTCTTACAAATATGTACTGGAACCGTCAGGATTTTAAAAGAGTCATAAAAAAGTCGCCAGAGTAATGGGACCTCAATTGTAAACATGAGCAGTACAGTCCTCACTTACAGGCTTTCTACACATTTTGAGCTGTATAAACAAGAATTACTAATATTTCAAAGCAAATTCAAGTGAAAACGCTCCCTAAAGTGCCCGGAGTTGTAAATATTGTCACTTTGCTGGTCATTTCACGGCTTTCCACTGCTAATGTCTGTGATTACAAACGGCAGGAAATGTAGGAAGAATCGATTTACTTTAATTTCAAGGGGTTCTTCCAAGTTTTTAATCATTTCTGGAAACTCTAATTACGTATTTAAGAGTTTTACCACAACTAGAGAGTTTTCTTACAAATATGTACTGGAACCGTCAGGATTTTAACAGAGTCATACAAAACTCGCCAGAGTAATGGGGCCTCAATTGTAAACATACGCAGTTTAGACCTCACTCACAGGCTTTCTACACAAATTTTGAGCTGTATAAACAAGAATTCCTAATATTTGAAAGCAAATTCAACTGATAACGCTCCCTAATGTGCCCGGAGTTGTAAATATTATCAGTTTGCTGGTCATTTCAAGGCTTTCCACTGGTAATGTCTGTGATTACAAACGGCAGGAAATGTAGGAAGAATCTATTTACTTTAATTTCAAGGGGTTCTTCCAAGTTTTTAATCATTTCTGGAAACTCTAATTACATATTTTAAGAGTTTTACCACAACTAGAGAATTTTCTTACAAATATGTACTGGAACCGTCAGGATTTTAACAGAGTCACACAAAAGTCGCCAGAGTAATGCAGCCTCAATTGTAAACATAAACAGTACAGTCCTCACTTACAGGCTTTCTGCACAAATTTTGAGCTGTATAAACAAGAATTCCTAATATTTGAAAGCAAATTCAAGTGAAAACGCTCCCTAAAGTGCCCGGAGTTGTAAATATTGTCACTTTGCTGGTCATTTCACGGCTTTACACTGGTAATGTCTGTGATTACAAACGGCAGGAAATGTAGGAAGAATCGATTTACTTTAATTTCAAGGGGTTCTTCCAAGTTTTTAATCATTTCTGGAAACTCTAATTACGTATTTAAGAGTTTTACCACAAATTGAGAGTTTTCTTACAAATATGTACTGGAACCGTCAGGATTTTAACAGAGTCATACAAAAGTCGCCAGAGTAATGGGGCCTCAATTGTAAACATACGCAGTTTAGACCTCACTCACAGGCTTTCTACACAAATTTTGAGCTGTATAAACAAGAATTCCTAATATTTGAAAGCAAATTCAACTAATAACGATCCCTAAAGTGCCCGGAGTTGTAAATATTATCAGTTTGCTGGTCATTTCAAGGCTTTCCACTGGTTATGTCTGTGATAACAAACGGCAGGAAATGTAGGAAGAATCTATTTACTTTAATTTCAAGGGGTTCTTCCAAGTTTTTAATCATTTCTGGAAACTCTAATTACGTATTTTAAGAGTTTTACCACGACTAGAGAGCTTTCTTACAAATATGTACTGGAACCGTCAGGATTTTAAAAGAGTCATACAAAAGTCGCCAGAGTAATGCGGCCTCAATTGTAAACATAAGCAGTACAGTCTTCCCTTACAGGCTTTCTACACAAATTTTGAGCTGTATAAACAAGAATTCCTAATATTTGAAAGCAAATTCATGTGAAAACGCTCCCTAAAGTGCCCAGAGTTGTAAATATTATCAGTTTGCTGGTCATTTCACGGCTTTCCACTGGTAATGTCTGTGATTACAAACGGCAGGAAATGTAGGAAGAATCGATTTACTTTAATTTCAAGGGGTTCTTCCAAGTTTTTAATCATTTCTGGAAACTCTAATTACGTATTTTAAGAGTTTTACCACGACTAGAGAGTTTTCTTACAAATATGTACTGGAACCGTCAGGATTTTAACAGAGTCATACAAATCTCGCCAGAGTAATGGGGCCTCAATTGTAAACATACGCAGTTTAGACCTCACTCACAGGCTTTCTACACAAATTTTGAGCTGTATAAACAAGAATTTCTAATATTTGAAAGCAAATTCAACTGATAACGCTCCCTAAAGTGCCCGGAGTTATAAATATTGTCACTTTGCTGGTCATTTCACGGCTTTCCACTGGTAATGTCTGTGATTACAAACGGCAGGAAATGTAGGTAGAATCGATTTACTTTAATTTCAAGGGGTTCTTCCAAGTTTTTAATCATTTCTGGAAACTCTAATTACGTATTTAAGAGTTTTCCCACAACTAGAGAGTTTTCTTACAAATATGTACTGGAACCGTCAGGATTTTAACAGAGTCATACAAAACTCGCCAGAGTAATGGGGCCTCAATTGTAAACATACACAGTTTAGACCTCACTCACAGGCTTTCTACACAAATTTTGAGCTGTATAAACAAGAATTCCTAATATGTGAAAGCAAATTCAACTACTAACGATCCCTAAAGTGCCCGGAGTTGTAAATATTATCAGTTTGCTGGTCATTTCAAGGCTTTCCACTGGTGATGTCTGTGATAACAAACGGCAGGAAATGTAGGAAGAATCTATTTACTTTAATTTCAAGGGGTTCTTCCAAGTTTTTAATCATTTCTGGAAACTCTAATTACGTATTTTAAGAGTTTTACCACGACTAGAGAGCTTTCTTACAAATATGTACTGAAACCGTCAGGATGTTAAAAGAGTCATACAAAAGTCGCCAGAGTAATGCGGCCTCAATTGTAAACATAAGCAGTACAGTCCTCCCTTACAGGCTTTCTACACAAATTTTGAGCTGTATAAACAAGAATTCCTAATACTTGAAAGCAAATTCAAGTGAAAACGCTCCCTAAAGTGCCCAGAGTTGTAAATATTATCAGTTTGCTGGTCATTTCACGGCTTTCCACTGGTAATGTCTGTGATTACAAACGGCAGGAAATGTAGGAATAATCTATTGACTTTAATTTCAAGGGGTTCTTCCAAGTTTTTAATCATTTCTGGAAACTCTGATTATGTATTTTAAGAGTTTTACCACAACTAGAGAGTTTTCTTACAAATATGTACTGGAACCGTCAGGATTTTAACAGAGTCACACAAAACTCGCCAGAGTAATGGGGCCTCAATTGTAAACATACGCAGTTTAGACCTCACTCACAGGCTTTCTACACAAATTTTGAGCTGTATAAACAAGAATTCCTAATATTTGAAAGCAAATTCAACTGAAAACGCTCCCTAAAGTGCCCGGAGTTGTAAATATTATCAGTTTGCTGGTCATTTCACGGCTTTCCACTGGTAATGTCTGTGATTACAAACGGCAGGAAATGTAGGAAGAATCTATTTACTTTAATTTGAAGGGGTTCTTCCAAGTTTTTAATCATTTCTGGAAACTGTAATTGCGTATTTTAAGAGTTTTACCAAAACTAGAGACTTTTCTTACAAATATGTACTGGAACCGTCAGAATTTTAACAGAGTCACACAAAACTCGCCAGAGTAATGCAGTCTCAATTGTAAACATAAGCAGTACAGTGCTCACTTACAGGCTTTCTGCACAAATTTTGAGCTGTATAAACAAGAATTCCTAATATTTGAAAGCAAATTCAAGTGAAAACGCTCCCTAAAGTGCCTGGAGTTGTAAATATTATCAGTTTGCTGGTCATTTCACGGCTTTCCACTGGTAATGTCTGTGATTACAAACGGCAGGAAATGTAGGAAGAATCGATTTACTTTAATTTCAAGGGGTTCTTCCAAGTTTTTAATCATTTCTGGAAACTCTAATTACGTATTTTAAGAGTTTTACCACGACTAGAGAGTTTTCTTACAAATATGTACTGGAACCGTCAGGATTTTAACAGAGTCACACAAAAGTCGCCAGAGTAATGCGGCCTCAATTGTAAACATAAGCAGTACAGTCCTCACTTACAGGCTTTCTATACAAATTTTGAGCTGTATAAACAAGAATTCCAAATATTTGAAAGCAAATTCAAGTGAAAACGCTCCCTAAAGTGCCCGGAGTTGTAAATATTGTCACTTTGCTGGTCATTTCACGGCTTTCCACTGGTAATGTCTGTGATTACAAACGGCAGGAAATGTAGGAAGAATCGAATTACTTTAATTTCAAGGGGTTCTTCCAAGTTTTTAATCATTTCTGGAAACTCTAATTACGTACTTTAAGAGTTTTACCACAACTAGAGAGTTGTCTTACAAATATGTACTGGAACCGTCAGGATTTTAACAGAGTCATACAAATCTCGCCAGAGTAATGGGGCCTCAATTGTAAACATACGCAGTTTAGACCTCACTCACAGGCTTTCTACACAAATTTTGAGCTGTATAAACAAGAATTCCAAATATTTGAAAGCAAATTCAAGTGAAAACGCTCCCTAAAGTGCCCGGAGTTGTAAATATTATCAGTTTGCTGGTCATTTCACGGCTTTCCACTGGTAATGTCTGTGATTACATACGGCAGGAAATGTAGGAAGAATCTATTTACTTTAATTTGAAGGGGTTCTTCCAAGTTTTTAATCATTTCTGGAAACTGTAATTGCGTATTTTAAGAGTTTTACCAAAACTAGAGACTTTTCTTACAAATATGTACTGGAACCGTCAGAATTTTAACAGAGTCATACAAAACTCGCCAGAGTAATGCGGTCTCAATTGGAAACATAAGCAATACAGTGCTCACTTACAGGCTTTCTGCATAAATTTTGAGCTGTATAAACAAGAATTCCTAATATTTGAAAGCAAATTCAAGTGAAAACGCTCCCTAAAGTGCCTGGAGTTGTAAATATTATCAGTTTGCTGGTCATTTCACGGCTTTCCACTGGTAATGTCTGTGATTACAAACGGCAGGAAATGTAGGAAGAATCGATTTACTTTAATTTCAAGGGGTTCTTCCAAGTTTTTAATAATTTCTGGAAACTCTAATTACATACTTTAAGAGTTTTACCACAACTAGAGAGTTTTCTTACAAATATGTACTGGAACCGTCAGGATTTTAAAAGAGTCATAAAAAAGTCGCCAGAGTAATGGGACCTCAATTGTAAACATAAGCAGTACAGTCCTCACTTACAGGCTTTCTACACATTTTGAGCTGTATAAACAAGAATTACTAATATTTGAAAGCAAATTCAAGTGAAAACGCTCCCTAAAGTGCCCGGAGTTGTAAATATTATCAGTTTGCTGGTCATTTCACGGCTTTCCACTGGTAATGTCTGTGATTACAAACGGCAGGAAATGTAGGAAGAATCGATTTACTTTAATTTCAAGGGGTTCTTCCAAGTTTTTAATCATTTCTGGAAACTCTAATTACGTATTTAAGAGTTTTACCACAACTAGAGATTTTTCTTACAAATATGTACTGAAACCGTCAGGATTTTAACAGAGTCATACAAAACTCGCCAGAGTAATGGGGCCTCAATTGTAAACATACACAGTTTAGACCTCACTCACAGGCTTTCTACACAAATTTTGAGCTGTATAAACAAGAATTCCTAATATTTGAAAGCAAATTCAACTAATAACGATCCCTAAAGTGCCCGGAGTTGTAAATATTATCAGTTTGCTGGTCATTTCAAGGCTTTCCACTGGTGATGTCTGTGATAACAAACGGCAGGAAATGTAGGAAGAATCTATTTACTTTAATTTCAAGGGGTTCTTCCAAGTTTTTAATCATTTCTGGAAACTCTGATTACGTATTTTAAGAGTTTTACCACAACTAGAGAGTTTTCTTACAAATATGTACTGGAACCGTCAGGATTTTAAAAGAGTCATAAAAAAGTCGCCAGAGTAATAGGACCTCAATTGTAAACATGAGCAGTACAGTCCTCACTTACAGGCTTTCTACACATTTTGAGCTGTATAAACAAGAATTACTAATATTTGAAAGCAAATTCAAGTGAAAACGCTCCCTAAAGTGCCCGGAGTTGTAAATACTGTCACTTTGCTGGTCATTTCACGGCTTTCCACTGCTAATGTCTGTGATTACAAACGGCAGGAAATGTAGGAAGAATCGATTTACTTTAATTTCAAGGGGTTCTTCCAAGTTTTTAATCATTTCTGGAAACTCTAATTACGTATTTAAGAGTTTTACCACAACTAGAGAGTTTTCTTACAAATATGTACTGGAACCGTCAGGATTTTAACAGAGTCATACAAAACTCGCCAGAGTAATGGGGCCTCAATTGTAAACATACACAGTTTAGACCTCACTCACAGGCTTTCTACACAAATTTTGAGCTGTATAAACAAGAATTCCTAATATTTGAAAGCAAATTCAACTGATAACGCTCCCTAATGTGCCCGGAGTTGTAAATATTATCAGTTTGCTGGTCATTTCACGGCTTTCCACTGGTAATGTCTGTGATTACAAACGGCAGGAAATGTAGGAAGAATCTATTTACTTTAATTTCAAGGGGTTCTTCCAAGTTTTTAATCATTTCTGGAAACTCTAATTACGTATTTAAGAGTTTTACCACAACTAGAGAGTTTTCTTACAAATATGTACTGGAACCGTCAGGATTTTAACAGAGTCACACAAAAGTCGCCAGAGTAATGCGGCCTCAATTGTAAACATAAGCAGTACAGTCCTCACTTACAGGCTTTCTATACAAATTTTGAGCTGTATAAACAAGAATTCCAAATATTTGAAAGCAAATTCAAGTGAAAACGCTCCCTAAAGTGCCCGGAGTTGTAAATATTGTCACTTTGCTGGTCATTTCACGGCTTTCCACTGGTAATGTCTGTGATTACAAACGGCAGGAAATGTAGGAAGAATCGAATTACTTTAATTTCAAGGGGTTCTTCCAAGTTTTTAATCATTTCTGGAAACTCTAATTACGTATTTTAAGAGTTTTACCACAACTAGAGAGTTTTCTTACAAATATGTACTGGAACCGTCAGGATTTTAACAGAGTCATACAAATCTCGCCAGAGTAATGGGGCCTCAATTGTAAACATACGCAGTTTAGACCTCACTCACAGGCTTTCTACACAAATTTTGAGCTGTATAAACAAGAATTCCTAATATTTGAAAGCAAATTCAACTGATAACGCTCCCTAAAGTGCCCGGAGTTATAAATATTGTCACTTTGCTGGTCATTTCACGGCTTTCCACTGGTAATGTCTGTGATTACAAACGGCAGGAAATGTAGGTAGAATCGATTTACTTTAATTTCAAGGGGTTCTTCCAAGTTTTTAATCATTTCTGGAAACTCTAATTACGTATTTAAGAGTTTTACCACAACTAGAGAGTTTTCTTACAAATATGTACTGGAACCGTCAGGATTTTAACAGAGTCACACAAAACTCGCCAGAGTAATGGGGCCTCAATTGTAAACATACACAGTTTAGACCTCACTCACAGGCTTTCTACACAAATTTTGAGCTGTATAAAGAAGAATTCCTAATATTTGAAAGCAAATTCAACTAATAACGATCCCTAAAGTGCCCGGAGTTGTAAATATTATCAGTTTGCTGGTCATTTCAAGGCTTTCCACTGGTGATGTCTGTGATAACAAACGGCAGGAAATGTAGGAAGAATCTATTTACTTTAATTTCAAGGGGTTCTTCCAAGTTTTTAATCATTTCTGGAAACTCTAATTACGTATTTTAAGAGTTTTACCACGACTAGAGAGCTTTCTTACAAATATGTACTGGAACCGTCAGGATTTTAAAAGAGTCATACAAAAGTCGCCAGAGTAATGCGGCCTCAATTGTAAACATAAGCAGTACAGTCCTCCCTTACAGGCTTTCTACACAAATTTTGAGCTGTATAAACAAGAATTCCTAATACTTGAAAGCAAATTCAAGTGAAAACGCTCCCTAAAGTGCCCAGAGTTGTAAATATTATCAGTTTGCTGGTCATTTCACGGCTTTCCACTGGTAATGTCTGTGATTACAAACGGCAGGAAATGTAGGAATAATCTATTGACTTTAATTTCAAGGGGTTCTTCCAAGTTTTTAATCATTTCTGGAAACTCTGATTATGTATTTTAAGAGTTTTACCACAACTAGAGAGTTTTCTTACAAATATGTACTGGAACCGTCAGGATTTTAACAGAGTCACACAAAACTCGCCAGAGTAATGGGGCCTCAATTGTAAACATACGCAGTTTAGACCTCACTCACAGGCTTTCTACACAAATTTTGAGCTGTATAAATAAGAATTCCTAATATTTGAAAGCAAATTCAACTGAAAACGCTCCCTAAAGTGCCCGGAGTTGTAAATATTATCAGTTTGCTGGTCATTTCACGGCTTTCCACTGGTAATGTCTGTGATTACAAACGGCAGGAAATGTAGGAAGAATCTATTTACTTTAATTTAAAGGGGTTCTTCCAAGTTTTTAATCATTTCTGGAAACTGTAATTGCGTATTTTAAGAGTTTTACCAAAACTAGAGACTTTTCTTACAAATATGTACTGGAACCGTCAGAATTTTAACAGAGTCACACAAAACTCGCCAGAGTAATGCGGTCTCAATTGTAAACATAAGCAGTACAGTGCTCACTTACAGGCTTTCTATACAAATTTTGAGCTGTATAAACAAGAATTCCTAATATTTGAAAGCAAATTCAAGTGAAAACGCTCCCTAAAGTGCCTGGAGTTGTAAATATTTTCAGTTTGCTGGTCATTTCACGGCTTTCCACTGGTAATGTCTGTGATTACAAACGGCAGGAAATGTAGGAAGAATCGATTTACTTTAATTTCAAGGGGTTCTTCCAAGTTTTTAATCATTTCTGGAAACTCTAATTACGTATTTTAAGAGTTTTACCACGACTAGAGAGTTTTCTTACAAATATGTACTGGAACCGTCAGGATTTTAACAGAGTCACACAAAAGTCGCCAGAGTAATGCGGCCTCAATTGTAAACATAAGCAGTACAGTCCTCACTTACAGGCTTTCTATACAAATTTTGAGCTGTATAAACAAGAATTCCAAATATTTGAAAGCAAATTCAAGTGAAAACGCTCCCTAAAGTGCCCGGAGTTGTAAATATTGTCACTTTGCTGGTCATTTCACGGCTTTCCACTGGTAATGTCTGTGATTACAAACGGCAGGAAATGTAGGAAGAATCGATTTACTTTAATTTCAAGGGTTTCTTCCAAGTTTTTAATCATTTCTGGAAACTCTAATTACGTATTTAAGAGTTTTACCACAACTAGAGAGTTTTCTTACAAATATGTACTGGAACCGTCAGGATTTTAACAGAGTCATACAAAACTCGCCAGAGTAATGGGGCCTCAATTGTAAACATACACAGTTTAGACCTCACTCACAGGCTTTCTACACAAATTTTGAGCTGTATAAACAAGAATTCCTAATATTTGAAAGCAAATTCAACTAATAACGATCCCTAAAGTGCCCGGAGTTGTAAATATTATCAGTTTGCTGGTCATTTCAAGGCTTTCCACTGGTGATGTCTGTGATAACAAACGGCAGGAAATGTAGGAAGAATCTATTTACTTTAATTTCAAGGGGTTCTTCCAAGTTTTTAATCATTTCTGGAAACTCTGATTACGTATTTTAAGAGTTTTACCACAACTAGAGAGTTTTCTTACAAATATGTACTGGAACCGTCAGGATTTTAAAAGAGTCATAAAAAAGTCGCCAGAGTAATGGGACCTCAATTGTAAACATGAGCAGTACAGTCCTCACTTACAGGCTTTCTACACATTTTGAGCTGTATAAACAAGAATTACTAATATTTGAAAGCAAATTCAAGTGAAAACGCTCCCTAAAGTGCCCGGAGTTGTAAATATTGTCACTTTGCTGGTCATTTCACGGCTTTCCACTGCTAATGTCTGTGATTACAAACGGCAGGAAATGTAGGAAGAATCGATTTACTTTAATTTCAAGGGGTTCTTCCAATTTTTAATCATTTCTGGAAACTCTAATTACGTATTTAAGAGTTTTACCACAACTAGAGAGTTTTCTTACAAATATGTACTGGAACCGTCAGGATTTTAACAGAGTCATACAAAACTCGCCAGAGTAATGGGGCCTCAATTGTAAACATACGCAGTTTAGACCTCACTCACAGGCTTTCTACACAAATTTTGAGCTGTATAAACAAGAATTCCTAATATTTGAAAGCAAATTCAACTGATAACGCTCCCTAATGTGCCCGGAGTTGTAAATATTATCAGTTTGCTGGTCATTTCAAGGCTTTCCACTGGTAATGTCTGTGATTACAAACGGCAGGAAATGTAGGAAGAATCTATTTACTTTAATTTCAAGGGGTTCTTCCAAGTTTTTAATCATTTCTGGAAACTCTAATTACGTATTTTAAGAGTTTTACCACAACTAGAGAATTTTCTTACAAATATGTACTGGAACCGTCAGGATTTTAACAGAGTCACACAAAAGTCGCCAGAGTAATGCAGCCTCAATTGTAAACATAAGCAGTACAGTCCTCACTTACAGGCTTTCTGCACAAATTTTGAGCTGTATAAACAAGAATTCCTAATATTTGAAAGCAAATTCAAGTGAAAACGCTCCCTAAAGTGCCCGGAGTTGTAAATATTGTCACTTTGCTGGTCATTTCACGGCTTTACACTGGTAATGTCTGTGATTACAAACGGCAGGAAATGTAGGAAGAATCGATTTACTTTAATTTCAAGGGGTTCTTCCAAGTTTTTAATCATTTCTGGAAACTCTAATTACGTATTTAAGAGTTTTACCACAAATTGAGAGTTTTCTTACAAATATGTACTGGAACCGTCAGGATTTTAACAGAGTCACACAAAACTCGCCAGAGTAATGGGGCCTCAATTGTAAACATACGCAGTTTAGACCTCACTCACAGGCTTTCTACACAAATTTTGAGCTGTATAAACAAGAATTCCTAATATTTGAAAGCAAATTGAACTGAAAACGCTCCCTAAAGTGCCCGGAGTTGTAAATATTATCAGTTTGCTGGTCATTTCACGGCTTTCCACTGGTAATGTCTGTGATTACAAACGGCAGGAAATGTAGGAAGAATCTATTTACTTTAATTTGAAGGGGTTCTTCCAAGTTTTTAATCATTTCTGGAAACTGTAATTGCGTATTTTAAGAGTTTTACCAAAACTAGAGACTTTTCTTACAAATATGTACTGGAACCGTCAGAATTTTAACAGAGTCACACAAAACTCGCCAGAGTAATGCAGTCTCAATTGTAAACATAAGCAGTACAGTGCTCACTTACAGGCTTTCTATACAAATTTTGAGCTGTATAAACAAGAATTCCTAATATTTGAAAGCAAATTCAAGTGAAAACGCTCCCTAAAGTGCCTGGAGTTGTAAATATTATCAGTTTGCTGGTCATTTCACGGCTTTCCACTGGTAATGTCTGTGATTACAAACGGCAGGAAATGTAGGAAGAATCGATTTACTTTAATTTCAAGGGGTTCTTCCAAGTTTTTAATCATTTCTGGAAACTCTAATTACGTATTTTAAGAGTTTTACCACGACTAGAGAGTTTTCTTACAAATATGTACTGGAACCGTCAGGATTTTAACAGAGTCACACAAAAGTCGCCAGAGTAATGCGGCCTCAATTGTAAACATAAGCAGTACAGTCCTCACTTACAGGCTTTCTATACAAATTTTGAGCTGTATAAACAAGAATTCCAAATATTTGAAAGCAAATTCAAGTGAAAACGCTCCCTAAAGTGCCCGGAGTTGTAAATATTGTCACTTTGCTGGTCATTTCACGGCTTTCCACTGGTAATGTCTGTGATTACAAACGGCAGGAAATGTAGGAAGAATCGAATTACTTTAATTTCAAGGGGTTCTTCCAAGTTTTTAATCATTTCTGGAAACTCTAATTACGTATTTTAAGAGTTTTACCACAACTAGAGAGTTTTCTTACAAATATGTACTGGAACCGTCAGGATTTTAACAGAGTCATACAAATCTCGCCAGAGTAATGGGGCCTCAATTGTAAACATACGCAGTTTAGACCTCACTCACAGGCTTTCTACACAAATTTTGAGCTGTATAAACAAGAATTCCAAATATTTGAAAGCAAATTCAAGTGAAAACGCTCCCTAAAGTGCCCGGAGTTGTAAATATTATCAGTTTGCTGGTCATTTCACGGCTTTCCACTGGTAATGTCTGTGATTACAAACGGCAGGAAATGTAGGAAGAATCGATTTACTTTAATTTCAAGGGGTTCTTCCAAGTTTTTAATCATTTCTGGAAACTCTAATTACATACTTTAAGAGTTTTACCACAACTAGAGAGTTTTCTTACAAATATGTACTGGAACCGTCAGGATTTTAAAAGAGTCATAAAAAAGTCGCCAGAGTAATGGGACCTCAATTGTAAACATAAGCAGTACAGTCCTCACTTACAGGCTTTCTACACATTTTGAGCTGTATAAACAAGAATTACTAATATTTGAAAGCAAATTCAAGTGAAAACGCTCCCTAAAGTGCCCGGAGTTGTAAATATTATCAGTTTGCTGGTCATTTCACGGCTTTCCACTGGTAATGTCTGTGATTACAAACGGCAGGAAATGTAGGAAGAATCGATTTACTTTAATTTCAAGGGGTTCTTCCAAGTTTTTAATCATTTCTGGAAACTCTAATTACGTATTTAAGAGTTTTACCACAACTAGAGAGTTTTCTTACAAATATGTACTGGAACCGTCAGGATTTTAACAGAGTCATACAAAACTCGCCAGAGTAATGGGGCCTCAATTGTAAACATACACAGTTTAGACCTCACTCACAGGCTTTCTACACAAATTTTGAGCTGTATAAACAAGAATTCCTAATATTTGAAAGCAAATTCAACTAATAACGATCCCTAAAGTGCCCGGAGTTGTAAATATTATCAGTTTGCTGGTCATTTCAAGGCTTTCCACTGGTGATGTCTGTGATAACAAACGGCAGGAAATGTAGGAAGAATCTATTTACTTTAATTTCAAGGGGTTCTTCCAAGTTTTTAATCATTTCTGGAAACTCTGATTACGTATTTTAAGAGTTTTACCACAACTAGAGAGTTTTCTTACAAATATGTACTGGAACCGTCAGGATTTTAAAAGAGTCATAAAAAAGTCGCCAGAGTAATGGGACCTCAATTGTAAACATGAGCAGTACAGTCCTCACTTACAGGCTTTCTACACATTTTGAGCTGTATAAACAAGAATTACTAATATTTGAAAGCAAATTCAAGTGAAAACGCTCCCTAAAGTGCCCGGAGTTGTAAATATTGTCACTTTGCTGGTCATTTCACGGCTTTCCACTGCTAATGTCTGTGATTACAAACGGCAGGAAATGTAGGAAGAATCGATTTACTTTAATTTCAAGGGGTTCTTCCAAGTTTTTAATCATTTCTGGAAACTCTAATTACGTATTTAAGAGTTTTACCACAACTAGATAGTTTTCTTACAAATATGTACTGGAACCGTCAGGATTTTAACAGAGTCATACAAAACTCGCCAGAGTAATGGGGCCTCAATTGTAAACATACGCAGTTTAGACCTCACTCACAGGCTTTCTACACAAATTTTGAGCTGTATAAACAAGAATTCCTAATATTTGAAAGCAAATTCAACTGATAACGCTCCCTAATGTGCCCGGAGTTGTAAATATTATCAGTTTGCTGGTCATTTCAAGGCTTTCCACTGGTAATGTCTGTGATTACAAACGGCAGGAAATGTAGGAAGAATCTATTTACTTTAATTTCAAGGGGTTCTTCCAAGTTTTTAATCATTTCTGGAAACTCTAATTACGTATTTTAAGAGTTTTACCACAACTAGAGAATTTTCTTACAAATATGTACTGGAACCGTCAGGATTTTAACAGAGTCACACAAAAGTCGCCAGAGTAATGCAGCCTCAATTGTAAACATAAACAGTACAGTCCTCACTTACAGGCTTTCTGCACAAATTTTGAGCTGTATAAACAAGAATTCCTAATATTTGAAAGCAAATTCAAGTGAAAACGCTCCCTAAAGTGCCCGGAGTTGTAAATATTGTCACTTTGCTGGTCATTTCACGGCTTTACACTGGTAATGTCTGTGATTACAAACGGCAGGAAATGTAGGAAGAATCGATTTACTTTAATTTCAAGGGGTTCTTCCAAGTTTTTAATCATTTCTGGAAACTCTAATTACGTATTTAAGAGTTTTACCACAAATTGAGAGTTTTCTTACAAATATGTACTGGAACCGTCAGGATTTTAACAGAGTCATACAAAACTCGCCAGAGTAATGGGGCCTCAATTGTAAACATACGCAGTTTAGACCTCACTCACAGGCTTTCTACACAAATTTTGAGCTGTATAAACAAGAATTCCTAATATTTGAAAGCAAATTCAACTAATAACGATCCCTAAAGTGCCCGGAGTTGTAAATATTATCAGTTTGCTGGTCATTTCAAGGCTTTCCACTGGTGATGTCTGTGATAACAAACGGCAGGAAATGTAGGAAGAATCTATTTACTTTAATTTCAAGGGGTTCTTCCAAGTTTTTAATCATTTCTGGAAACTCTAATTACGTATTTTAAGAGTTTTACCACGACTAGAGAGCTTTCTTACAAATATGTACTGGAACCGTCAGGATTTTAACAGAGTCACACAAAAGTCGCCAGAGTAATGCGGCCTCAATTGTAAACATAAACAGTACAGTCCTCACTTACAGGCTTTCTGCACAAATTTTGAGCTGTATAAACAAGAATTCCAAATATTTGAAAGCAAATTCAAGTGAAAACGCTCCCTAAAGTGCCCGGAGTTGTAAATATTGTCACTTTGCTGGTCATTTCACGGCTTTCCACTGGTAATGTCTGTGATTACAAACGGCAGGAAATGTAGGAATAATCTATTGACTTTAATTTCAAGGGGTTCTTCCAAGTTTTTAATCATTTCTGGAAACTCTGATTATGTATTTTAAGAGTTTTACCACAACTAGAGAGTTTTCTTACAAATATGTTCTGGAACCGTCAGGATTTTAACAGAGTCACACAAAACTCGCCAGAGTAATGGGGCCTCAATTGTAAACATACGCAGTTTAGACCTCACTCACAGGCTTTCTACACAAATTTTGAGCTGTATAAACAAGAATTCCTAATATTTGAAAGCAAATTCAAGTGAAAACGCTCCCTAAAGTGCCCGGAGTTGTAAATATTATCAGTTTGCTGGTCATTTCACGGCTTTCCACTGGTAATGTCTGTGATTACAAACGGCAGGAAATGTAGGAAGAATCTATTTACTTTAATTTGAAGGGGTTCTTCCAAGTTTTTAATCATTTCTGGAAACTGTAATTGCGTATTTTAAGAGTTTTACCAAAACTAGAGAGTTTTCTTTCAAATATGTACTGGAACCGTCAGAATTTTAACAGAGTCACACAAAACTCGCCAGAGTAATGCGGTCTCAATTGGAAACATAAGCAGTACAGTGCTCACTTACAGGCTTTCTGCACAAATTTTGAGCTGTATAAACAAGAATTCCTAATATTTGAAAGCAAATTCAAGTGAAAACGCTCCCTAAAGTGCCTGGAGTTGTAAATATTATCAGTTTGCTGGTCATTTCACGGCTTTCCACTGGTAATGTCTGTGATTACAAACGGCAGGAAATGTAGGAAGAATCGATTTACTTTAATTTCAAGGGGTTCTTCCAAGTTTTTAATCATTTCTGGAAACTCTAATTACGTACTTTAAGAGTTTTACCACAACTAGAGAGTTTTCTTACAAATATGTACTGGAACCGTCAGGATTTTAAAAGAGTCATAAAAAAGTCGCCAGAGTAATGGGACCTCAATTGTAAACATAAGCAGTACAGTCCTCACTTACAGGCTTTCTACACATTTTGAGCTGTATAAACAAGAATTACTAATATTTGAAAGCAAATTCAAGTGAAAACGCTCCCTAAAGTGCCCGGAGTTGTAAATATTATCAGTTTGCTGGTCATTTCACGGCTTTCCACTGGTAATGTCTGTGATTACAAACGGCAGGAAATGTAGGAAGAATCGATTTACTTTAATTTCAAGGGGTTCTTCCAAGTTTTTAATCATTTCTGGAAACTCTAATTACGTATTTAAGAGTTTTACCACAACTAGAGAGTTTTCTTACAAATATGTACTGGAACCGTCAGGATTTTAACAGAGTCATACAAAACTCGCCAGAGTAATGGGGCCTCAATTGTAAACATACACAGTTTAGACCTCACTCACAGGCTTTCTACACAAATTTTGAGCTGTATAAACAAGAATTCCTAATATTTGAAAGCAAATTCAACTAATAACGATCCCTAAAGTGCCCGGAGTTGTAAATATTATCAGTTTGCTGGTCATTTCAAGGCTTTCCACTGGTGATGTCTGTGATTACAAACGGCAGGAAATGTAGGAAGAATCGATTTACTTTAATTTCAAGGGGTTCTTCCAAGTTTTTAATCATTTCTGGAAACTCTAATTACATACTTTAAGAGTTTTACCACAACTAGAGAGTTTTCTTACAAATATGTACTGGAACCGTCAGGATTTTAAAAGAGTCATAAAAAAGTCGCCAGAGTAATGGGACCTCAATTGTAAACATAAGCAGTACAGTCCTCACTTACAGGCTTTCTACACATTTTGAGCTGTATAAACAAGAATTACTAATATTTGAAAGCAAATTCAAGTGAAAACGCTCCCTAAAGTGCCCGGAGTTGTAAATATTATCAGTTTGCTGGTCATTTCACGGCTTTCCACTGGTAATGTCTGTGATTACAAACGGCAGGAAATGTAGGAAGAATCGATTTACTTTAATTTCAAGGGGTTCTTCCAAGTTTTTAATCATTTCTGGAAACTCTAATTACGTATTTAAGAGTTTTACCACACTAGAGAGTTTTCTTACAAATATGTACTGGAACCGTCAGGATTTTAACAGAGTCATACAAAACTCGCCAGAGTAATGGGGCCTCAATTGTAAACATACACAGTTTAGACCTCACTCACAGGCTTTCTACACAAATTTTGAGCTGTATAAACAAGAATTCCTAATATTTGAAAGCAAATTCAACTAATAACGATCCCTAAAGTGCCCGGAGTTGTAAATATTATCAGTTTGCTGGTCATTTCAAGGCTTTCCACTGGTGATGTCTGTGATAACAAACGGCAGGAAATGTAGGAAGAATCTATTTACTTTAATTTCAAGGGGTTCTTCCAAGTTTTTAATCATTTCTGGAAACTCTGATTACGTATTTTAAGAGTTTTACCACAACTAGAGAGTTTTCTTACAAATATGTACTGGAACCGTCAGGATTTTAAAAGAGTCATAAAAAAGTCGCCAGAGTAATGGGACCTCAATTGTAAACATGAGCAGTACAGTCCTCACTTACAGGCTTTCTACACATTTTGAGCTGTATAAACAAGAATTACTAATATTTGAAAGCAAATTCAAGTGAAAACGCTCCCTAAAGTGCCCGGAGTTGTAAATATTGTCACTTTGCTGGTCATTTCACGGCTTTCCACTGGTAATGTCTGTGATTACAAACGGCAGGAAATGTAGGAAGAATCGATTTACTTTAATTTCAAGGGGTTCTTCCAAGTTTTTAATCATTTCTGGAAACTCTAATTACGTATTTAAGAGTTTTACCACAACTATAGAGTTTTCTTACAAATATGTACTGGAACCGTCAGGATTTTAACAGAGTCATACAAAACTCGCCAGAGTAATGGGGCCTCAATTGTAAACATACGCAGTTTAGACCTCACTCACAGGCTTTCTACACAAATTTTGAGCTGTATAAACAAGAATTCCTAATATTTGAAAGCAAATTCAACTAATAACGATCCCTAAAGTGCCCGGAGTTGTAAATATTATCAGTTTGCTGGTCATTTCAAGGCTTTCCACTGGTGATGTCTGTGATAACAAACGGCAGGAAATGTAGGAAGAATCTATTTACTTTAATTTCAAGGGGTTCTTCCAAGTTTTTAATCATTTCTGGAAACTCTAATTACGTATTTTAAGAGTTTTACCACGACTAGAGAGCTTTCTTACAAATATGTACTGGAACCGTCAGGATTTTAACAGAGTCACACAAAAGTCGCCAGAGTAATGCGGCCTCAATTGTAAACATAAACAGTACAGTCCTCACTTACAGGCTTTCTGCACAAATTTTGAGCTGTATAAACAAGAATTCCAAATATTTGAAAGCAAATTCAAGTGAAAACGCTCCCTAAAGTGCCCGGAGTTGTAAATATTGTCACTTTGCTGGTCATTTCACGGCTTTCCACTGGTAATGTCTGTGATTACAAACGGCAGGAAATGTAGGAATAATCTATTGACTTTAATTTCAAGGGGTTCTTCCAAGTTTTTAATCATTTCTGGAAACTCTGATTATGTATTTTAAGAGTTTTACCACAACTAGAGAGTTTTCTTACAAATATGTTCTGGAACCGTCAGGATTTTAACAGAGTCACACAAAACTCGCCAGAGTAATGGGGCCTCAATTGTAAACATACGCAGTTTAGACCTCACTCACAGGCTTTCTACACAAATTTTGAGCTGTATAAACAAGAATTCCTAATATTTGAAAGCAAATTCAAGTGAAAACGCTCCCTAAAGTGCCCGGAGTTGTAAATATTATCAGTTTGCTGGTCATTTCACGGCTTTCCACTGGTAATGTCTGTGATTACAAACGGCAGGAAATGTAGGAAGAATCTATTTACTTTAATTTGAAGGGGTTCTTCCAAGTTTTTAATCATTTCTGGAAACTCTAATTACGTATTTTAAGAGTTTTACCACAACTAGAGAATTTTCTTACAAATATGTACTGGAACCGTCAGGATTTTAACAGAGTCACACAAAAGTCGCCAGAGTAATGCAGCCTCAATTGTAAACATAAACAGTACAGTCCTCACTTACAGGCTTTCTGCACAAATTTTGAGCTGTATAAACAAGAATTCCTAATATTTGAAAGCAAATTCAAGTGAAAACGCTCCCTAAAGTGCCCGGAGTTGTAAATATTGTCACTTTGCTGGTCATTTCACGGCTTTACACTGGTAATGTCTGTGATTACAAACGGCAGGAAATGTAGGAAGAATCGATTTACTTTAATTTCAAGGGGTTCTTCCAAGTTTTTAATCATTTCTGGAAACTCTAATTACGTATTTAAGAGTTTTACCACAACTAGAGAGTTTTCTTACAAATATGTACTGGAACCGTCAGGATTTTAACAGAGTCATACGAAACTCGCCAGAGTAATGGGGCCTCAATTGTAAACATACGCAGTTTAGACCTCACTCACAGGCTTTCTACACAAATTTTGAGCTGTATAAACAAGAATTCCTAATATTTGAAAGCAAATTCAACTAATAACGATCCCTAAAGAGCCCGGAGTTGTAAATATTATCAGTTTGCTGGTCATTTCAAGGCTTTCCACTGGTGATGTCTGTGATAACAAACGGCAGGAAATGTAGGAAGAATCTATTTACTTTAATTTCAAGGGGTTCTTCCAAGTTTTTAATCATTTCTGGAAACTCTAATTACGTATTTTAAGAGTTTTACCACGACTAGAGAGCTTTCTTACAATTATGTACTGGAACCGTCAGGATTTTAACAGAGTCACACAAAAGTCGCCAGAGTAATGCGGCCTCAATTGTAAACATAAACAGTACAGTCCTCACTTACAGGCTTTCTGCACAAATTTTGAGCTGTATAAACAAGAATTCCAAATATTTGAAAGCAAATTCAAGTGAAAACGCTCCCTAAAGTGCCCGGAGTTGTAAATATTGTCACTTTGCTGGTCATTTCACGGCTTTCCACTGGTAATGTCTGTGATTACAAACGGCAGGAAATGTAGGAATAATCTATTGACTTTAATTTCAAGGGGTTCTTCCAAGTTTTTAATCATTTCTGGAAACTCTGATTATGTATTTTAAGAGTTTTACCACAACTAGAGAGTTTTCTTACAAATATGTTCTGGAACCGTCAGGATTTTAACAGAGTCACACAAAACTCGCCAGAGTAATGGGGCCTCAATTGTAAACATACGCAGTTTAGACCTCACTCACAGGCTTTCTACACAAATTTTGAGCTGTATAAACAAGAATTCCTAATATTTGAAAGCAAATTCAAGTGAAAACGCTCCCTAAAGTGCCCGGAGTTGTAAATATTATCAGTTTGCTGGTCATTTCACGGCTTTCCACTGGTAATGTCTGTGATTACAAACGGCAGGAAATGTAGGAAGAATCTATTTACTTTAATTTGAAGGGGTTCTTCCAAGTTTTTAATCATTTCTGGAAACTGTAATTGCGTATTTTAAGAGTTTTACCAAAACTAGAGACTTTTCTTACAAATATGTACTGGAACCGTCAGAATTTTAACAGAGTCATACAAAACTCGCCAGAGTAATGCGGTCTCAATTGGAAACATAAGCAGTACAGTGCTCACTTACAGGCTTTCTGCACAAATTTTGAGCTGTATAAACAAGAATTCCTAATATTTGAAAGCAAATTCAAGTGAAAACGCTCCCTAAAGTGCCTGGAGTTGTAAATATTATCAGTTTGCTGGTCATTTCACGGCTTTCCACTGGTAATGTCTGTGATTACAAACGGCAGGAAATGTAGGAAGAATCGATTTACTTTAATTTCAAGGGGTTCTTCCAAGTTTTTAATCATTTCTGGAAACTCTAATTACGTACTTTAAGAGTTTTACCACAACTAGAGAGTTTTCTTACAAATATGTACTGGAACCGTCAGGATTTTAAAAGAGTCATAAAAAAGTCGCCAGAGTAATGGGACCTCAATTGTAAACATAAGCAGTACAGTCCTCACTTACAGGCTTTCTACACATTTTGAGCTGTATAAACAAGAATTACTAATATTTGAAAGCAAATTCAAGTGAAAACGCTCCCTAAAGTGCCCGGAGTTGTAAATATTATCAGTTTGCTGGTCATTTCACGGCTTTCCACTGGTAATGTCTGTGATTACAAACGGCAGGAAATGTAGGAAGAATCGATTTACTTTAATTTCAAGGGGTTCTTCCAAGTTTTTAATCATTTCTGGAAACTCTAATTACGTATTTAAGAGTTTTACCACAACTAGAGAGTTTTCTTACAAATATGTACTGGAACCGTCAGGATTTTAACAGAGTCATACAAAACTCGCCAGAGTAATGGGGCCTCAATTGTAAACATACACAGTTTAGACCTCACTCACAGGCTTTCTACACAAATTTTGAGCTGTATAAACAAGAATTCCTAATATTTGAAAGCAAATTCAACTAATAACGATCCCTAAAGTGCCCGGAGTTGTAAATATTATCAGTTTGCTGGTCATTTCAAGGCTTTCCACTGGTGATGTCTGTGATAACAAACGGCAGGAAATGTAGGAAGAATCTATTTACTTTAATTTCAAGGGGTTCTTCCAAGTTTTTAATCATTTCTGGAAACTCTGATTACGTATTTTAAGAGTTTTACCACAACTAGAGAGTTTTCTTACAAATATGTACTGGAACCGTCAGGATTTTAAAAGAGTCATAAAAAAGTCGCCAGAGTAATGGGACCTCAATTGTAAACATGAGCAGTACAGTCCTCACTTACAGGCTTTCTACACATTTTGAGCTGTATAAACAAGAATTACTAATATTTGAAAGCAAATTCAAGTGAAAACGCTCCCTAAAGTGCCCGGAGTTGTAAATATTGTCACTTTGCTGGTCATTTCACGGCTTTCCACTGGTAATGTCTGTGATTACAAACGGCAGGAAATGTAGGAAGAATCGATTTACTTTAATTTCAAGGGGTTCTTCCAAGTTTTTAATCATTTCTGGAAACTCTAATTACGTATTTAAGAGTTTTACCACAACTAGAGAGTTTTCTTACAAATATGTACTGGAACCGTCAGGATTTTAACAGAGTCATACAAAACTCGCCAGAGTAATGGGGCCTCAATTGTAAACATACGCAGTTTAGACCTCACTCACAGGCTTTCTACACAAATTTTGAGCTGTATAAACAAGAATTCCTAATATTTGAAAGCAAATTCAAGTGAAAACGCTCCCTAAAGTGCCCGGAGTTGTAAATATTATCAGTTTGCTGGTCATTTCACGGCTTTCCACTGGTAATGTCTGTGATTACAAACGGCAGGAAATGTAGGAAGAATCTATTTACTTTAATTTGAAGGGGTTCTTCCAAGTTTTTAATCATTTCTGGAAACTCTAATTACGTATTTTAAGAGTTTTACCACAACTAGAGAATTTTCTTACAAATATGTACTGGAACCGTCAGGATTTTAACAGAGTCACACAAAAGTCGCCAGAGTAATGCAGCCTCAATTGTAAACATAAACAGTACAGTCCTCACTTACAGGCTTTCTGCACAAATTTTGAGCTGTATAAACAAGAATTCCTAATATTTGAAAGCAAATTCAAGTGAAAACGCTCCCTAAAGTGCCCGGAGTTGTAAATATTGTCACTTTGCTGGTCATTTCACGGCTTTACACTGGTAATGTCTGTGATTACAAACGGCAGGAAATGTAGGAAGAATCGATTTACTTTAATTTCAAGGGGTTCTTCCAAGTTTTTAATCATTTCTGGAAACTCTAATTACGTATTTAAGAGTTTTACCACAACTAGAGAGTTTTCTTACAAATATGTACTGGAACCGTCAGGATTTTAACAGAGTCATACGAAACTCGCCAGAGTAATGGGGCCTCAATTGTAAACATACGCAGTTTAGACCTCACTCACAGGCTTTCTACACAAATTTTGAGCTGTATAAACAAGAATTCCTAATATTTGAAAGCAAATTCAACTAATAACGATCCCTAAAGAGCCCGGAGTTGTAAATATTATCAGTTTGCTGGTCATTTCAAGGCTTTCCACTGGTGATGTCTGTGATAACAAACGGCAGGAAATGTAGGAAGAATCTATTTACTTTAATTTCAAGGGGTTCTTCCAAGTTTTTAATCATTTCTGGAAACTCTAATTACGTATTTTAAGAGTTTTACCACGACTAGAGAGCTTTCTTACAATTATGTACTGGAACCGTCAGGATTTTAACAGAGTCACACAAAAGTCGCCAGAGTAATGCGGCCTCAATTGTAAACATAAACAGTACAGTCCTCACTTACAGGCTTTCTGCACAAATTTTGAGCTGTATAAACAAGAATTCCAAATATTTGAAAGCAAATTCAAGTGAAAACGCTCCCTAAAGTGCCCGGAGTTGTAAATATTGTCACTTTGCTGGTCATTTCACGGCTTTCCACTGGTAATGTCTGTGATTACAAACGGCAGGAAATGTAGGAATAATCTATTGACTTTAATTTCAAGGGGTTCTTCCAAGTTTTTAATCATTTCTGGAAACTCTGATTATGTATTTTAAGAGTTTTACCACAACTAGAGAGTTTTCTTACAAATATGTTCTGGAACCGTCAGGATTTTAACAGAGTCACACAAAACTCGCCAGAGTAATGGGGCCTCAATTGTAAACATACGCAGTTTAGACCTCACTCACAGGCTTTCTACACAAATTTTGAGCTGTATAAACAAGAATTCCTAATATTTGAAAGCAAATTCAAGTGAAAACGCTCCCTAAAGTGCCCGGAGTTGTAAATATTATCAGTTTGCTGGTCATTTCACGGCTTTCCACTGGTAATGTCTGTGATTACAAACGGCAGGAAATGTAGGAAGAATCTATTTACTTTAATTTGAAGGGGTTCTTCCAAGTTTTTAATCATTTCTGGAAACTGTAATTGCGTATTTTAAGAGTTTTACCAAAACTAGAGACTTTTCTTACAAATATGTACTGGAACCGTCAGAATTTTAACAGAGTCATACAAAACTCGCCAGAGTAATGCGGTCTCAATTGGAAACATAAGCAGTACAGTGCTCACTTACAGGCTTTCTGCACAAATTTTGAGCTGTATAAACAAGAATTCCTAATATTTGAAAGCAAATTCAAGTGAAAACGCTCCCTAAAGTGCCTGGAGTTGTAAATATTATCAGTTTGCTGGTCATTTCACGGCTTTCCACTGGTAATGTCTGTGATTACAAACGGCAGGAAATGTAGGAAGAATCGATTTACTTTAATTTCAAGGGGTTCTTCCAAGTTTTTAATCATTTCTGGAAACTCTAATTACGTACTTTAAGAGTTTTACCACAACTAGAGAGTTTTCTTACAAATATGTACTGGAACCGTCAGGATTTTAAAAGAGTCATAAAAAAGTCGCCAGAGTAATGGGACCTCAATTGTAAACATAAGCAGTACAGTCCTCACTTACAGGCTTTCTACACATTTTGAGCTGTATAAACAAGAATTACTAATATTTGAAAGCAAATTCAAGTGAAAACGCTCCCTAAAGTGCCCGGAGTTGTAAATATTATCAGTTTGCTGGTCATTTCACGGCTTTCCACTGGTAATGTCTGTGATTACAAACGGCAGGAAATGTAGGAAGAATCGATTTACTTTAATTTCAAGGGGTTCTTCCAAGTTTTTAATCATTTCTGGAAACTCTAATTACGTATTTAAGAGTTTTACCACAACTAGAGAGTTTTCTTACAAATATGTACTGGAACCGTCAGGATTTTAACAGAGTCATACAAAACTCGCCAGAGTAATGGGGCCTCAATTGTAAACATACACAGTTTAGACCTCACTCACAGGCTTTCTACACAAATTTTGAGCTGTATAAACAAGAATTCCTAATATTTGAAAGCAAATTCAACTAATAACGATCCCTAAAGTGCCCGGAGTTGTAAATATTATCAGTTTGCTGGTCATTTCAAGGCTTTCCACTGGTGATGTCTGTGATAACAAACGGCAGGAAATGTAGGAAGAATCTATTTACTTTAATTTCAAGGGGTTCTTCCAAGTTTTTAATCATTTCTGGAAACTCTGATTACGTATTTTAAGAGTTTTACCACAACTAGAGAGTTTTCTTACAAATATGTACTGGAACCGTCAGGATTTTAAAAGAGTCATAAAAAAGTCGCCAGAGTAATGGGACCTCAATTGTAAACATGAACAGTACAGTCCTCACTTACAGGCTTTCTACACATTTTGAGCTGTATAAACAAGAATTACTAATATTTGAAAGCAAATTCAAGTGAAAACGCTCCCTAAAGTGCCCGGAGTTGTAAATATTGTCACTTTGCTGGTCATTTCACGGCTTTCCACTGGTAATGTCTGTGATTACAAACGGCAGGAAATGTAGGAAGAATCGATTTACTTTAATTTCAAGGGGTTCTTCCAAGTTTTTAATCATTTCTGGAAACTCTAATTACGTATTTAAGAGTTTTACCACAACTAGAGAGTTTTCTTACAAATATGTACTGGAACCGTCAGGATTTTAACAGAGTCATACAAAACTCGCCAGCGTAATGGGGCCTCAATTGTAAACATACGCAGTTTAGACCTCACTCACAGGCTTTCTACACAAATTTTGAGCTGTATAAACAAGAATTCCTAATATTTGAAAGCAAATTCAACTGATAACGCTCCCTAATGTGCCCGGAGTTGTAAATATTATCAGTTTGCTGGTCATTTCAAGGCTTTCCACTGGTAATGTCTGTGATTACAAACGGCAGGAAATGTAGGAAGAATCTATTTACTTTAATTTCAAGGGGTTCTTCCAAGTTTTTAATCATTTCTGGAAACTCTAATTACGTATTTTAAGAGTTTTACCACAACTAGAGAATTTTCTTACAAATATGTACTGGAACCGTCAGGATTTTAACAGAGTCACACAAAAGTCGCCAGAGTAATGCAGCCTCAATTGTAAACATAAACAGTACAGTCCTCACTTACAGGCTTTCTGCACAAATTTTGAGCTGTATAAACAAGAATTCCTAATATTTGAAAGCAAATTCAAGTGAAAACGCTCCCTAAAGTGCCCGGAGTTGTAAATATTGTCACTTTGCTGGTCATTTCACGGCTTTACACTGGTAATGTCTGTGATTACAAACGGCAGGAAATGTAGGAAGAATCGATTTACTTTAATTTCAAGGGGTTCTTCCAAGTTTTTAATCATTTCTGGAAACTCTAATTACGTATTTAAGAGTTTTACCACAAATTGAGAGTTTTCTTACAAATATGTACTGGAACCGTCAGGATTTTAACAGAGTCATACAAAACTCGCCAGAGTAATGGGGCCTCAATTGTAAACATACGCAGTTTAGACCTCACTCACAGGCTTTCTACACAAATTTTGAGCTGTATAAACAAGAATTCCTAATATTTGAAAGCAAATTCAACTAATAACGATCCCTAAAGTGCCCGGAGTTGTAAATATTATCAGTTTGCTGGTCATTTCAAGGCTTTCCACTGGTGATGTCTGTGATAACAAACGGCAGGAAATGTAGGAAGAATCTATTTACTTTAATTTCAAGGGGTTCTTCCAAGTTTTTAATCATTTCTGGAAACTCTAATTACGTATTTTAAGAGTTTTACCACGACTAGAGAGCTTTCTTACAAATATGTACTGGAACCTTCAGGATTTTAAAAGAGTCATACAAAAGTCGCCAGAGTAATGCGGCCTCAATTGTAAACATAAGCAGTACAGTCTTCCCTTACAGGCTTTCTACACAAATTTTGAGCTGTATAAACAAGAATTCCTAATATTTGAAAGCAAATTCATGTGAAAACGCTCCCTAAAGTGCCCAGAGTTGTAAATATTATCAGTTTGCTGGTCATTTCACGGCTTTCCACTGGTAATGTCTGTGATTACAAAAGGCAGGAAATGTAGGAATAATCTATTTACTTTAATTTCAAGGGGTTCTTCCAAGTTTTTAATCATTTCTGGAAACTGTAATTGCGTATTTTAAGAGTTTTACCAAAACTAGAGACTTTTCTTACAAATATGTACTGGAACCGTCAGAATTTTAACAGAGTCATACAAAACTCGCCAGAGTAATGCGGTCTCAATTGGAAACATAAGCAGTACAGTGCTCACTTACAGGCTTTCTGCACAAATTTTGAGCTGTATAAACAAGAATTCCTAATATTTGAAAGCAAATTCAAGTGAAAACGCTCCCTAAAGTGCCTGGAGTTGTAAATATTATCAGTTTGCTGGTCATTTCACGGCTTTCCACTGGTAATGTCTGTGATTACAAACGGCAGGAAATGTAGGAAGAATCGATTTACTTTAATTTCAAGGGGTTCTTCCAAGTTTTTAATCATTTCTGGAAACTCTAATTACGTACTTTAAGAGTTTTACCACAACTAGAGAGTTTTCTTACAAATATGTACTGGAACCGTCAGGATTTTAAAAGTGTCATAAAAAAGTCGCCAGAGTAATGGGACCTCAATTGTAAACATGAGCAGTACAGTCCTCACTTACAGGCTTTCTACACATTTTGAGCTGTATAAACAAGAATTACTAATATTTGAAAGCAAATTCAAGTGAAAACGCTCCCTAAAGTGCCCGGAGTTGTAAATATTATCAGTTTGCTGGTCATTTCACGGCTTTCCACTGGTAATGTCTGTGATTACAAACGGCAGGAAATGTAGGAAGAATCGATTTACTTTAATTTCAAGGGGTTCTTCCAAGTTTTTAATCATTTCTGGAAACTCTAATTACGTATTTAAGAGTTTTACCACAACTAGAGAGTTTTCTTACAAATATGTACTGGAACCGTCAGGATTTTAACAGAGTCATACAAAACTCGCCAGAGTAATGGGGCCTCAATTGTAAACATACACAGTTTAGACCTCACTCACAGGCTTTCTACACAAATTTTGAGCTGTATAAACAAGAATTCCTAATATTTGAAAGCAAATTCAACTAATAACGATCCCTAAAGTGCCCGGAGTTGTAAATATTATCAGTTTGCTGGTCATTTCAAGGCTTTCCACTGGTGATGTCTGTGATAACAAACGGCAGGAAATGTAGGAAGAATCTAATTACTTTAATTTCAAGGGGTTCTTCCAAGTTTTTAATCATTTCTGAAAACTCTAATTACGTATTTTAAGAGTTTTACCACAACTAGAGAATTTTCTTACAAATATGTACTGGAACCGTCAGGATTTTAACAGAGTCACACAAAAGTCGCCAGAGTAATGCAGCCTCAATTGTAAACATAAACAGTACAGTCCTCACTTACAGGCTTTCTGCACAAATTTTGAGCTGTATAAACAAGAATTCCTAATATTTGAAAGCAAATTCAAGTGAAAACGCTCCCTAAAGTGCCCGGAGTTGTAAATATTGTCACTTTGCTGGTCATTTCACGGCTTTACACTGGTAATGTCTGTGATTACAAACGGCAGGAAATGTAGGAAGAATCGATTTACTTTAATTTCAAGGGGTTCTTCCAAGTTTTTAATCATTTCTGGAAACTCTAATTACGTATTTAAGAGTTTTACCACAACTAGAGAGTTTTCTTACAAATATGTACTGGAACCGTCAGGATTTTAACAGAGTCATACAAAACTCGCCAGAGTAATGGGGCCTCAATTGTAAACATACACAGTTTAGACCTCACTCACAGGCTTTCTACACAAATTTTGAGCTGTATAAACAAGAATTCCTAATATTTGAAAGCAAATTCAACTGATAACGCTCCCTAATGTGCCCGGAGTTGTAAATATTATCAGTTTGCTGGTCATTTCAAGGCTTTCCACTGGTAATGTCTGTGATTACAAACGGCAGGAAATGTAGGAAGAATCTATTTACTTTAATTTCAAGGGGTTCTTCCAAGTTTTTAATCATTTCTGGAAACTCTAATTACGTATTTAAGAGTTTTACCACAACTAGAGAGTTTTCTTACAAATATGTACTGGAACCGTCAGGATTTTAACAGAGTCACACAAAAGTCGCCAGAGTAATGCGGCCTCAATTGTAAACATAAACAGTACAGTCTTCACTTACAGGCTTTCTGCACAAATTTTGAGCTGTATAAACAAGAATTCCAAATATTTGAAAGCAAATTCAAGTGAAAACGCTCCCTAAAGTGCCCGGAGTTGTAAATATTGTCACTTTGCTGGTCATTTCACGGCTTTCCACTGGTAATGTCTGTGATTACAAACGGCAGGAAATGTAGGAATAATCTATTGACTTTAATTTCAAGGGGTTCTTCCAAGTTTTTAATCATTTCTGGAAACTCTGATTATGTATTTTAAGAGTTTTACCACAACTAGAGAGTTTTCTTACAAATATGTTCTGGAACCGTCAGGATTTTAACAGAGTCACACAAAACTCGCCAGAGTAATGGGGCCTCAATTGTAAACATACGCAGTTTAGACCTCACTCACAGGCTTTCTACACAAATTTTGAGCTGTATAAACAAGAATTCCTAATATTTGAAAGCAAATTCAAGTGAAAACGCTCCCTAAAGTGCCCGGAGTTGTAAATATTATCAGTTTGCTGGTCATTTCACGGCTTTCCACTGGTAATGTCTGTGATTACAAACGGCAGGAAATGTAGGAAGAATCTATTTACTTTAATTTGAAGGGGTTCTTCCAAGTTTTTAATCATTTCTGGAAACTGTAATTGCGTATTTTAAGAGTTTTACCAAAACTAGAGACTTTTCTTACAAATATGTACTGGAACCGTCAGAATTTTAACAGAGTCATACAAAACTCGCCAGAGTAATGCGGTCTCAATTGGAAACATAAGCAGTACAGTGCTCACTTACAGGCTTTCTGCACAAATTTTGAGCTGTATAAACAAGAATTCCTAATATTTGAAAGCAAATTCAAGTGAAAACGCTCCCTAAAGTGCCTGGAGTTGTAAATATTATCAGTTTGCTGGTCATTTCACGGCTTTCCACTGGTAATGTCTGTGATTACAAACGGCAGGAAATGTAGGAAGAATCGATTTACTTTAATTTCAAGGGGTTCTTCCAAGTTTTTAATCATTTCTGGAAACTCTAATTACGTACTTTAAGAGTTTTACCACAACTAGAGAGTTTTCTTACAAATATGTACTGGAACCGTCAGGATTTTAAAAGAGTCATAAAAAAGTCGCCAGAGTAATGGGACCTCAATTGTAAACATAAGCAGTACAGTCCTCACTTACAGGCTTTCTACACATTTTGAGCTGTATAAACAAGAATTACTAATATTTGAAAGCAAATTCAAGTGAAAACGCTCCCTAAAGTGCCCGGAGTTGTAAATATTATCAGTTTGCTGGTCATTTCACGGCTTTCCACTGGTAATGTCTGTGATTACAAACGGCAGGAAATGTAGGAAGAATCGATTTACTTTAATTTCAAGGGGTTCTTCCAAGTTTTTAATCATTTCTGGAAACTCTAATTACGTATTTAAGAGTTTTACCACAACTAGAGAGTTTTCTTACAAATATGTACTGGAACCGTCAGGATTTTAACAGAGTCATACAAAACTCGCCAGAGTAATGGGGCCTCAATTGTAAACATACACAGTTTAGACCTCACTCACAGGCTTTCTACACAAATTTTGAGCTGTATAAACAAGAATTCCTAATATTTGAAAGCAAATTCAAGTGAAAACGCTCCCTAAAGTGCCTGGAGTTGTAAATATTATCAGTTTGCTGGTCATTTCAAGGCTTTCCACTGGTGATGTCTGTGATAACAAACGGCAGGAAATGTAGGAAGAATCTATTTACTTTAATTTCAAGGGGTTCTTCCAAGTTTTTAATCATTTCTGGAAACTCTAATAACGTATTTTAAGAGTTTTACCACGACTAGAGAGTTTTCTTACAAATATGTACTGGAACCGTCAGGATTTTAAAAGAGTCATAAAAAAGTCGCCAGAGTAATGGGACCTCAATTGTAAACATAAGCAGTACAGTCCTCCCTTACAGGCTTTCTACACAAATTTTGAGCTGTATAAAAAAGAATTCCTAATACTTGAAAGCAAATTCAAGTGAAAACGCTCCCTAAAGTGCCCAGAGTTGTAAATATTATCAGTTTGCTGGTCATTTCACGGCTTTCCACTGGTAATGTCTGTGATTACAAACGGCAGGAAATGTAGGAATAATCTATTGACTTTAATTTCAAGGGGTTCTTCCAAGTTTTTAATCATTTCTGGAAACTCTGATTATGTATTTTAAGAGTTTTACCACAACTAGAGAGTTTTCTTACAAATATGTACTGGAACCGTCAGGATTTTAACAGAGTCACACAAAACTCGCCAGAGTAATGGGGCCTCAATTGTAAACATACGCAGTTTAGACCTCACTCACAGGCTTTCTACACAAATTTTGAGCTGTATAAACAAGAATTCCTAATATTTGAAAGCAAATTCAACTGAAAACGCTCCCTAAAGTGCCCGGAGTTGTAAATATTATCAGTTTGCTGGTCATTTCACGGCTTTCCACTGGTAATGTCTGTGATTACAAACGGCAGGAAATGTAGGAAGAATCTATTTACTTTAATTTGAAGGGGTTCTTCCAAGTTTTTAATCATTTCTGGAAACTGTAATTGCGTATTTTAAGAGTTTTACCAAAACTAGAGACTTTTCTTACAAATATGTACTGGAACCGTCAGAATTTTAACAGTCACACAAAACTCGCCAGAGTAATGCGGTCTCAATTGTAAACATAAGCAGTACAGTGCTCACTTACAGGCTTTCTGCACAAATTTTGAGCTGTATAAACAAGAATTCCTAATATTTGAAAGCAAATTCAAGTGACAACGCTCCCTAAAGTGCCTGGAGTTGTAAATATTATCAGTTTGCTGGTCATTTCACGGCTTTCCCCTGGTAATGTCTGTGATTACAAACAGCAGGAAATGTAGGAAGAATCGATTTACTTTAATTTCAAGGGGTTCTTCCAAGTTTTTAATCATTTCTGGAAACTCTAATTACGTACTTTAAGAGTTTTACCACAACTAGAGAGTTTTCTTACAAATATGTACTGGAACCGTCAGGATTTTAACAGAGTCATACAAAACTCGCCAGAGTAATGCGGCCTCAATTGTAAACATAAGCAGTACAGTCCTCCCTTACAGGCTTTCTACACAAATTTTGAGCTGTATAAACAAGAATTCCAAATATTTGAAAGCAAATTCAAGTGAAAACGCTCCCTAAAGTGCCCGGAGTTGTAAATATTGTCACTTTGCTGGTCATTTCACGGCTTTCCACTGGTAATGTCTGTGATTACAAACGGCAGGAAATGTAGGAAGAATCGAATTACTTTAATTTCAAGGGGTTCTTCCAACTTTTTAATCATTTCTGGAAACTGTAATTGCGTATTTTAAGAGTTTTACCAAAACTAGAGACTTTTCTTAAAAATATGTACTGGAACCGTCAGAATTTTAACAGAGTCACACAAAACTCGCCAGAGTAATGCGGTCTCAATTGTAAACATAAGCAGTACAGTGCTCACTTACAGGCTTTCTGCACAAATTTTGAGCTGTATAAACAAGAATTCCTAATATTTGAAAGCAAATTCAAGTGAAAACGCTCCCTAAAGTGCCTGGAGTTGTAAATATTATCAGTTTGCTGGTCATTTCACGGCTTTCAACTGGTAATGTCTGTGATTACAAACGGCAGGAAATGTAGGAAGAATCGATTTACTTTAATTTCAAGGGGTTCTTCCAAGTTTTTAATCATTTCTGGAAACTCTAATTACGTATTTAAGAGTTTTACCACAACTAGAGAGTTTTCTTACAAATATGTACTGGAACCGTCAGGATTTTAACAGAGTCATACAAAACTCGCCAGAGTAATGGGGCCTCAATTGTAAACATACGCAGTTTAGACCTCACTCACAGGCTTTCTACACAAATTTTGAGCTGTATAAACAAGAATTCCTAATATTTGAAAGCAAATTCAACTGATAACGCTCCCTAATGTGCCCGGAGTTGTAAATATTATCAGTTTGCTGGTCATTTCAAGGCTTTCCACTGGTAATGTCTGTGATTACAAACGGCAGGAAATGTAGGAAGAATCGATTTACTTTAATTTCAAGGGGTTCTTCCAAGTTTTTAATCATTTCTGAAAACTCTAATTACGTATTTTAAGAGTTTTACCACAACTAGAGAATTTTCTTACAAATATGTACTGGAACCGTCAGGATTTTAACAGAGTCACACAAAAGTCGCCAGAGTAATGCAGCCTCAATTGTAAACATAAACAGTACAGTCCTCACTTACAGGCTTTCTGCACAAATTTTGAGCTGTATAAACAAGAATTCCTAATATTTGAAAGCAAATTCAAGTGAAAACGCTCCCTAAAGTGCCCGGAGTTGTAAATATTGTCACTTTGCTGGTCATTTCAAGGCTTTACACTGGTAATGTCTGTGATTACAAACGGCAGGAAATGTAGGAAGAATCGATTTACTTTAATTTCAAGGGGTTCTTCCAAGTTTTTAATCATTTCTGGAAACTCTAATTACGTATTTAAGAGTTTTACCACAAATTGAGAGTTTTCTTACAAATATGTACTGGAACCGTCAGGATTTTAACAGAGTCATACAAAACTCGCCAGAGTAATGGGGCCTCAATTGTAAACATACGCAGTTTAGACCTCACTCACAGGCTTTCTACACAAATTTTGAGCTGTATAAACAAGAATTCCTAATATTTGAAAGCAAATTCAACTAATAACGATCCCTAAAGTGCCCGGAGTTGTAAATATTATCAGTTTGCTGGTCATTTCAAGGCTTTCCACTGGTGATGTCTGTGATAACAAACGGCAGGAAATGTAGGAAGAATCTATTTACTTTAATTTCAAGGGGTTCTTCCAAGTTTTTAATCATTTCTGGAAACTCTAATTACGTATTTTAAGAGTTTTACCACGACTAGAGAGCTTTCTTACAAATATGTACTGGAACCGTCAGGATTTTAAAAGAGTCATACAAAAGTCGGCAGAGTAATGCGGCCTCAATTGTAAACATAAGCAGTACAGTCCTCCCTTACAGGCTTTCTACACAAATTTTGAGCTGTATAAACAAGAATTCCAAATATTTGAAAGCAAATTCAAGTGAAAACGCTCCCTAAAGTGCCCGGAGTTGTAAATATTGTCACTTTGCTGGTCATTTCACGGCTTTCCACTGGTAATGTCTGTGATTACAAACGGCAGGAAATGTAGGAAGAATCGAATTACTTTAATTTCAAGGGGTTCTTCCAAGTTTTTAATCATTTCTGGAAACTGTAATTGCGTATTTTAAGAGTTTTACCAAAACTAGAGACTTTTCTTAAAAATATGTACTGGAACCGTCAGAATTTTAACAGAGTCACACAAAACTCGCCAGAGTAATGCGGTCTCAATTGTAAACATAAGCAGTACAGTGCTCACTTACAGGCTTTCTGCACAAATTTTGAGCTGTATAAACAAGAATTCCTAATATTTGAAAGCAAATTCAAGTGAAAACGCTCCCTAAAGTGCCTGGAGTTGTAAATATTATCAGTTTGCTGGTCATTTCACGGCTTTCAACTGGTAATGTCTGTGATTACAAACGGCAGGAAATGTAGGAAGAATCGATTTACTTTAATTTCAAGGGGTTCTTCCAAGTTTTTAATCATTTCTGGAAACTCTAATTACGTATTTAAGAGTTTTACCACAAATTGAGAGTTTTCTTACAAATATGTACTGGAACCGTCAGGATTTTAACAGAGTCATACAAAACTCGCCAGAGTAATGGGGCCTCAATTGTAAACATACGCAGTTTAGACCTCACTCACAGGCTTTCTACACAAATTTTGAGCTGTATAAACAAGAATTCCTAATATTTGAAAGCAAATTCAACTAATAACGATCCCAAAAGTGCCCGGAGTTGTAAATATTATCAGTTTGCTGGTCATTTCAAGGCTTTCCACTGGTGATGTCTGTGATAACAAACGGCAGGAAATGTAGGAAGAATCTATTTACTTTAATTTCAAGCGGTTCTTCCAAGTTTTTAATCATTTCTGGAAACTCTAATTACGTATTTTAAGAGTTTTACCACGACTAGAGAGCTTTCTTACAAATATGTACTGGAACCGTCAGGATTTTAAAAGAGTCATACAAAAGTCGCCAGAGTAATGCGGCCTCAATTGTAAACATAAGCAGTACAGTCCTCCCTTACAGGCTTTCTACACAAATTTTGAGCTGTATAAACAAGAATTCCTAATATTTGAAAGCAAATTCAAGTGAAAACGCTCCCTAAAGTGCCCAGAGTTGTAAATATTATCAGTTTGCTGGTCATTTCACGGCTTTCCACTGGTAATGTCTGTGATTACAAACGGCAGGAAATGTAGGAATAATCTATTGACTTTAATTTCAAGGGGTTCTTCCAAGTTTTTAATCATTTCTGGAAACTCTGATTATGTATTTTAAGAGTTTTACCGCAACTAGAGAGTTTTCTTACAAATATGTACTGGAACCGTCAGGATTTTAACAGAGTCACACAAAACTCGCCAGAGTAATGGGGCCTCAATTGTAAACATACGCAGTTTAGACCTCACTCACAGGCTTTCTACACAAATTTTGAGCTGTATAAACAAGAATTCCTAATATTTGAAAGCAAATTCAAGTGAAAACGCTCCCTAAAGTGCCCGGAGTTGTAAATATTATCAGTTTGCTGGTCATTTCACGGCTTTCCACTGGTAATGTCTGTGATTACAAACGGCAGGAAATGTAGGAAGAATCTATTTACTTTAATTTCAAGGGGTTCTTCCAAGTTTTTAATCATTTCTGGAAACTCTAATTACGTATTTTAAGAGTTTTTCCACAACTAGAGAGTTTTCTTACAAATATGTACTGGAACCGTCAGGATTTTAACAGAGTCACACAAAAGTCGCCAGAGTAATGCGGCCTCAATTGTAAACATAAACAGTACAGTCCTCACTTACAGGCTTTCTGCACAAATTTTGAGCTGTATAAACAAGAATTCCTAATATTTGAAAGCAAATTCAAGTGAAAACGCTCCCTAAAGTGCCCGGAGTTGTAAATATTGTCACTTAGCTGGTCATTTCACGGCTTTCCACTGGTAATGTCTGTGATTACAAACGGCAGGAAATGTAGGAAGAATCGAATTACTTTAATTTCAAGGGGTTCTTCCAAGTTTTTAATCATTTCTGGAAACTGTAATTGCGTATTTTAAGAGTTTTACCAAAACTAGAGACTTTTCTTAAAAATATGTACTGGAACCGTCAGAATTTTAACAGAGTCACACAAAACTCGCCAGAGTAATGCGGTCTCAATTGTAAACATAAGCAGTACAGTGCTCACTTACAGGCTTTCTGCACAAATTTTGAGCTGTATAAACAAGAATTCCTAATATTTGAAAGCAAATTCAAGTGAAAACGCTCCCTAAAGTGCCTGGAGTTGTAAATATTATCAGTTTGCTGGTCATTTCACGGCTTTCCACTGGTAATGTCTGTGATTACAAACGGCAGGAAATGTAGGAAGAATCGATTTACTTTAATTTCAAGGGGTTCTTCCAAGTTTTTAATCATTTCTGGAAACTCTAATTACGTACTTTAAGAGTTTTACCACAACTAGAGAGTTTTCTTACAAATATGTACTGGAACCGTCAGGATTTTAAAAGAGTCATAAAAAATTCGCCAGAGTAATGGGGCCTCAATTGTAAACATGAGCAGTACAGTCCTCACTTACAGGCTTTCTACACATTTTGAGCTGTATAAACAAGAATTACTAATATTTGAAAGCAAATTCAAGTGAAAACGCTCCCTAAAGTGCCCGGAGTTGTAAATATTGTCACTTTGCTGGTCATTTCACGGCTTTCCACTGGTAATGTCTGTGATTACAAACGGCAGGAAATGTAGGAAGAATCGATTTACTTTAATTTCAAGGGGTTCTTCCAAGTTTTTAATCATTTCTGGAAACTCCAATTACGTATTTAAGAGTTTTACCACAACTAGAGAGTTTTCTTACAAATGTGTACTGGAACCGTCAGGATTTTAACAAGTCATACAAAACTCGCCAGAGTAATGGGGCCTCAATTGTAAACATACGCAGTTTAGACCTCACTTACAGGCTTTCTATACAAATTTTGAGCTGTATAAACAAGAATTCCAAATATTTGAAAGCAAATTCAAGTGAAAACGCTCCCTAAAGTGCCCAGAGTTGTAAATATTATCAGTTTGCTGGTCATTTCACAGCTTTCCACTGGTAATTTCTGTGATTACAAACGGCAGGAAATGTAGGAAGAATCGATTTACTTTAATTTCAAGGGGTTCTTCCAAGTTTTTAATCATTTCTGGAAACTCTAATTACGTATTTAAGAGTGTTACCACAACTTGAGAGTTTTCTTACAAATATGTACTGGAACCGTCAGGATTTTAACAGAGTCATACCAAACTCGCCAGAGTAATGGGGCCTCAATTGTAAACATACGCAGTTTAGACCTCACTCACAGGCTTTCTACACAAATTTTGAGCTGTATAAACAAGAATTCCTAATATTTGAAAGCAAATTCAACTAATAACGATCCCAAAAGTGCCCGGAGTTGTAAATATTATCAGTTTGCTGGTCATTTCAAGGCTTTCCACTGGTGATGTCTGTGATAACAAACGGCAGGAAATGTAGGAAGAATCTATTTACATTAATTTCAAGCGGTTCTTCCAAGTTTTTAATCATTTCTGGAAACTCTAATTACGTATTTTAAGAGTTTTACCACGACTAGAGAGCTTTCTTACAAATATGTACTGGAACCGTCAGGATTTTAAAAGAGTCATACAAAAGTCGCCAGAGTAATGCGGCCTCAATTGTAAACATAAGCAGTACAGTCCTCCCTTACAGGCTTTCTACACAAATTTTGAGCTGTATAAACAAGAATTCCTAATATTTGAAAGCAAATTCAAGTGAAAACGCTCCCTAAAGTGCCCAGAGTTGTAAATATTATCAGTTTGCTGGTCATTTCACGGCTTTCCACTGGTAATGTCTGTGATTACAAACGGCAGGAAATGTAGGAATAATCTATTGACTTTAATTTCAAGGGGTTCTTCCAAGTTTTTAATCATTTCTGGAAACTCTGATTATGTATATTAAGAGTTTTACCGCAACTAGAGAGTTTTCTTACAAATATGTACTGGAACCGTCAGGATTTTAACAGAGTCACACAAAACTCGCCAGAGTAATGGGGCCTCAATTGTAAACATACGCAGTTTAGACCTCACTCACAGGCTTTCTACACAAATTTTGAGCTGTATAAACAAGAATTCCTAATATTTGAAAGCAAATTCAAGTGAAAACGCTCCCTAAAGTGCCCGGAGTTGTAAATATTGTCACTTAGCTGGTCATTTCACGGCTTTCCACTGGTAATGTCTGTGATTACAAACGGCAGGAAATGTAGGAAGAATCGAATTACTTTAATTTCAAGGGGTTCTTCCAAGTTTTTAATCATTTCTGGAAACTGTAATTGCGTATTTTAAGAGTTTTACCAAAACTAGAGACTTTTCTTAAAAATATGTACTGGAACCGTCAGAATTTTAACAGAGTCACACAAAACTCGCCAGAGTAATGCGGTCTCAATTGTAAACATAAGCAGTACAGTGCTCACTTACAGGCTTTCTGCACAAATTTTGAGCTGTATAAACAAGAATTCCTAATATTTGAAAGCAAATTCAAGTGAAAACGCTCCCTAAAGTGCCTGGAGTTGTAAATATTATCAGTTTGCTGGTCATTTCACGGCTTTCCACTGGTAATGTCTGTGATTACAAACGGCAGGAAATGTAGGAAGAATCGATTTACTTTAATTTCAAGGGGTTCTTCCAAGTTTTTAATCATTTCTGGAAACTCTAATTACGTACTTTAAGAGTTTTACCACAACTAGAGAGTTTTCTTACAAATATGTACTGGAACCGTCAGGATTTTAAAAGAGTCATAAAAAATTCGCCAGAGTAATGGGGCCTCAATTGTAAACATGAGCAGTACAGTCCTCACTTACAGGCTTTCTACACATTTTGAGCTGTATAAACAAGAATTACTAATATTTGAAAGCAAATTCAAGTGAAAACGCTCCCTAAAGTGCCCGGAGTTGTAAATATTGTCACTTTGCTGGTCATTTCACGGCTTTCCACTGGTAATGTCTGTGATTACAAACGGCAGGAAATGTAGGAAGAATCGATTTACTTTAATTTCAAGGGGTTCTTCCAAGTTTTTAATCATTTCTGGAAACTCCAATTACGTATTTAAGAGTTTTACCACAACTAGAGAGTTTTCTTACAAATGTGTACTGGAACCGTCAGGATTTTAACAAGTCATACAAAACTCGCCAGAGTAATGGGGCCTCAATTGTAAACATACGCAGTTTAGACCTCACTTACAGGCTTTCTATACAAATTTTGAGCTGTATAAACAAGAATTCCAAATATTTGAAAGCAAATTCAAGTGAAAACGCTCCCTAAAGTGCCCAGAGTTGTAAATATTATCAGTTTGCTGGTCATTTCACAGCTTTCCACTGGTAATTTCTGTGATTACAAACGGCAGGAAATGTAGGAAGAATCGATTTACTTTAATTTCAAGGGGTTCTTCCAAGTTTTTAATCATTTCTGGAAACTCTAATTACGTATTTAAGAGTGTTACCACAACTTGAGAGTTTTCTTACAAATATGTACTGGAACCGTCAGGATTTTAACAGAGTCATACCAAACTCGCCAGAGTAATGGGGCCTCAATTGTAAACATACGCAGTTTAGACCTCACTCACAGGCTTTCTACACAAATTTTGAGCTGTATAAACAAGAATTCCTAATATTTGAAAGCAAATTCAACTAATAACGATCCCAAAAGTGCCCGGAGTTGTAAATATTATCAGTTTGCTGGTCATTTCAAGGCTTTCCACTGGTGATGTCTGTGATAACAAACGGCAGGAAATGTAGGAAGAATCTATTTACATTAATTTCAAGCGGTTCTTCCAAGTTTTTAATCATTTCTGGAAACTCTAATTACGTATTTTAAGAGTTTTACCACGACTAGAGAGCTTTCTTACAAATATGTACTGGAACCGTCAGGATTTTAAAAGAGTCATACAAAAGTCGCCAGAGTAATGCGGCCTCAATTGTAAACATAAGCAGTACAGTCCTCCCTTACAGGCTTTCTACACAAATTTTGAGCTGTATAAACAAGAATTCCTAATATTTGAAAGCAAATTCAAGTGAAAACGCTCCCTAAAGTGCCCAGAGTTGTAAATATTATCAGTTTGCTGGTCATTTCACGGCTTTCCACTGGTAATGTCTGTGATTACAAACGGCAGGAAATGTAGGAATAATCTATTGACTTTAATTTCAAGGGGTTCTTCCAAGTTTTTAATCATTTCTGGAAACTCTGATTATGTATATTAAGAGTTTTACCGCAACTAGAGAGTTTTCTTACAAATATGTACTGGAACCGTCAGGATTTTAACAGAGTCACACAAAACTCGCCAGAGTAATGGGGCCTCAATTGTAAACATACGCAGTTTAGACCTCACTCACAGGCTTTCTACACAAATTTTGAGCTGTATAAACAAGAATTCCTAATATTTGAAAGCAAATTCAAGTGAAAACGCTCCCTAAAGTGCCCGGAGTTGTAAATATTGTCACTTAGCTGGTCATTTCACGGCTTTCCACTGGTAATGTCTGTGATTACAAACGGCAGGAAATGTAGGAAGAATCGAATTACTTTAATTTCAAGGGGTTCTTCCAAGTTTTTAATCATTTCTGGAAACTGTAATTGCGTATTTTAAGAGTTTTACCAAAACTAGAGACTTTTCTTAAAAATATGTACTGGAACCGTCAGAATTTTAACAGAGTCACACAAAACTCGCCAGAGTAATGCGGTCTCAATTGTAAACATAAGCAGTACAGTGCTCACTTACAGGCTTTCTGCACAAATTTTGAGCTGTATAAACAAGAATTCCTAATATTTGAAAGCAAATTCAAGTGAAAACGCTCCCTAAAGTGCCTGGAGTTGTAAATATTATCAGTTTGCTGGTCATTTCACGGCTTTCCACTGGTAATGTCTGTGATTACAAACGGCAGGAAATGTAGGAAGAATCGATTTACTTTAATTTCAAGGGGTTCTTCCAAGTTTTTAATCATTTCTGGAAACTGTAATTACGTACTTTAAGAGTTTTACCACAACTAGAGAGTTTTCTTACAAATATGTACTGGAACCGTCAGGATTTTAAAAGAGTCATAAAAAATTCGCCAGAGTAATGGGACCTCAATTGTAAACATGAGCAGTACAGTCCTCACTTACAGGCTTTCTACACATTTTGAGCTGTATAAACAAGAATTACTAATATTTGAAAGCAAATTCAAGTGAAAACGCTCCCTAAAGTGCCCGGAGTTGTAAATATTGTCACTTTGCTGGTCATTTCACGGCTTTCCACTGGTAATGTCTGTGATTACAAACGGCAGGAAATGTAGGAAGAATCGAATTACTTTAATTTCAAGGGGTTCTTCCAAGTTTTTAATCATTTCTGGAAACTGTAATTGCGTATTTTAAGAGTTTTACCAAAACTAGAGACTTTTCTTAAAAATATGTACTGGAACCGTCAGAATTTTAACAGAGTCACACAAAACTTGCCAGAGTAATGCGGTCTCAATTGTAAACATAAGCAGTACAGTGCTCACTTACAGGCTTTCTGCACAAATTTTGAGCTGTATAAACAAGAATTCCTAATATTTGAAAGCAAATTCAAGTGAAAACGCTCCCTAAAGTGCCTGGAGTTGTAAATATTATCAGTTTGCTGGTCATTTCACGGCTTTCCACTGGTAATGTCTGTGATTACAAACGGCAGGAAATGTAGGAAGAATCGATTTACATTAATTTCAAGGGGTTCTTCCAAGTTTTTTCATTTCTGGAAACTCTAATTACGTATTTAAGAGTTTTACCACAACTAGAGAGTTTTCTTACAAATATGTACTGGAACCGTCAGGATTTTAACAAGTCATACAAAACTCGCCAGAGTAATGGGGCCTCAATTGTAAACATACGCAGTTTAGACCTCACTTACAGGCTTTCTATACAAATTTTGAGCTGTATAAACAAGAATTCCAAATATTTGAAAGCAAATTCAAGTGAAAACGCTCCCTAAAGTGCCCAGAGTTGTAAATATTATCAGTTTGCTGGTCATTTCACAGCTTTCCACTGGTAATGTCTGTGATTACAAACGGCAGGAAATGTAGGAAGAATCGATTTACTTTAATTTCAAGGGGTTCTTCCAAGTTTTTAATCATTTCTGGAAACTCTAATTACGTATTTTAAGAGTTTTTCCACAACTAGAGAGTTTTCTTACAAATATGTACTGGAACCGTCAGGATTTTAACAGAGTCATACAAAACTCGCCAGAGTAATGGGGCCTCAATTGTAAACATACGCAGTTTAGACCTCACTCACAGGCTTTCTACACAAATTTTGAGCTGTATAAACAAGAATTCCTAATATTTGAAAGCAAATTCAACTAATAACGATCCCTAAAGTGCCCGGAGTTGTAAATATTATGAGTTTGCTGGTCATTTCAAGGCTTTCCACTGGTAATGTCTGTGATTACAAACGGCAGGAAATGTAGGAAGAATCTATTTACTTTAATTTGAAGGGGTTCTTCCAAGTTTTTAATCATTTCTGGAAACTGTAATTGCGTATTTTAAGAGTTTTACCAAAACTAGAGATTTTCTTACAAATATGTACTGCAACCGTCAGAATTTTAACAGAGTCACACAAAACTCGCCAGAGTAATGCGGTCTCAATTGTAAACATAAGCAGTACAGTCCTCACTTACAGGCTTTCTACACATTTTGAGCTGTATAAACAGGAATTACTAATATTTGAAAGCAAATTCAAGTGAAAACGCTCCCTAAAGTGCCCGGAGTTGTAAATATTATCAGTTTGCTGGTCATTTCACGGCTTTCCACTGGTAATGTCTGTGATTACAAACGGCAGGAAATGTAGGAAGAATCGATTTACTTTAATTTCAAGGGGTTCTTCCAAGTTTTTAATCATTTCTGGAAACTCTAATTACGTATTTAAGAGTTTTACCACAACTAGAGAGTTTTCTTACAAATATGTACTGGAACCGTCAGGATTTTAACAGAGTCATACAAAACTCGCCAGAGTAATGGGGCCTCAATTGTAAACATACACAGTTTAGACCTCACTCACAGGCTTTCTACACAAATTTTGAGCTGTATAAACAAGAATTCCTAATATTTGAAAGCAAATTCAACTGATAACGCTCCCTAGTGTGCCCGGAGTTGTAAATATTATCAGTTTGCTGGTCATTTCAAGGCTTTCCACTGGTAATGTCTGTGATTACAAACGGCAGGAAATGTAAGAAGAATCTATTTACTTAATTTCAAGGGGTTCTTCCAAGTTTTTAATCATTTCTGGAATCTCTAATTACGTATTTTAAGAGTTTTACCACGACTAGAGAGTTTTCTTACAAATATGTACTGGAACCGTCAGGATTTTAACAGAGTCACACAAAAGTCGCCAGAGTAATGCGGCCTCAATTGTAAACATAAGCAGTACAGTCCTCCCTTACAGGCTTTCTACACAAATTTTGAGCTGTATAAACAAGAAATCCTAATATTTGAAAGCAAATTCAAGTGAAAACGCTCCCTAAAGTGCCCAGAGTTGTAAATATTATCAGTTTGCTGGTCATTTCACGGCTTTCCACTGGTAATGTCTGTGATTACAAACGGCAGGAAATGTAGGAATAATCTATTTACTTTAATTTCAAGGGGTTCTTCCAAGTTTTTAATCATTTCTGGAAACTCTGATTATGTATTTTAAGAGTTTTACCGCAACTAGAGAGTTTTCTTACAAATATGTACTGGAACCGTCAGGATTTTAACAGAGTCACACAAAACTCGCCAGAGTAATGGGGCCTCAATTGTAAACATACGCAGTTTAGACCTCACTCACAGGCTTTCTACACAAATTTTGAGCTGTATAAACAAGAATTCCTAATATTTGAAAGCAAATTCAAGTGAAAACGCTCCCTAAAGTGCCCGGAGTTGTAAATATTATCAGTTTGCTGGTCATTTCACGGCTTTCCACTGGTAATGTCTGTGATTACAAACGGCAGGAAATGTAGGAAGAATCGATTTACTTTAATTTCAAGGGGTTCTTCCAAGTTTTTAATCATTTCTGGAAACTCTAATTACGTATTTTAAGAGTTTTTCCACAACTAGAGAGTTTTCTTACAAATATGTACTGGAACCGTCAGGATTTTAACAGAGTCACACAAAAGTCGCCAGAGTAATGCGGCCTCAATTGTAAACATAAACAGTACAGTCCTCACTTACAGGCTTTCTGCACAAATTTTGAGCTGTATAAACAAGAATTCCTAATATTTGAAAGCAAATTCAAGTGAAAACGCTCCCTAAAGTGCCCGGAATTGTAAATATTGTCACTTAGCTGGTCATTTCACGGCTTTCCACTGGTAATGTCTGTGATTACAAACGGCAGGAAATGTAGGAAGAATCGAATTACTTTAATTTCAAGGGGTTCTTCCAAGTTTTTAATCATTTCTGGAAACTGTAATTGCGTATTTTAAGAGTTTTACCAAAACTAGAGACTTTTCTTAAAAATATGTACTGGAACCGTCAGAATTTTAACAGAGTCACACAAAACTCGCCAGAGTAATGCGGTCTCAATTGTAAACATAAGCAGTACAGAGCTCACTTATAGGCTTTCTGCACAAATTTTGAGCTGTATAAACAAGAATTCCTAATATTTGAAAGCAAATTCAAGTGAAAACGCTCCCTAAAGTGCCTGGAGTTGTAAATATTATCAGTTTGCTGGTCATTTCACGGCTTTCCACTGGTAATGTCTGTGATTACAAACGGCAGGAAATGTAGGAAGAATCGATTTACTTTAATTTCAAGGGGTTCTTCCAAGTTTTTAATCATTTCTGGAAACTCTAATTACGTACTTTAAGAGTTTTACCACAACTAGAGAGTTTTCTTACAAATATGTACTGGAACCGTCAGGATTTTAAAAGAGTCATAAAAAATTCGCCAGAGTAATGGGGCCTCAATTGTAAACATGAGCAGTACAGTCCTCACTTACAGGCTTTCTACACATTTTGAGCTGTATAAACAAGAATTACTAATATTTGAAAGCAAATTCAAGTGAAAACGCTCCCTAAAGTGCCCGGAGTTGTAAATATTGTCACTTTGCTGGTCATTTCACGGCTTTCCACTGGTAATGTCTGTGATTACAAACGGCAGGAAATGTAGGAAGAATCGATTTACTTTAATTTCAAGGGGTTCTTCCAAGTTTTTAATCATTTCTGGAAACTCTAATTACGTATTTAAGAGTTTTACCACAACTAGAGAGTTTTCTTACAAATATGTACTGGAACCGTCAGGATTTTAACAAGTCATACAAAACTCGCCAGAGTAATGGGGCCTCAATTGTAAACATACGCAGTTTAGACCTCACTTACAGGCTTTCTATACAAATTTTGAGCTGTATAAACAAGAATTCCAAATATTTGAAAGCAAATTCAAGTGAAAACGCTCCCTAAAGTGCCCAGAGTTGTAAATATTATCAGTTTGCTGGTCATTTCACAGCTTTCCACTGGTAATGTCTGTGATTACAAACGGCAGGAAATGTAGGAAGAATCGATTTACTTTAATTTCAAGGGGTTCTTCCAAGTTTTTAATCATTTCTGGAAACTCTAATTACGTATTTAAGAGTGTTACCACAACTTGAGAGTTTTCTTACAAATATGTACTGGAACCGTCAGGATTTTAACAGAGTCATACAAAAGTCGCCAGAGTAATGCGGCCTCAATTGTAAACATAAGCAGTACAGTCCTCCCTTACAGGCTTTCTACACAAATTTTGAGCTGTATAAACAAGAATTCCTAATATTTGAAAGCAAATTCAAGTGAAAACGCTCCCTAAAGTGCCCGGAGTTGTAAATATTATCAGTTTGCTGGTCATTTCACGGCTTTCCACTGGTAATGTCTGTGATTACAAACGGCAGGAAATGTAGGAATAATCTATTTACTTTAATTTCAAGGGGTTCTTCCAAGTTTTTAATCATTTCTGGAAACTCTGATTATGTATTTTAAGAGTTTTACCGCAACTAGAGAGTTTTCTTACAAATATGTACTGGAACCGTCAGGATTTTAACAGAGTCACACAAAACTCGCCAGAGTAATGGGGCCTCAATTGTAAACATACGCACTTTAGACCTCACTCACAGGCTTTCTACACAAATTTTGAGCTGTATAAACAAGAATTCCTAATATTTGAAAGCAAATTCAAGTGAAAACGCTCCCTAAAGTGCCCGGAGTTGTAAATATTGTCACTTTGCTGGTCATTTCACGGCTTTCCACTGCTAATGTCTGTGATTACAAACGGCAGGAAATGTAGGAAGAATCGATTTACTTTAATTTCAAGGGGTTCTTCCAAGTTTTTAATCATTTCTGGAAACTCTAATTACGTATTTAAGAGTTTTACCACAACTAGAGAGTTTTCTTACAAATATGTACTGGAACCGTCAGGATTTTAACAAGTCATACAAAACTCGCCAGAGTAATGGGGCCTCAATTGTAAACATACGCAGTTTAGACCTCACTTACAGGCTTTCTATACAAATTTTGAGCTGTATAAACAAGAATTCCAAATATTTGAAAGCAAATTCAAGTGAAAACGCTCCCTAAAGTGCCCAGAGTTGTAAATATTATCAGTTTGCTGGTCATTTCACAGCTTTCCACTGGTAATGTCTGTGATTACAAACGGCAGGAAATGTAGGAAGAATCGATTTACTTTAATTTCAAGGGGTTCTTCCAAGTTTTTAATCATTTCTGGAAACTCTAATTACGTATTTTAAGAGTTTTTCCACAACTAGAGAGTTTTCTTACAAATATGTACTGGAACCGTCAGGATTTTAACAGAGTCATACAAAACTCGCCAGAGTAATGGGGCCTCAATTGTAAACATACGCAGTTTAGACCTCACTCACAGGCTTTCTACACAAATTTTGAGCTGTATAAACAAGAATTCCTAATATTTGAAAGCAAATTCAACTAATAACGATCCCTAAAGTGCCCGGAGTTGTAAATATTATCAGTTTGCTGGTCATTTCAAGGCTTTCCACTGGTAATGTCTGTGATTACAAACGGCAGGAAATGTAGGAAGAATCTATTTACTTTAATTTGAAGGGGTTCTTCCAAGTTTTTAATCATTTCTGGAAACTGTAATTGCGTATTTTAAGAGTTTTACCAAAACTAGAGATTTTCTTACAAATATGTACTGCAACCGTCAGAATTTTAACAGAGTCACACAAAACTCGCCAGAGTAATGCGGTCTCAATTGTAAACATAAGCAGTACAGTCCTCACTTACAGGCTTTCTACACATTTTGAGCTGTATAAACAGGAATTACTAATATTTGAAAGCAAATTCAAGTGAAAACGCTCCCTAAAGTGCCTGGAGTTGTAAATATTATCAGTTTGCTGGTCATTTCACGGCTTTCCACTGGTAATGTCTGTGATTACAAACGGCAGGAAATGTAGGAAGAATCGATTTACTTTAATTTCAAGGGGTTCTTCCAAGTTTTTAATCATTTCTGGAAACTCTAATTACGTACTTTAAGAGTTTTACCACAACTAGAGAGTTTTCTTACAAATATGTACTGGAACCGTCAGGATTTTAAAAGAGTCATAAAAAAGTCGCCAGAGTAATGGGACCTCAATTGTAAACATAAGCAGTACAGTCCTCACTTACAGGCTTTCTACACATTTTGAGCTGTATAAACAAGAATTACTAATATTTGAAAGCAAATTCAAGTGAAAACGCTCCCTAAAGTGCCCGGAGTTGTAAATATTATCAGTTTGCTGGTCATTTCACGGCTTTCCACTGGTAATGTCTGTGATTACAAACGGCAGGAAATGTAGGAAGAATCGATTTACTTTAATTTCAAGGGGTTCTTCCAAGTTTTTAATCATTTCTGGAAACTCTGATTACGTATTTAAGAGTTTTACCACAACTAGAGAGTTTTCTTACAAATATGTACTGGAACCGTCAGGATTTTAACAGAGTCATACAAAACTCGCCAGAGTAATGGGGCCTCAATTGTAAACATACACAGTTTAGACCTCACTCACAGGCTTTCTACACAAATTTTGAGCTGTATAAACAAGAATTCCTAATATTTGAAAGCAAATTCAACTAATAACGATCCCTAAAGTGCCCGGAGTTGTAAATATTATCAGTTTGCTGGTCATTTCAAGGCTTTCCACTGGTGATGTCTGTGATAACAAACGGCAGGAAATGTAGGAAGAATCTATTTACTTTAATTTCAAGGGGTTCTTCCAAGTTTTTAATCATTTCTGGAAACTCTAATTACGTATTTTAAGAGTTTTACCACGACTAGAGAGCTTTCTTACAAATATGTACTGGAACCGTCAGGATTTTAAAAGAGTCATACAAAAGTCGCCAGAGTAATGCGGCCTCAATTGTAAACATAAGCAGTACAGTCCTCCCTTACAGGCTTTCTACACAAATTTTGAGCTGTATAAACAAGAATTCCTAATATTTGAAAGCAAATTCAAGTGAAAACGCTCCCTAAAGTGCCCAGAGTTGTAAATATTATCAGTTTGCTGGTCATTTCACGGCTTTCCACTGGTAATGTCTGTGATTACAAACGGCAGGAAATGTAGGAATAATCTATTGACTTTAATTTCAAGGGGTTCTTCCAAGTTTTTAATCATTTCTGGAAACTCTGATTATGTATTTTAAGAGTTTTACCACAACTAGAGAGTTTTCTTACAAATATGTACTGGAACCGTCAGGATTTTAACAGAGTCACACAAAACTCGCCAGAGTAATGGGGCCTCAATTGTAAACATACGCAGTTTAGACCTCACTCACAGGCTTTCTACACAAATTTTGAGCTGTATAAACAAGAATTCCTAATATTTGAAAGCAAATTCAACTGAAAACGCTCCCTAAAGTGCCCGGAGTTGTAAATATTATCAGTTTGCTGGTCATTTCACGGCTTTCCACTGGTAATGTCTGTGATTACAAACGGCAGGAAATGTAGGAAGAATCTATTTAATTTGAAGGGGTTCTTCCAAGTTTTTAATCATTTCTGGAAACTGTAATTGCGTATTTTAAGAGTTTTACCAAAACTAGAGACTTTTCTTACAAATATGTACTGGAACCGTCAGGATTTTAACAGAGTCATACAAAACTCGCCAGAGTAATGGGGCCTCAATTGTAAACATACGCAGTTTAGACCTCACTCACAGGCTTTCTACACAAATTTTGAGCTGTATAAACAAGAATTCCTAATATTTGAAAGCAAATTCAAGTGAAAACGCTCCCTAAAGTGCCCGGAGTTGTAAATATTATCAGTTTGCTGGTCATTTCACGGCTTTCCACTGGTAATGTCTGTGATTACAAACGGCAGGAAATGTAGGAAGAATCGATTTACTTTAATTTCAAGGGGTTCTTCCAAGTTTTTAATCATTTCTGGAAACTCTAATTACGTATTTAAGAGTTTTACCACAACTAGAGAGTTTTCTTACAAATATGTACTGGAACCGTCAGGATTTTAACAGAGTCATACAAAACTCGCCAGAGTAATGGGGCCTCAATTGTAAACATAAGCAGTACAGTCCTCCCTTACAGGCTTTCTACACAAATTTTGAGCTGTATAAACAAGAATTCCTAATATTTGAAAGCAAATTCAACTAATAACGATCCCTAAAGTGCCCGGAGTTGTAAATATTATCAGTTTGCTGGTCATTTCAAGGCTTTCCACTGGTGATGTCTGTGATAACAAACGGCAGGAAATGTAGGAAGAATCTATTTACTTTAATTTCAAGGGGTTCTTCCAAGTTTTTAATCATTTCTGGAAACTCTAATTACGTATTTTAAGAGTTTTACCACGACTAGAGAGCTTTCTTACAAATATGTACTGGAACCGTCAGGATTTTAAAAGAGTCATACAAAAGTCGCCAGAGTAATGCGGCCTCAATTGTAAACATAAGCAGTACAGTCCTCCCTTACAGGCTTTCTACACAAATTTTGAGCTGTATAAACAAGAATTCCTAATATTTGAAACAAATTCAAGTGAAAACGCTCCCTAAAGTGCCCAGAGTTGTAAATATTATCAGTTTGCTGGTCATTTCACGGCTTTCCACTGGTAATGTCTGTGATTACAAACGGCAGGAAATGTAGGAATAATCTATTGACTTTAATTTCAAGGGGTTCTTCCAAGTTTTTAATCATTTCTGGAAACTCTGATTATGTATTTTAAGAGTTTTACCACAACTAGAGAGTTTTCTTACAAATATGTACTGGAACCGTCAGGATTTTAACAGAGTCACACAAAACTCGCCAGAGTAATGGGGCCTCAATTGTAAACATACGCAGTTTAGACCTCACTCACAGGCTTTCTACACAAATTTTGAGCTGTATAAACAAGAATTCCTAATATTTGAAAGCAAATTCAAGTGAAAACGCTCCCTAAAGTGCCCGGAGTTGTAAATATTGTCACTTTGCTGGTCATTTCACGGCTTTCCACTGGTAATGTCTGTGATTACAAACGGCAGGAAATGTAGGAAGAATCGATTTACTTTAATTTCAAGGGGTTCTTCCAAGTTTTTAATCATTTCTGGAAACTCTAATTACGTATTTTAAGAGTTTTTCCACAACTAGAGAGTTTTCTTACAAATATGTACTGGAACCGTCAGGATTTTAACAGAGTCATACAAAACTCGCCAGAGTAATGGGGCCTCAATTGTAAACATACGCAGTTTAGACCTCACTCACAGGCTTTCTACACAAATTTTGAGCTGTATAAACAAGAATTCCTAATATTTGAAAGCAAATTCAACTAATAACGATCCCTAAAGTGCCAGGAGTTGTAAATATTATCAGTTTGCTGGTCATTTCAAGGCTTTCCACTGGTAATGTCTGTGATTACAAACGGCAGGAAATGTAGGAAGAATCTATTTACTTTAATTTGAAGGGGTTCTTCCAAGTTTTTAATCATTTCTGGAAACTGTAATTGCGTATTTTAAGAGTTTTACCAAAACTAGAGATTTTCTTACAAATATGTACTGGAACCGTCAGAATTTTAACAGAGTCACACAAAACTCGCCAGAGTAATGCGGTCTCAATTGTAAACATAAGCAGTACAGTCCTCACTTACAGGCTTTCTACACATTTTGAGCTGTATAAACAGGAATTACTAATATTTGAAAGCAAATTCAAGTGAAAACGCTCCCTAAAGTGCCTGGAGTTGTAAATATTATCAGTTTGCTGGTCATTTCACGGCTTTCCACTGGTAATGTCTGTGATTACAAACGGCAGGAAATGTAGGAAGAATCGATTTACTTTAATTTCAAGGGGTTCTTCCAAGTTTTTAATCATTTCTGGAAACTCTAATTACGTACTTTAAGAGTTTTACCACAACTAGAGAGTTTTCTTACAAATATGTACTGGAACCGTCAGGATTTTAAAAGAGTCATAAAAAAGTCGCCAGAGTAATGGGACCTCAATTGTAAACATAAGCAGTACAGTCCTCACTTACAGGCTTTCTACACATTTTGAGCTGTATAAACAAGAATTACTAATATTTGAAAGCAAATTCAAGTGAAAACGCTCCCTAAAGTGCCCGGAGTTGTAAATATTATCAGTTTGCTGGTCATTTCACGGCTTTCCACTGGTAATGTCTGTGATTACAAACGGCAGGAAATGTAGGAAGAATCGATTTACTTTAATTTCAAGGGGTTCTTCCAAGTTTTTAATCATTTCTGGAAACTCTGATTACGTATTTAAGAGTTTTACCACAACTAGAGAGTTTTCTTACAAATATGTACTGGAACCGTCAGGATTTTAACAGAGTCATACAAAACTCGCCAGAGTAATGGGGCCTCAATTGTAAACATACACAGTTTAGACCTCACTCACAGGCTTTCTACACAAATTTTGAGCTGTATAAACAAGAATTCCTAATATTTGAAAGCAAATTCAACTAATAACGATCCCTAAAGTGCCCGGAGTTGTAAATATTATCAGTTTGCTGGTCATTTCAAGGCTTTCCACTGGTGATGTCTGTGATAACAAACGGCAGGAAATGTAGGAAGAATCTATTTACTTTAATTTCAAGGGGTTCTTCCAAGTTTTTAATCATTTCTGGAAACTCTAATTACGTATTTTAAGAGTTTTACCACGACTAGAGAGCTTTCTTACAAATATGTACTGGAACCGTCAGGATTTTAACAGAGTCATACAAAAGTCGCCAGAGTAATGCGGCCTCAATTGTAAACATAAGCAGTACAGTCCTCCCTTACAGGCTTTCTACACAAATTTTGAGCTGTATAAACAAGAATTCCTAATATTTGAAAGCAAATTCAAGTGAAAACGCTCCCTAAAGTGCCCAGAGTTGTAAATATTATCAGTTTGCTGGTCATTTCACGGCTTTCCACTGGTAATGTCTGTGATTACAAACGGCAGGAAATGTAGGAATAATCTATTGACTTTAATTTCAAGGGGTTCTTCCAAGTTTTTAATCATTTCTGGAAACTCTGATTATGTATTTTAAGAGTTTTACCACAACTAGAGAGTTTTCTTACAAATATGTACTGGAACCGTCAGGATTTTAACAGAGTCACACAAAACTCGCCAGAGTAATGGGGCCTCAATTGTAAACATACGCAGTTTAGACCTCACTCACAGGCTTTCTACACAAATTTTGAGCTGTATAAACAAGAATTCCTAATATTTGAAAGCAAATTCAACTGAAAACGCTCCCTAAAGTGCCCGGAGTTGTAAATATTATCAGTTTGCTGGTCATTTCACGGCTTTCCACTGGTAATGTCTGTGATTACAAACGGCAGGAAATGTAGGAAGAATCTATTTAATTTGAAGGGGTTCTTCCAAGTTTTTAATCATTTCTGGAAACTGTAATTGCGTATTTTAAGAGTTTTACCAAAACTAGAGACTTTTCTTACAAATATGTACTGGAACCGTCAGGATTTTAACAGAGTCATACAAAACTCGCCAGAGTAATGGGGCCTCAATTGTAAACATACGCAGTTTAGACCTCACTCACAGGCTTTCTACAAAAATTTTGAGCTGTATAAACAAGAATTCCTAATATTTGAAAGCAAATTCAACTGATAACGCTCCCTAATGTGCCCAGAGTTGTAAATATTATCAGTTTGCTGGTCATTTCACGGCTTTCCACTGGTAATGTCTGTGATTACAAACGGCAGGAAATGTAGGAAGAATCTATTTACTTTAATTTCAAGGGGTTCTTCCAAGTTTTTAATCATTTCTGGAAACTCTAATTACGTATTTTAAGAGTTTTACCACAACTAGAGAGTTCTCTTACAAATATGTACTGGAACCGTCAGGATTTTAACAGAGTCATACAAAACTCGCCAGAGTCATGGGGCCTCAATTTTAAACATACGCAGTTTAGACCTCACTCACAGGCTTTCTACACAAATTTTGAGCTGTATAAACAAGAATTCCTAATATTTGAAAGCAAATTCAACTGAAAACGCTCCCTAAAGTGCCCGGAGTTGTAAATATTATCAGTTTGCTGGTCATTTCACGGCATTCCACTGGTAATGTCTGTGATTACAAATGGCAGGAAATGTAGGAAGAATCGATTTACTTTAATTTCAAGGGGTTCTTCCAAGTTTTTAATCATTTCTGGAAACTCTAATTACGTACTTTAAGAGTTTTACCACAACTAGAGAGTTTTCTTACAAATATGTACTGGAACCGTCAGGATTTTAAAAGAGTCATAAAAAAGTCGCCAGAGTAATGGGACCTCAATTGTAAACATAAGCAGTACAGTCCTCACTTACAGGCTTTCTACACATTTTGAGCTGTATAAACAAGAATTACTAATATTTGAAAGCAAATTCAAGTGAAAACGCTCCCTAAAGTGCCCGGAGTTGTAAATATTATCAGTTTGCTGGTCATTTCACGGCTTTCCACTGGTAATGTCTGTGATTACAAACGGCAGGAAATGTAGGAAGAATCGATTTACTTTAATTTCAAGGGTTTCTTCCAAGTTTTTAATCATTTCTGGAAACTCTAATTACGTATTTAAGAGTTTTACCACAACTAGAGAGTTTTCTTACAAATATGTACTGGAACCGTCAGGATTTTAACAGAGTCATACAAAACTCGCCAGAGTAATGGGGCCTCAATTGTAAACATAAGCAGTACAGTCCTCCCTTACAGGCTTTCTACACAAATTTTGAGCTGTATAAACAAGAATTCCTAATATTTGAAAGCAAATTCAACTAATAACGATCCCTAAAGTGCCCGGAGTTGTAAATATTATCAGTTTGCTGGTCATTTCAAGGCTTTCCACTGGTGATGTCTGTGATAACAAACGGCAGGAAATGTAGGAAGAATCTATTTACTTTAATTTCAAGGGGTTCTTCCAAGTTTTTAATCATTTCTGGAAACTCTAATTACGTATTTTAAGAGTTTTACCACGACTAGAGAGCTTTCTTACAAATATGTACTGGAACCGTCAGGATTTTAACAGAGTCACACAAAACTCGCCAGAGTAATGGGGCCTCAATTGTAAACATACGCAGTTTAGACCTCACTCACAGGCTTTCTACACAAATTTTGAGCTGTATAAACAAGAATTCCTAATATTTGAAAGCAAATTCAAGTGAAAACGCTCCCTAAAGTGCCCGGAGTTGTAAATATTATCAGTTTGCTGGTCATTTCACGGCTTTCCACTGGTAATGTCTGTGATTACAAACGGCAGGAAATGTAGGAAGAATCTATTTACTTTAATTTGAAGGGGTTCTTCCAAGTTTTTAATCATTTCTGGAAACTGTAATTGCGTATTTTAAGAGTTTTACCAAAACTAGAGACTTTTCTTACAAATATGTACTGGAACCGTCAGAATTTTAACAGAGTCATACAAAACTCGCCAGAGTAATGCGGTCTCAATTGGAAACATAAGCAGTACAGTGCTCACTTACAGGCTTTCTGCACAAATTTTGAGCTGTATAAACAAGAATTCCTAATATTTGAAAGCAAATTCAAGTGAAAACGCTCCCTAAAGTGCCTGGAGTTGTAAATATTATCAGTTTGCTGGTCATTTCACGGCTTTCCACTGGTAATGTCTGTGATTACAAACGGCAGGAAATGTAGGAAGAATCGATTTACTTTAATTTCAAGGGGTTCTTCCAACTTTTTAATCATTTCTGGAAACTCTAATTACGTACTTTAAGAGTTTTACCACAACTAGAGAGTTTTCTTACAAATATGTACTGGAACCGTCAGGATTTTAAAAGAGTCATAAAAAAGTCGCCAGAGTAATGGGACCTCAATTGTAAACATAAGCAGTACAGTCCTCACTTACAGGCTTTCTACACATTTTGAGCTGTATAAACAAGAATTACTAATATTTGAAAGCAAATTCAAGTGAAAACGCTCCCTAAAGTGCCCGGAGTTGTAAATATTATCAGTTTGCTGGTCATTTCACGGCTTTCCACTGGTAATGTCTGTGATTACAAACGGCAGGAAATGTAGGAAGAATCGATTTACTTTAATTTCAAGGGGTTCTTCCAAGTTTTTAATCATTTCTGGAAACTCTAATTACGTATTTAAGAGTTTTACAACAACTAGAGAGTTTTCTTACAAATATGTACTGGAACCGTCAGGATTTTAACAGAGTCATACAAAACTCGCCAGAGTAATGGGGCCTCAATTGTAAACATACACAGTTTAGACCTCACTCACAGGCTTTCTGCTCAAATTTTGAGCTGTATAAACAAGAATTCCTAATATTTGAAAGCAAATTCAAGTGAAAACGCTCCCTAAAGTGCCTGGAGTTGTAAATATTATCAGTTTGCTGGTCATTTCACGGCTTTCCACTGGTAATGTCTGTGATTACAAACGGCAGGAAATGTAGGAAGAATCGATTTACTTTAATTTCAAGGGGTTCTTCCAAGTTTTTAATCATTTCTGGAAACTCTAATTACGTACTTTAAGAGTTTTACCACAACTAGAGAGTTTTCTTACAAATATGTACTGGAACCGTCAGGATTTTAAAAGAGTCATAAAAAAGTCGCCAGAGTAATGGGACCTCAATTGTAAACATAAGCAGTACAGTCCTCACTTACAGGCTTTCTACACATTTTGAGCTGTATAAACAAGAATTACTAATATTTGAAAGCAAATTCAAGTGAAAACGCTCCCTAAAGTGCCCGGAGTTGTAAATATTATCAGTTTGCTGGTCATTTCACGGCTTTCCACTGGTAATGTCTGTGATTACAAACGGCAGGAAATGTAGGAAGAATCGATTTACTTTAATTTCAAGGGGTTCTTCCAAGTTTTTAATCATTTCTGGAAACTCTAATTACGTATTTAAGAGTTTTACCACAACTAGAGAGTTTTCTTACAAATATGTACTGGAACCGTCAGGATTTTAACAGAGTCATACAAAACTCGCCAGAGTAATGGGGCCTCAATTGTAAACATAAGCAGTACAGTCCTCCCTTACAGGCTTTCTACACAAATTTTGAGCTGTATAAACAAGAATTCCTAATATTTGAAAGCAAATTCAACTAATAACGATCCCTAAAGTGCCCGGAGTTGTAAATATTATCAGTTTGCTGGTCATTTCAAGGCTTTCCACTGGTGATGTCTGTGATAACAAACGGCAGGAAATGTAGGAAGAATATATTTACTTTAATTTCAAGGGGTTCTTCCAAGTTTTTAATCATTTCTGGAAACTCTAATTACGTATTTTAAGAGTTTTACCACGACTAGAGAGTTTTCTTACAAATATGTACTGGAACCGTCAGGATTTTAAAAGAGTCATACAAAAGTCGCCAGAGTAATGCGGCCTCAATTGTAAACATAAGCAGTACAGTCCTCCCTTACAGGCTTTCTACACAAATTTTGAGCTGTATAAACAAGAATTCCTAATATTTGAAAGCAAATTCAAGTGAAAACGCTCCCTAAAGTGCCCAGAGTTGTAAATATTATCAGTTTGCTGGTCATTTCACGGCTTTCCACTGGTAATGTCTGTGATTACAAACGGCAGGAAATGTAGGAATAATCTATTGACTTTAATTTCAAGGGGTTCTTCCAAGTTTTTAATCATTTCTGGAAACTCTGATTATGTATTTTAAGAGTTTTACCACAACTAGAGAGTTTTCTTACAAATATGTACTGGAACCGTCAGGATTTTAACAGAGTCACACAAAACTCGCCAGAGTAATGGGGCCTCAATTGTAAACATACGCAGTTTAGACCTCACTCACAGGCTTTCTACACAAATTTTGAGCTGTATAAACAAGAATTCCTAATATTTGAAAGCAAATTCAAGTGAAAACGCTCCCTAAAGTGCCCGGAGTTGTAAATATTATCAGTTTGCTGGTCATTTCACGGCTTTCCACTGGTAATGTCTGTGATTACAAACGGCAGGAAATGTAGGAAGAATCTATTTACTTTAATTTGAAGGGGTTCTTCCAAGTTTTTAATCATTTCTGGAAACTGTAATTGCGTATTTTAAGAGTTTTACCAAAACTAGAGACTTTTCTTACAAATATGTACTGGAACCGTCAGAATTTTAACAGAGTCATACAAAACTCGCCAGAGTAATGCGGTCTCAATTGGAAACATAAGCAGTACAGTGCTCACTTACAGGCTTTCTGCACAAATTTTGAGCTGTATAAACAAGAATTCCTAATATTTGAAAGCAAATTCAAGTGAAAACGCTCCCTAAAGTGCCTGGAGTTGTAAATATTATCAGTTTGCTGGTCATTTCACGGCTTTCCACTGGTAATGTCTGTGATTACAAACGGCAGGAAATGTAGGAAGAATCGATTTACTTTAATTTCAAGGGGTTCTTCCAAGTTTTTAATCATTTCTGGAAACTCTAATTACGTACTTTAAGAGTTTTACCACAACTAGAGAGTTTTCTTACAAATATGTACTGGAACCGTCAGGATTTTAAAAGAGTCATAAAAAAGTCGCCAGAGTAATGGGACCTCAATTGTAAACATAAGCAGTACAGTCCTCACTTACAGGCTTTCTACACATTTTGAGCTGTATAAACAAGAATTACTAATATTTGAAAGCAAATTCAAGTGAAAACGCTCCCTAAAGTGCCCGGAGTTGTAAATATTATCAGTTTGCTGGTCATTTCACGGCTTTCCACTGGTAATGTCTGTGATTACAAACGGCAGGAAATGTAGGAAGAATCGATTTACTTTAATTTCAAGGGGTTCTTCCAAGTTTTTAATCATTTCTGGAAACTCTAATTACGTATTTTAAGAGTTTTACCACGACTAGAGAGTTTTCTTACAAATATGTACTGGAACCGTCAGGATTTTAAAAGAGTCATTCAAAAGTCGCCAGAGTAATGCGGCCTCAATTGTAAACATAAGCAGTACAGTCCTCCCTTACAGGCTTTCTACACAAATTTTGAGCTGTATAAACAAGAATTCCTAATACTTGAAAGCAAATTCAAGTGAAAACGCTCCCTAAAGTGCCCAGAGTTGTAAATATTATCAGTTTGCTGGTCATTTCACGGCTTTCCACTGGTAATGTCTGTGATTACAAACGGCAGGAAATGTAGGAATAATCTATTGACTTTAATTTCAAGGGGTTCTTCCAAGTTTTTAATCATTTCTGGAAACTGTGATTACGTATTTTAAGAGTTTTACCACAACTAGAGAGTTCTCTTACAAATATGTACTGGAACCGTCAGGATTTTAACAGAGTCATACAAAACTCTCCAGAGTCATGGGGCCTCAATTGTAAACATACGCAGTTTAGACCTCACTCACAGGCTTTCTACACAAATTTTGAGCTGTATAAACAAGAATTCCTAATATTTGAAAGCAAATTCAACTGAAAACGCTCCCTAAAGTGCCCGGAGTTGTAAATATTATCAGTTTGCTGGTCATTTCACGGCATTCCACTGGTAATGTCTGTGATTACAAATGGCAGGAAATGTAGGAAGAATCTATTTACTTTAATTTGAAGGGGTTCTTCCAAGTTTTTAATCATTTCTGGAAACTGTAATTGCGTACTTTAAGAGTTTTACCAAAACTAGAGACTTTTCTTACAAATATGTACTGGAACCGTCAGAATTTTAACAGAGTCATACAAAACTCGCCAGAATAATGCGGTCTCAATTGTAAACATAAGCAGTACAGTGCTCACTTACAGGCTTTCTGCTCAAATTTTGAGCTGTATAAACAAGAATTCCTAATATTTGAAAGCAAATTCAAGTGAAAACGCTCCCTAAAGTGCCTGGAGTTGTAAATATTATCAGTTTGCTGGTCATTTCACGGCTTTCCACTGGTAATGTCTGTGATTACAAACGGCAGGAAATGTAGGAAGAATCGATTTACTTTAATTTCAAGGGGTTCTTCCAAGTTTTTAATCATTTCTGGAAACTCTAATTACGTACTTTAAGAGTTTTACCACAACTAGAGAGTTTTCTTACAAATATGTACTGGAACCGTCAGGATTTTAAAAGAGTCATAAAAAAGTCGCCAGAGTAATGGGACCTCAATTGTAAACATAAGCAGTACAGTCCTCCCTTACAGGCTTTCTACACATTTTGAGCTGTATAAACAAGAATTACTAATATTTGAAAGCAAATTCAAGTGAAAACGCTCCCTAAAGTGCCCGGAGTTGTAAATATTATCAGTTTGCTGGTCATTTCACGGCTTTCCACTGGTAATGTCTGTGATTACAAACGGCAGGAAATGTAGGAAGAATCGATTTACTTTAATTTCAAGGGGTTCTTCCAAGTTTTTAATCATTTCTGGAAACTCTAATTACGTATTTAAGAGTTTTACCACAACTAGAGAGTTTTCTTACAAATATGTACTGGAACCGTCAGGATTTTAACAGAGTCATACAAAACTCGCCAGAGTCATGGGGCCTCAATTGTAAACATAAGCAGTACAGTCCTCCCTTACAGGCTTTCTACACAAATTTTGAGCTGTATAAACAAGAATTCCTAATATTTGAAAGCAAATTCAACTAATAACGATCCCTAAAGTGCCCGGAGTTGTAAATATTATCAGTTTGCTGGTCATTTCAAGGCTTTCCACTGGTGATGTCTGTGATAACAAACGGCAGGAAATGTAGGAAGAATCTATTTACTTTAATTTCAAGGGGTTCTTCCAAGTTTTTAATCATTTCTGGAAACTCTAATTACGTATTTTAAGAGTTTTACCACGACTAGAGAGCTTTCTTACAAATATGTACTGGAACCGTCAGGATTTTAAAAGAGTCATACAAAAGTCGCCAGAGTAATGCGGCCTCAATTGTAAACATAAGCAGTACAGTCCTCCCTTACAGGCTTTCTACACAAATTTTGAGCTGTATAAACAAGAATTCCTAATATTTGAAAGCAAATTCAAGTGAAAACGCTCCCTAAAGTGCCCAGAGTTGTAAATATTATCAGTTTGCTGGTCATTTCACGGCTTTCCACTGGTAATGTCTGTGATTACAAACGGCAGGAAATGTAGGAATAATCTATTGACTTTAATTTCAAGGGGTTCTTCCAAGTTTTTAATCATTTCTGGAAACTCTGATTATGTATTTTAAGAGTTTTACCACAACTAGAGAGTTTTCTTACAAATATGTACTGGAACCGTCAGGATTTTAAAAGAGTCATAAAAAAGTAATGGGACCTCAATTGTAAACATAAGCAGTACAGTCCTCACTCACAGGCTTTCTACACATTTTGAGCTGTATAAACAAGAATTCCTAATATTTGAAAGCAAATTCAAGTGAAAACGCTCCCTAAAGTGCCCGGAGTTGTAAATATTATCAGTTTGCTGGTCATTTCACGGCTTTCCACTGGTAATGTCTGTGATTACAAACGGCAGGAAATGTAGGAAGAATCTATTTACTTTAATTTGAAGGGGTTCTTCCAAGTTTTTAATCATTTCTGGAAACTGTAATTGCGTATTTTAAGAGTTTTACCAAAACTAGAGACTTTTCTTACAAATATGTACTGGAACCGTCAGAATTTTAACAGAGTCATACAAAACTCGCCAGAGTAATGGGGCCTCAATTGTAAACATAAGCAGTACAGTGCTCACTTACAGGCTTTCTACACAAATTTTGAGCTGTATAAACAAGAATTCCTAATATTTGAAAGCAAATTCAAGTGAAAACGCTCCCTAAAGTGCCCGGAGTTGTAAATATTATCAGTTTGCTGGTCATTTCAAGGCTTTCCACTGGTGATGTCTGTGATAACAAACGGCAGGAAATGTAGGAAGAATCTATTTACTTTAATTTCAAGGGGTTCTTCCAAGTTTTTAATCATTTCTGGAAACTCTAATTACGTATTTTAAGAGTTTTACCACGACTAGAGAGCTTTCTTACAAATATGTACTGGAACCGTCAGGATTTTAAAAGAGTCATACAAAAGTCGCCAGAGTAATGCGGCCTCAATTGTAAACATAAGCAGTACAGTCCTCACTTACAGGCTTTCTACACAAATTTTGAGCTGTATAAACAAGAATTCCTAATATTTGAAAGCAAATTCAAGTGAAAACGCTCCCTAAAGTGCCCGGAGTTGTAAATATTATCAGTATGCTGGTCATTTCACGGCTTTCCACTGGTAATGTCTGTGATTACAAACGGCAGGAAATGTAGGAAGAATCTATTGACTTTAATTTCAAGGGGTTCTTCCAAGTTTTTAATCATTTCTGGAAACTCTAATTACGTATTTAAGAGTTTTACCACAACTAGAGAGTTTTCTTACAAATATGTACTGGAACCGTCAGGATTTTAACAGAGTCATACAAAACTCGCCAGAGTAATGGGGCCTCAATTGTAAACATAAGCAGTACAGTCCTCCCTTACAGGCTTTCTACACAAATTTTGAGCTGTATAAACAAGAATTCCTAATATTTGAAAGCAAATTCAACTAATAACGATCCCTAAAGTGCCCGGAGTTGTAAATATTATCAGTTTGCTGGTCATTTCATGGCTTTCCACTGGTGATGTCTGTGATAACAAACGGCAGGAAATGTAGGAAGAATATATTTACTTTAATTTCAAGGGGTTCTTCCAAGTTTTTAATCATTTCTGGAAACTCTAATTGCGTATTTTAAGAGTTTTACCACGACTAGAGAGCTTTCTTACAAATATGTACTGGAACCGTCAGAATTTTAACAGAGTCATACAAAACTCGCCAGAGTAATGCGGTCTCAATTGGAAACATAAGCAGTACAGTGCTCACTTACAGGCTTTCTGCACAAATTTTGAGCTGTATAAACAAGAATTCCTAATATTTGAAAGCAAATTCAAGTGAAAACGCTCCCTAAAGTGCCTGGAGTTGTAAATATTATCAGTTTGCTGGTCATTTCACGGCTTTCCACTGGTAATGTCTGTGATTACAAACGGCAGGAAATGTAGGAAGAATCGATTGACTTTAATTTCAAGGGGTTCTTCCAAGTTTTTAATCATTTCTGGAAACTCTAATTACGTACTTTAAGAGTTTTACCACAACTAGAGAGTTTTCTTACAAATATGTACTGGAACCGTCAGGATTTTAACAGAGTCACACAAAACTCGCCAGAGTAATGGGACCTCAATTGTAAACATAAGCAGTACAGTCCTCACTTACAGGCTTTCTACACATTTTGAGCTGTATAAACAAGAATTACTAATATTTGAAAGCAAATTCAAGTGAAAACGCTCCCTAAAGTGCCCGGAGTTGTAAATATTATCAGTTTGCTGGTCATTTCACGGCTTTCCACTGGTAATGTCTGTGATTACAAACGGCAGGAAATGTAGGAAGAATCGATTTACTTTAATTTCAAGGGGTTCTTCCAAGTTTTTAATCATTTCTGGAAACTCTAATTACGTATTTAAGAGTTTTACCACAACTAGAGAGTTTTCTTACAAATATGTACTGGAACCGTCAGGATTTTAACAGAGTCATACAAAACTCGCCAGAGTAATGGGGCCTCAATTGTAAACATAAGCAGTACAGTCCTCCCTTACAGGCTTTCTACACAAATTTTGAGCTGTATAAACAAGAATTCCTAATATTTGAAAGCAAATTCAACTAATAACGATCCCTAAAGTGCCCGGAGTTGTAAATATTATCAGTTTGCTGGTCATTTCATGGCTTTCCACTGGTGATGTCTGTGATAACAAACGGCAGGAAATGTAGGAAGAATATATTTACTTTAATTTCAAGGGGTTCTTCCAAGTTTTTAATCATTTCTGGAAACTCTAATTACGTATTTTAAGAGTTTTACCACGACTAGAGAGCTTTCTTACAAATATGTACTGGAACCGTCAGGATTTTAAAAGAGTCATACAAAAGTCGCCAGAGTAATGCGGCCTCAATTGTAAACATAAGCAGTACAGTCCTCACTTACAGGCTTTCTACACATTTTGAGCTGTATAAACAAGAATTCCTAATATTTGAAAGCAAATTCAAGTGAAAACGCTCCCTAAAGTGCCCAGAGTTGTAAATATTATCAGTTTGCTGGTCATTTCACGGCTTTCCACTGGTAATGTCTGTGATTACAAACGGCAGGAAATGTAGGAAGAATCGATTTACTTTAATTTCAAGGGGTTCTTCCAAGTTTTTAATCAATTCTGGAAACTCTAATTACGTATTTAAGAGTTTTACCACAACTAGAGAGTTTTCTTACAAATATGTACTGGAACCGTCAGGATTTTAACAGAGTCATACAAAACTCGCCAGAGTAATGGGGCCTCAATTGTAAACATACGCAGTTTAGACCTCACTCACAGGCTTTCTACACAAATTTTGAGCTGTATAAACAAGAATTCCTAATATTTGAAAGCAAATTCAACTAATAACGATCCCTAAAGTGCCCGGAGTTGTAAATATTATCAGTTTGCTGGTCATTTCACGGCTTTCCACTGGTAATGTCTGTGATAACAAACGGCAGGAAATGTAGGAAGAATCTATTTACTTTAATTTGAAGGGGTTCTTCCAAGTTTTTAATCATTTCTGGAAACTCTAATTACGTATTTTAAGAGTTTTACCACGACTAGAGAGCTTTCTTACAAATATGTACTGGAACCGTCAGGATTTTAAAAGAGTCATTCAAAAGTCGCCAGAGTAATGCGGCCTCAATTGTAAACATAAGCAGTACAGTCCTCCCTTACAGGCTTTCTACACAAATTTTGAGCTGTATAAACAAGAATTCCTAATACTTGAAAGCAAATTCAAGTGAAAACGCTCCCTAAAGTGCCCAGAGTTGTAAATATTATCAGTTTGCTGGTCATTTCACGGCTTTCCACTGGTAATGTCTGTGATTACAAACGGCAGGAAATGTAGGAATAATCTATTGACTTTAATTTCAAGGGGTTCTTCCAAGTTTTTAATCATTTCTGGAAACTCTGATTATGTATTTTAAGAGTTTTACCACAACTAGAGAGTTTTCTTACAAATATGTACTGGAACCGTCAGGATTTTAACAGAGTCACACAAAACTCGCCAGAGTAATGGGGCCTCAATTGTAAACATACGCAGTTTAGACCTCACTCACAGGCTTTCTACACAAATTTTGAGCTGTATAAACAAGAATTCCTAATATTTGAAAGCAAATTCAAGTGAAAACGCTCCCTAAAGTGCCCGGAGTTGTAAATATTATCAGTTTGCTGGTCATTTCACGGCTTTCCACTGGTAATGTCTGTGATTACAAACGGCAGGAAATGTAGGAAGAATCTATTTACTTTAATTTGAAGGGGTTCTTCCAAGTTTTTAATCATTTCTGGAAACTGTAATTGCGTATTTTAAGAGTTTTACCAAAACTAGAGACTTTTCTTACAAATATGTACTGGAACCGTCAGAATTTTAACAGAGTCACAGAAAACTCGCCAGAGTAATGCGGTCTCAATTGTAAACATAAGCAGTACAGTGCTCACTTACAGGCTTTCTGCACAAATTTTGAGCTGTATAAACAAGAATTCCTAATATTTGAAAGCAAATTCAACTGAAAACGCTCCCTAAAGTGCCCGGAGTTGTAAATATTATCAGTTTGCTGGTCATTTCACGGCATTCCACTGGTAATGTCTGTGATTACAAATGGCAGGAAATGTAGGAAGAATCTATTTACTTTAATTTGAAGGGGTTCTTCCAAGTTTTTAATCATTTCTGGAAACTGTAATTGCGTATTTTAAGAGTTTTACCAAAACTAGAGACTTTTCTTACAAATATGTACTGGAACCGTCAGAATTTTAACAGAGTCATACAAAACTCGCCAGAATAATGCGGTCTCAATTGTAAACATAAGCAGTACAGTGCTCACTTACAGGCTTTCTGCTCAAATTTTGAGCTGTATAAACAAGAATTCCTAATATTTGAAAGCAAATTCAAGTGAAAATGCTCCCTAAAGTGCCTGGAGTTGTAAATATTATCAGTTTGCTGGTCATTTCACGGCTTTACACTGGTAATGTCTGTGATTACAAACGGCAGGAAATGTAGGAAGAATCGATTTACTTTAATTTCAAGGGGTTCTTCCAAGTTTTTAATCATTTCTGGAAACTCTAATTACGTACTTTAAGAGTTTTACCACAACTAGAGAGTTTTCTTACAAATATGTACTGGAACTGTCAGGATTTTAAAAGAGTCATAAAAAAGTCGCCAGAGTAATGGGACCTCAATTGTAAACATAAGCAGTACAGTCCTCACTTACAGGCTTTCTACACATTTTGAGCTGTATAAACAAGAATTACTAATATTTGAAAGCAAATTCAAGTGAAAACGCTCCCTAAAGTGCCCGGAGTTGTAAATATTATCAGTTTGCTGGTCATTTCACGGCTTTCCACTGGTAATGTCTGTGATTACAAACGGCAGGAAATGTAGGAAGAATCGATTTACTTTAATTTCAAGGGGTTCTTCCAAGTTTTTAATCATTTCTGGAAACTCTAATTACGTATTTAAGAGTTTTACCACAACTAGAGAGTTTTCTTACAAATATGTACTGGAACCGTCAGGATTTTAACAGAGTCATACAAAACTCGCCAGAGTAATGGGGCCTCAATTGTAAACATAAGCAGTACAGTCCTCCCTTACAGGCTTTCTACACAAATTTTGAGCTGTATAAACAAGAATTCCTAATATTTGAAAGCAAATTCAACTAATAACGCTCCCTAAAGTGCCCGGAGTTGTAAATATTATCAGTTTGCTGGTCATTTCAAGGCTTTCCACTGGTGATGTCTGAGATAACAAACGGCAGGAAATGTAGGAAGAATCTATTTACTTTAATTTCAAGGGGTTCTTCCAAGTTTTTAATCATTTCTGGAAACTCTAATTACGTATTTTAAGAGTTTTACCACGACTAGAGAGCTTTCTTACAAATATGTACTGGAACCGTCAGGATTTTAACAGAGTCATACAAAAGTCGCCAGAGTAATGCGGCCTCAATTGTAAACATAAGCAGTACAGTCCTCCCTTACAGGCTTTCTACACAAATTTTGAGCTGTATAAACAAGAATTCCTAATACTTGAAAGCAAATTCAAGTGAAAACGCTCCCTAAAGTGCCCAGAGTTGTAAATATTATCAGTTTGCTGGTCATTTCACGGCTTTCCACTGGTAATGTCTGTGATTACAAACGGCAGGAAATGTAGGAATAATCTATTGACTTTAATTTCAAGGGGTTCTTCCAAGTTTTTAATCATTTCTGGAAACTCTGATTATGTATTTTAAGAGTTTTACCACAACCAGAGAGTTTTCTTACAAATATGTACTGGAACCGTCAGGATTTTAACAGAGTCACACAAAACTCGCCAGAGTAATGGGGCCTCAATTGTAAACATACGCAGTTTAGACCTCACTCACAGGCTTTCTACACAAATTTTGAGCTGTATAAACAAGAATTCCTAATATTTGAAAGCAAATTCAAGTGAAAACGCTCCCTAAAGTGCCCGGAGTTGTAAATATTATCAGTTTGCTGGTCATTTCACGGCTTTCCACTGGTAATGTCTGTGATTACAAACGGCAGGAAATGTAGGAAGAATCTATTTACTTTAATTTGAAGGGGTTCTTCCAAGTTTTTAATCATTTCTGGAAACTGTAATTGCGTATTTTAAGAGTTTTACCAAAACTAGAGACTTTTCTTACAAATATGTACTGGAACCGTCAGAATTTTAACAGAGTCATACAAAACTCGCCAGAGTAATGCGGTCTCAATTGGAAACATAAGCAGTACAGTGCTCACTTACAGGCTTTCTGCACAAATTTTGAGCTGTATAAACAAGAATTCCTAATATTTGAAAGCAAATTCAAGTGAAAACGCTCCCTAAAGTGCCTGGAGTTGTAAATATTATCAGTTTGCTGGTCATTTCACGGCTTTCCACTGGTAATGTCTGTGATTACAAACGGCAGGAAATGTAGGAAGAATCGATTTACTTTAATTTCAAGGGGTTCTTCCAAGTTTTTAATCATTTCTGGAAACTCTAATTACGTACTTTAAGAGTTTTACCACAACTAGAGAGTTTTCTTACAAATATGTACTGGAACCGTCAGGATTTTAAAAGAGTCATAAAAAAGTCGCCAGAGTAATGGGACCTCAATTGTAAACATAAGCAGTACAGTCCTCACTTACAGGCTTTCTACACATTTTGAGCTGTATAAACAAGAATTACTAATATTTGAAAGCAAATTCAAGTGAAAACGCTCCCTAAAGTGCCCGGAGTTGTAAATATTATCAGTTTGCTGGTCATTTCACGGCTTTCCACTGGTAATGTCTGTGATTACAAACGGCAGGAAATGTAGGAAGAATCGATTTACTTTAATTTCAAGGGGTTCTTCCAAGTTTTTAATCATTTCTGGAAACTCTAATTACGTATTTAAGAGTTTTACCACAACTAGAGAGTTTTCTTACAAATATGTACTGGAACCGTCAGGATTTTAACAGAGTCATACAAAACTCGCCAGAGTAATGGGGCCTCAATTGTAAACATACACAGTTTAGACCTCACTCACAGGCTTTCTACACAAATTTTGAGCTGTATAAACAAGAATTCCTAATATTTGAAAGCAAATTCAACTAATAACGATCCCTAAAGTGCCCGGAGTTGTAAATATTATCAGTTTGCTGGTCATTTCAAGGCTTTCCACTGGTGATGTCTGTGATAACAAACGGCAGGAAATGTAGGAAGAATCTATTTACTTTAATTTCAAGGGGTTCTTCCAAGTTTTTAATCATTTCTGGAAACTCTAATTACGTATTTTAAGAGTTTTACCACGACTAGAGAGCTTTCTTACAAATATGTACTGGAACCGTCAGGATTTTAAAAGAGTCATACAAAAGTCGCCAGAGTAATGCGGCCTCAATTGTAAACATAAGCAGTACAGTCCTCCCTTACAGGCTTTCTACACAAATTTTGAGCTGTATAAACAAGAATTCCTAATACTTGAAAGCAAATTCAAGTGAAAACGCTCCCTAAAGTGCCCAGAGTTGTAAATATTATCAGTTTGCTGGTCATTTCACGGCTTTCCACTGGTAATGTCTGTGATTACAAACGGCAGGAAATGTAGGAATAATCTATTGACTTTAATTTCAAGGGGTTCTTCCAAGTTTTTAATCATTTCTGGAAACTCTGATTATGTATTTTAAGAGTTTTACCACAACTAGAGAGTTTTCTTACAAATATGTACTGGAACCGTCAGGATTTTAACAGAGTCACACAAAACTCGCCAGAGTAATGGGGCCTCAATTGTAAACATACGCAGTTTAGACCTCACTCACAGGCTTTCTACACAAATTTTGAGCTGTATAAACAAGAATTCCTAATATTTGAAAGCAAATCCAAGTGAAAACGCTCCCTAAAGTGCCCGGAGTTGTAAATATTATCAGTTTGCTGGTCATTTCACGGCTTTCCACTGGTAATGTCTGTGATTACAAACGGCAGGAAATGTAGGAAGAATCTATTTACTTTAATTTCAAGGGGTTCTTCCAAGTTTTTAATCATTTCTGGAAACTGTAATTGCGTATTTTAAGAGTTTTACCAAAACTAGAGACTTTTCTTACAAATATGTACTGGAACCGTCAGAATTTTAACAGAGTCACACAAAACTCGCCAGAGTAATGCGGTCTCAATTGTAAACATAAGCAGTACAGTGCTCACTTACAGGCTTTCTGCACAAATTTTGAGCTGTATAAACAAGAATTCCTAATATTTGAAAGCAAATTCAACTGAAAACGCTCCCTAAAGTGCCCGGAGTTGTAAATATTATCAGTTTGCTGGTCATTTCACGGCATTCCACTGGTAATGTCTGTGATTACAAATGGCAGGAAATGTAGGAAGAATCTATTTACTTTAATTTGAAGGGGTTCTTCCAAGTTTTTAATCATTTCTGGAAACTGTAATTGCGTATTTTAAGAGTTTTACCAAAACTAGAGACTTTTCTTACAAATATGTACTGGAACCGTCAGAATTTTAACAGAGTCATACAAAACTCGCCAGAATAATGCGGTCTCAATTGTAAACATAAGCAGTACAGTGCTCACTTACAGGCTTTCTGCTCAAATTTTGAGCTGTATAAACAAGAATTCCTAATATTTGAAAGCAAATTCAAGTGAAAACGCTCCCTAAAGTGCCTGGAGTTGTAAATATTATCAGTTTGCTGGTCATTTCACGGCTTTCCACTGGTAATGTCTGTGATTACAAACGGCAGGAAATGTAGGAAGAATCGATTTACTTTAATTTCAAGGGGTTCTTCCAAGTTTTTAATCATTTCTGGAAACTCTAATTACGTACTTTAAGAGTTTTACCACAACTAGAGAGTTTTCTTACAAATATGTACTGGAACCGTCAGGATTTTAAAAGAGTCATAAAAAAGTCGCCAGAGTAATGGGACCTCAATTGTAAACATAAGCAGTACAGTCCTCACTTACAGGCTTTCTACACATTTTGAGCTGTATAAACAAGAATTACTAATATTTGAAAGCAAATTCAAGTGAAAACGCTCCCTAAAGTGCCCGGAGTTGTAAATATTATCAGTTTGCTGGTCATTTCACGGCTTTCCACTGGTAATGTCTGTGATTACAAACGGCAGGAAATGTAGGAAGAATCGATTTACTTTAATTTCAAGGGGTTCTTCCAAGTTTTTAATCATTTCTGGAAACTCTAATTACGTATTTAAGAGTTTTACCACAACTAGAGAGTTTTCTTACAAATATGTACTGGAACCGTCAGGATTTTAACAGAGTCATACAAAACTCGCCAGAGTAATGGGGCCTCAATTGTAAACATAAGCAGTACAGTCCTCCCTTACAGGCTTTCTACACAAATTTTGAGCTGTATAAACAAGAATTCCTAATATTTGAAAGCAAATTCAACTAATAACGATCCCTAAAGTGCCCGGAGTTGTAAATATTATCAGTTTGCTGGTCATTTCAAGGCTTTCCACTGGTGATGTCTGTGATAACAAACGGCAGGAAATGTAGGAAGAATCTATTTACTTTAATTTCAAGGGGTTCTTCCAAGTTTTTAATCATTTCTGGAAACTCTAATTACGTATTTTAAGAGTTTTACCACGACTAGAGAGCTTTCTTACAAATATGTACTGGAACCGTCAGGATTTTAAAAGAGTCATACAAAAGTCGCCAGAGTAATGCGGCCTCAATTGTAAACATAAGCAGTACAGTCCTCCCTTACAGGCTTTCTACACAAATTTTGAGCTGTATAAACAAGAATTCCTAATATTTGAAAGCAAAATCATGTGAAAACGCTCCCTAAAGTGCCCAGAGTTGTAAATATTATCAGTTTGCTGGTCATTTCACGGCTTTCCACTGGTAATGTCTGTGATTACAAACGGCAGGAAATGTAGGAAGAATCTATTGACTTTAATTTGAAGGGGTTCTTCCAAGTTTTTAATCATTTCTGGAAACTGTAATTGCGTATTTTAAGAGTTTTACCAAAACTAGAGACTTTTCTTACAAATATGTACTGGAACCGTCAGAATTTTAACAGAGTCATACAAAACTCGCCAGAGTAATGCGGTCTCAATTGGAAACATAAGCAGTACAGTGCTCACTTACAGGCTTTCTGCACAAATTTTGAGCTGTATAAACAAAAATTCCTAATATTTGAAAGCAAATTCAAGTGAAAACGCTCCCTAAAGTGCCTGGAGTTGTAAATATTATCAGTTTGCTGGTCATTTCACGGCTTTCAACTGGTAATGTCTGTGATTACAAACGGCAGGAAATGTAGGAAGAATCGATTTACTTTAATTTCAAGGGGTTCTTCCAAGTTTTTAATCATTTCTGGAAACTCTAATTACGTACTTTAAGAGTTTTACCACAACTAGAGAGTTTTCTTACAAATATGTACTGGAACCGTCAGGATTTTAAAAGAGTCATAAAAAAGTCGCCAGAGTAATGGGACCTCAATTGTAAACATAAGCAGTACAGTCCTCACTTACAGGCTTTCTACAAATTTTGAGCTGTATAAACAAGAATTCCTAATATTTGAAAGCAAATTCAACTAATAACGATCCCTAAAGTGCCCGGAGTTGTAAATATTATCAGTTTGCTGGTCATTTCAAGGCTTTCCACTGGTGATGTCTGTGATAACAAACGGCAGGAAATGTAGGAAGAATCTATTTACTTTAATTTCAAGGGGTTCTTCCAAGTTTTTAATCATTTCTGGAAACTCTAATTACGTATTTTAAGAGTTTTACCACGACTAGAGAGCTTTCTTACAAATATGTACTGGAACCGTCAGGATTTTAAAAGAGTCATACAAAAGTCGCCAGAGTAATGCGGCCTCAATTGTAAACATAAGCAGTACAGTCCTCCCTTACAGGCTTTCTACACAAATTTTGAGCTGTATAAACAAGAATTCCTAATATTTGAAAGCAAATTCAAGTGAAAACGCTCCCTAAAGTGCCCAGAGTTGTAAATATTATCAGTTTGCTGGTCATTTCACGGCTTTCCACTGGTAATGTCTGTGATTACAAACGGCAGGAAATGTAGGAAGAATCGATTTACTTTAATTTCAAGGGGTTCTTCCAAGTTTTTAATCATTTCTGGAAACTCTAATTACGTATTTAAGAGTTTTACCACAACTAGAGAGTTTTCTTACAAATATGTACTGGAACCGTCAGGATTTTAACAGAGTCATACAAAACTCGCCAGAGTAATGGGGCCTCAATTGTAAACATAAGCAGTACAGTCCTCCCTTACAGGCTTTCTACACAAATTTTGAGCTGTATAAACAAGAATTCCTAATATTTGAAAGCAAATTCAACTAATAACGATCCCTAAAGTGCCCGGAGTTGTAAATATTATCAGTTTGCTGGTCATTTCAAGGCTTTCCACTGGTGATGTCTGTGATAACAAACGGCAGGAAATGTAGGAAGAATCTATTTACTTTAATTTCAAGGGGTTCTTCCAAGTTTTTAATCATTTCTGGAAACTCTAATTACGTATTTTAAGAGTTTTACCACGACTAGAGAGCTTTCTTACAAATATGTACTGGAACCGTCAGGATTTTAAAAGAGTCATACAAAAGTCGCCAGAGTAATGCGGCCTCAATTGTAAACATAAGCAGTACAGTCCTCCCTTACAGGCTTTCTACACAAATTTTGAGCTGTATAAACAAGAATTCCTAATACTTGAAAGCAAATTCAAGTGAAAACGCTCCCTAAAGTGCCCAGAGTTGTAAATATTATCAGTTTGCTGGTCATTTCACGGCTTTCCACTGGTAATGTCTGTGATTACAAACGGCAGGAAATGTAGGAATAATCTATTGACTTTAATTTCAAGGGGTTCTTCCAAGTTTTTAATCATTTCTGGAAACTCTGATTATGTATTTTAAGAGTTTTACCACAACTAGAGAGTTTTCTTACAAATATGTACTGGAACCGTCAGGATTTTAACAGAGTCACACAAAACTCGCCAGAGTAATGGGGCCTCAATTGTAAACATACGCAGTTTAGACCTCACTCACAGGCTTTCTACACAAATTTTGAGCTGTATAAACAAGAATTCCTAATATTTGAAAGCAAATTCAAGTGAAAACGCTCCCTAAAGTGCCCGGAGTTGTAAATATTATCAGTTTGCTGGTCATTTCACGGCTTTCCACTGGTAATGTCTGTGATTACAAACGGCAGGAAATGTAGGAAGAATCTATTTACTTTAATTTGAAGGGGTTCTTCCAAGTTTTTAATCATTTCTGGAAACTGTAATTGCGTATTTTAAGAGTTTTACCAAAACTAGAGACTTTTCTTACAAATATGTACTGGAACCGTCAGAATTTTAACAGAGTCACACAAAACTCGCCAGAGTAATGCGGTCTCAATTGTAAACATAAGCAGTACAGTGCTCACTTACAGGCTTTCTGCACAAATTTTGAGCTGTATAAACAAGAATTCCTAATATTTGAAAGCAAATTCAACTGAAAACGCTCCCTAAAGTGCCCGGAGTTGTAAATATTATCAGTTTGCTGGTCATTTCACGGCATTCCACTGGTAATGTCTGTGATTACAAATGGCAGGAAATGTAGGAAGAATCTATTTACTTTAATTTGAAGGGGTTCTTCCAAGTTTTTAATCATTTCTGGAAACTGTAATTGCGTATTTTAAGAGTTTTACCAAAACTAGAGACTTTTCTTACAAATATGTACTGGAACCGTCAGAATTTTAACAGAGTCATACAAAACTCGCCAGAATAATGCGGTCTCAATTGTAAACATAAGCAGTACAGTGCTCACTTACAGGCTTTCTACACATTTTGAGCTGTATAAACAAGAATTACTAATATTTGAAAGCAAATTCAAGTGAAAACGCTCCCTAAAGTGCCCGGAGTTGTAAATATTATCAGTTTGCTGGTCATTTCACGGCTTTCCACTGGTAATGTCTGTGATTACAAACGGCAGGAAATGTAGGAAGAATCTATTTACTTTAATTTGAAGGGGTTCTTCCAAGTTTTTAATCATTTCTGGAAACTGTAATTGCGTATTTTAAGAGTTTTACCAAAACTAGAGACTTTTCTTACAAATATGTACTGGAACCGTCAGAATTTTAACAGAGTCACACAAAACTCGCCAGAGTAATGCGGTCTCAATTGTAAACATAAGCAGTACAGTGCTCACTTACAGGCTTTCTGCACAAATTTTGAGCTGTATAAACAAGAATTCCTAATATTTGAAAGCAAATTCAACTGAAAACGCTCCCTAAAGTGCCCGGAGTTGTAAATATTATCAGTTTGCTGGTCATTTCACGGCATTCCACTGGTAATGTCTGTGATTACAAATGGCAGGAAATGTAGGAAGAATCTATTTACTTTAATTTGAAGGGGTTCTTCCAAGTTTTTAATCATTTCTGGAAACTGTAATTGCGTATTTTAAGAGTTTTACCAAAACTAGAGACTTTTCTTACAAATATGTACTGGAACCGTCAGAATTTTAACAGAGTCATACAAAACTCGCCAGAATAATGCGGTCTCAATTGTAAACATAAGCAGTACAGTGCTCACTTACAGGCTTTCTGCTCAAATTTTGAGCTGTATAAACAAGAATTCCTAATATTTGAAAGCAAATTCAAGTGAAAACGCTCCCTAAAGTGCCTGGAGTTGTAAATATTATCAGTTTGCTGGTCATTTCACGGCTTTCCACTGGTAATGTCTGTGATTACAAACGGCAGGAAATGTAGGAAGAATCGATTTACTTTAATTTCAAGGGGTTCTTCCAAGTTTTTAATCATTTCTGGAAACTCTAATTACGTACTTTAAGAGTTTTACCACAACTAGAGAGTTTTCTTACAAATATGTACTGGAACCGTCAGGATTTTAAAAGAGTCATAAAAAAGTCGCCAGAGTAATGGGACCTCAATTGTAAACATAAGCAGTACAGTCCTCACTTACAGGCTTTCTACACATTTTGAGCTGTATAAACAAGAATTACTAATATTTGAAAGCAAATTCAAGTGAAAACGCTCCCTAAAGTGCCCGGAGTTGTAAATATTATCAGTTTGCTGGTCATTTCACGGCTTTCCACTGGTAATGTCTGTGATTACAAACGGCAGGAAATGTAGGAAGAATCGATTTACTTTAATTTCAAGGGGTTCTTCCAAGTTATTAATCATTTCTGGAAACTCTAATTACGTATTTAAGAGTTTTACCACAACTAGAGAGTTTTCTTACAAATATGTACTGGAACCGTCAGGATTTTAACAGAGTCATACAAAACTCGCCAGAGTAATGCGGTCTCAATTGGAAACATAAACAGTACAGTGCTCACTTACAGGCTTTCTACACAAATTTTGAGCTGTATAAACAAGAATTCCTAATATTTGAAAGCAAATTCAACTAATAACGATCCCTAAAGTGCCCGGAGTTGTAAATATTATCAGTTTGCTGGTCATTTCAAGGCTTTCCACTGGTGATGTCTGTGATAACAAACGGCAGGAAATGTAGGAAGAATCTATTTACTTTAATTTCAAGGGGTTCTTCCAAGTTTTTAATCATTTCTGGAAACTCTAATTACGTATTTTAAGAGTTTTACCACGACTAGAGAGCTTTCTTACAAATATGTACTGGAACCGTCAGGATTTTAAAAGAGTCATACAAAAGTCGCCAGAGTAATGCGGCCTCAATTGTAAACATAAGCAGTACAGTCCTCCCTTACAGGCTTTCTACACAAATTTTGAGCTGTATAAACAAGAATTCCTAATATTTGAAAGCAAATTCAAGTGAAAACGCTCCCTAAAGTGCCCAGAGTTGTAAATATTATCAGTTTGCTGGTCATTTCACGGCTTTCCACTGGTAATGTCTGTGATTACAAACGGCAGGAAATGTAGGAATAATCTATTGACTTTAATTTCAAGGGGTTCTTCCAAGTTTTTAATCATTTCTGGAAACTCTGATTATGTATTTTAAGAGTTTTACCACAACCAGAGAGTTTTCTTACAAATATGTACTGGAACCGTCAGGATTTTAACAGAGTCACACAAAACTCGCCAGAGTAATGGGGCCTCAATTGTAAACATACGCAGTTTAGACTTCACTCACAGGCTTTCTACACAAATTTTGAGCTGTATAAACAAGAATTCCTAATATTTGAAAGCAAATTCAAGTGAAAACGCTCCCTAAAGTGCCCGGAGTTGTAAATATTATCAGTTTGCTGGTCATTTCACGGCTTTCCACTGGTAATGTCTGTGATTACAAACGGCAGGAAATGTAGGAAGAATCTATTTACTTTAATTTGAAGGGGTTCTTCCAAGTTTTTAATCATTTCTGGAAACTCTAATTACGTACTTTAAGAGTTTTACCACAACTAGAGAGTTTTCTTACAAATATGTACTGGAACCGTCAGGATTTTAAAAGAGTCATAAAAAAGTCGCCAGAGTAATGGGACCTCAATTGTAAACATAAGCAGTACAGTCCTCACTTACAGGCTTTCTACACATTTTGAGCTGTATAAACAAGAATTACTAATATTTGAAAGCAAATTCAAGTGAAAACGCTCCCTAAAGTGCCCGGAGTTGTAAATATTATCAGTTTGCTGGTCATTTCACGGCTTTCCACTGGTAATGTCTGTGATTACAAACGGCAGGAAATGTAGGAAGAATCTATTTACTTTAATTTCAAGGGGTTCTTCCAAGTTTTTAATCATTTCTGGAAACTCTAATTACGTATTTTAAGAGTTTTACCACGACTAGAGAGCTTTCTTACAAATATGTACTGGAACCGTCAGGATTTTAAAAGAGTCATACAAAAGTCGCCAGAGTAATGCGGCCTCAATTGTAAACATAAGCAGTACAGTCCTCCCTTACAGGCTTTCTACACAAATTTTGAGCTGTATAAACAAGAATTCCTAATATTTGAAAGCAAATTCAAGTGAAAACGCTCCCTAAAGTGCCCAGAGTTGTAAATATTATCAGTTTGCTGGTCATTTCACGGCTTTCCACTGGTAATGTCTGTGATTACAAACGGCAGGAAATGTAGGAAGAATCTATTGACTTTAATTTCAAGGGGTTCTTCCAAGTTTTTAATCATTTCTGGAAACTCTGATTATGTATTTTAAGAGTTTTACCACAACCAGAGAGTTTTCTTACAAATATGTACTGGAACCGTCAGGATTTTAACAGAGTCACACAAAACTCGCCAGAGTAATGGGGCCTCAATTGTAAACATACGCAGTTTAGACCTCACTCACAGGCTTTCTACACAAATTTTGAGCTGTATAAACAAGAATTCCTAATATTTGAAAGCAAATTCAAGTGAAAACGCTCCCTAAAGTGCCCGGAGTTGTAAATATTATCAGTTTGCTGGTCATTTCACGGCTTTCCACTGGTAATGTCTGTGATTACAAACGGCAGGAAATGTAGGAAGAATCTATTTACTTTAATTTGAAGGGGTTCTTCCAAGTTTTTAATCATTTCTGGAAACTGTAATTGCGTATTTTAAGAGTTTTACCAAAACTAGAGACTTTTCTTACAAATATGTACTGGAACCGTCAGAATTTTAACAGAGTCATACAAAACTCGCCAGAGTAATGCGGTCTCAATTGGAAACATAAGCAGTACAGTGCTCACTTACAGGCTTTCTGCACAAATTTTGAGCTGTATAAACAAGAATTCCTAATATTTGAAAGCAAATTCAAGTGAAAACGCTCCCTAAAGTGCCTGGAGTTGTAAATATTAACAGTTTGCTGGTCATTTCACGGCTTTCCACTGGTAATGTCTGTGATTACAAACGGCAGGAAATGTAGGAAGAATCGATTTACTTTAATTTCAAGGGGTTCTTCCAAGTTTTTAATCATTTCTGGAAACTCTAATTACGTACTTTAAGAGTTTTACCACAACTAGAGAGTTTTCTTACAAATATGTACTGGAACCGTCAGGATTTTAAAAGAGTCATAAAAAAGTCGCTAGAGTAATGGGACCTCAATTGTAAACATAAGCAGTACAGTCCTCACTTACAGGCTTTCTACACATTTTGAGCTGTATAAACAAGAATTACTAATATTTGAAAGCAAATTCAAGTGAAAACGCTCCCTAAAGTGCCCGGAGTTGTAAATATTATCAGTTTGCTGGTCATTTCATGGCTTTCCACTGGTAATGTCTGTGATTACAAACGGCAGGAAATGTAGTAAGAATCGATTTACTTTAATTTCAAGGGGTTCTTCCAAGTTTTTAATCATTTCTGGAAACTCTAATTACGTATTTAAGAGTTTTACCACAACTAGAGAGTTTTCTTACAAATATGTACTGGAACCGTCAGGATTTTAACAGAGTCATACAAAACTCGCCAGAGTAATGGGGCCTCAATTGTAAACATACACAGTTTAGACCTCACTCACAGGCTTTCTGCTCAAATTTTGAGCTGTATAAACAAGAATTCCTAATATTTGAAAGCAAATTCAAGTGAAAACGCTCCCTAAAGTGCCTGGAGTTGTAAATATTATCAGTTTGCTGGTCATTTCACGGCTTTCCACTGGTAATGTCTGTGATTACAAACGGCAGGAAATGTAGGAAGAATCGATTTACTTTAATTTCAAGGGGTTCTTCCAAGTTTTTAATCATTTCTGGAAACTCTAATTACGTACTTTAAGAGTTTTACCACAACTAGAGAGTTTTCTTACAAATATGTACTGGAACCGTCAGGATTTTAAAAGAGTCATAAAAAAGTCGCCAGAGTAATGGGACCTCAATTGTAAACATAAGCAGTACAGTCCTCACTTACAGGCTTTCTACACATTTTGAGCTGTATAAACAAGAATTACTAATATTTGAAAGCAAATTCAAGTGAAAACGCTCCCTAAAGTGCCTGGAGTTGTAAATATTATCAGTTTGCTGGTCATTTCACGGCTTTCCACTGGTAATGTCTGTGATTACAAACGGCAGGAAATGTAGGAAGAATCGATTTACTTTAATTTCAAGGGGTTCTTCCAAGTTATTAATCATTTCTGGAAACTCTAATTACGTATTTAAGAGTTTTACCACAACTAGAGAGTTTTCTTACAAATATGTACTGGAACCGTCAGGATTTTAACAGAGTCATACAAAACTCGCCAGAGTAATGGGGCCTCAATTGTAAACATAAGCAGTACAGTCCTCCCTTACAGGCTTTCTACACAAATTTTGAGCTGTATAAACAAGAATTCCTAATATTTGAAAGCAAATTCAACTAATAACGATCCCTAAAGTGCCCGGAGTTGTAAATATTATCAGTTTGCTGGTCATTTCAAGGCTTTCCACTGGTGATGTCTGTGATAACAAACGGCAGGAAATGTAGGAAGAATCTATTTACTTTAATTTCAAGGGGTTCTTCCAAGTTTTTAATCATTTCTGGAAACTCTAATTACGTATTTTAAGAGTTTTACCACGACTAGAGAGCTTTCTTACAAATATGTACTGGAACCGTCAGGATTTTAAAAGAGTCATACAAAAGTCGCCAGAGTAATGCGGCCTCAATTGTAAACATAAGCAGTACAGTCCTCCCTTACAGGCTTTCTACACAAATTTTGAGCTGTATAAACAAGAATTCCTAATATTTGAAAGCAAATTCAAGTGAAAACGCTCCCTAAAGTGCCTGGAGTTGTAAATATTATCAGTTTGCTGGTCATTTCACGGCTTTCCACTGGTAATGTCTGTGATTACAAACGGCAGGAAATGTAGGAAGAATCGATTTACTTTAATTTCAAGGGGTTCTTCCAAGTTTTTAATCATTTCTGGAAACTCTAATTACGTATTTAAGAGTTTTACCACAACTAGAGAGTTTTCTTACAAATATGTTCTGGAACCGTCAGGATTTTAACAAGTCATACAAAACTCGCCAGAGTAATGGGGCCTCAATTGTAAACATGCGCAGTTTAGACCTCACTTACAGGCTTTCTATACAAATTTTGAGCTGTATAAACAAGAATTCCAAATATTTGAAAGCAAATTCAAGTGAAAACACTCCCTAAAGTGCCCAGAGTTGTAAATATTATCAGTTTGCTGGTCATTTCAGAGCTTTCCACTGGTAATGTCTGTGATTACAAACGGCAGGAAATGTAGGAAGAATCGATTTACTTTAATTTCAAGGGGTTCTTCCAAGTTTTTAATCATTTCTGGAAACTCTAATTACGTATTTTAAGAGTTTTTCCACAACTAGAGAGTTTTCTCACAAATATGTACTGGAACCGTCAGGATTTTAACAGAGTCATACAAAACTCGCCAGAGTAATGGGGCCTCAATTGTAAACATACGCAGTTTAGACCTCACTCACAGGCTTTCTACACAAATTTTGAGCTGTATAAACAAGAATTCCTAATATTTGAAAGCAAATTCAAGTGAAAACGCTCCCTAAAGTGCCCGGAGTTGTAAATATTATCAGTTTGCTGGTCATTTCACGGCTTTCCACTGGTAATGTCTGTGATTACAAACGGCAGGAAATGTAGGAAGAATCGATTTACTTTAATTTCAAGGGGTTCTTCCAAGTTTTTAATCACTTCTGGAAACTCTAATTACGTATTTTAAGAGTTTTTCCACAACTAGAGAGTTTTCTTACAAATATGTACTGGAACCGTCAGGATTTTAACAGAGTCACACAAAAGTCGCCAGAGTAATGCGGCCTCAATTGTAAACATAAACAGTACAGTCCTCACTTACAGGCTTTCTGCACAAATTTTGAGCTGTATAAACAAGAATTCCTAATATTTGAAAGCAAATTCAAGTGAAAACGCTCCCTAAAGTGCCCGGAGTTGTAAATATTGTCACTTAGCTGGTCATTTCACGGCTTTCCACTGGTAATGTCTGTGATTACAAACGGCAGGAAATGTAGGAAGAATCGAATTACTTTAATTTCAAGGGGTTCTTCCAAGTTTTTAATCATTTCTGGAAACTGTAATTGCGTATTTTAAGAGTTTTACCAAAACTAGAGACTTTTCTTAAAAATATGTACTGGAACCGTCAGAATTTTAACAGAGTCACACAAAACTCGCCAGAGTAATGCGGTCTCAATTGTAAACATAAGCAGTACAGTGCTCACTTACAGGCTTTCTGCACAAATTTTGAGCTGTATAAACAAGAATTCCTAATATTTGAAAGCAAATTCAAGTGAAAACGCTCCCTAAAGTGCCTGGAGTTGTAAATATTATCAGTTTGCTGGTCATTTCACGGCTTTCCACTGGTAATGTCTGTGATTACAAACGGCAGGAAATGTAGGAAGAATCGATTTACTTTAATTTCAAGGGGTTCTTCCAAGTTTTTAATCATTTCTGGAAACTCTAATTACGTACTTTAAGAGTTTTACCACAACTAGAGAGTTTTCTTACAAATATGTACTGGAACCGTCAGGATTTTAAAAGAGTCATAAAAAATTCGCCAGAGTAATGGGGCCTCAATTGTAAACATGAGCAGTACAGTCCTCACTTACAGGCTTTCTACACATTTTGAGCTGTATAAACAAGAATTACTAATATTTGAAAGCAAATTCAAGTGAAAACGCTCCCTAAAGTGCCCGGAGTTGTAAATATTGTCACTTTGCTGGTCATTTCACGGCTTTCCACTGGTAATGTCTGTGATTACAAACGGCAGGAAATGTAGGAAGAATCGATTTACTTTAATTTCAAGGGGTTCTTCCAAGTTTTTAATCATTTCTGGAAACTCTAATTACGTATTTAAGAGTTTTACCACAACTAGAGAGTTTTCTTACAAATATGTACTGGAACCGTCAGGATTTTAACAAGTCATACAAAACTCGCCAGAGTAATGGGGCCTCAATTGTAAACATACGCAGTTTAGACCTCACTTACAGGCTTTCTATACAAATTTTGAGCTGTATAAACAAGAATTCCAAATATTTGAAAGCAAATTCAAGTGAAAACGCTCCCTAAAGTGCCCAGAGTTGTAAATATTATCAGTTTGCTGGTCATTTCACAGCTTTCCACTGGTAATGTCTGTGATTACAAACGGCAGGAAATGTAGGAAGAATCGATTTACTTTAATTTCAAGGGGTTCTTCCAAGTTTTTAATCATTTCTGGAAACTCTAATTACGTATTTAAGAGTGTTACCACAACTTGAGAGTTTTCTTACAAATATGTACTGGAACCGTCAGGATTTTAACAGAGTCATACAAAACTCGCCAGAGTAATGGGGCCTCAATTGTAAACATACGCAGTTTAGACCTCACTCACAGGCTTTCTACACAAATTTTGAGCTGTATAAACAAGAATTCCTAATATTTGAAAGCAAATTCAAGTGAAAACGCTCCCTAAAGTGCCCGGAGTTGTAAATATTGTCACTTAGCTGGTCATTTCTCGGCTTTCCACTGGTAATGTCTGTGATTACAAACGGCAGGAAATGTAGGAAGAATCGAATTACTTTAATTTCAAGGGGTTCTTCCAAGTTTTTAATCATTTCTGGAAACTGTAATTGCGTATTTTAAGAGTTTTACCAAAACTAGAGACTTTTCTTACAAATATGTACTGGAACCGTCAGAATTTTAAAAGAGTCACACAAAACTCGCCAGAGTAATGCGGTCTCAATTGTAAACATAAGCAGTACGGTGCTCACTTACAGGCTTTCTGCACAAATTTTGAGCTGTATAAACAAGAATTCCTAATATTTGAAAGCAAATTCAAGTGAAAACGCTCCCTAAAGTGCCTGGAGTTGTAAATATTATCAGTTTGCTGGTCATTTCACGGCTTTCCACTGGTAATGTCTGTGATTACAAACGGCAGGAAATGTAGGAAGAATCTATTTACTTTAATTTCAAGGGGTTCTTCCAAGTTTTTAATCATTTCTGGAAACTCTAATTACGTACTTTAAGAGTTTTACCACAACTAGAGAGTTTTCTTACAAATATGTACTGGAACCGTCAGGATTTTAAAAGAGTCATAAAAAATTCTCCAGAGTAATGGGACCTCAATTGTAAACATGAGCAGTACAGTCCTCACTTACAGGCTTTCTACACATTTTGAGCTGTATAAACAAGAATTACTAATATTTGAAAGCAAATTCAAGTGAAAACGCTCCCTAAAGTGCCCGGAGTTGTAAATATTGTCACTTTGCTGGTCATTTCACGGCTTTCCACTGCTAATGTCTGTGATTACAAACGGCAGGAAATGTAGGAAGAATCGATTTACTTTAATTTCAAGGGGTTCTTCCAAGTTTTTAATCATTTCTGGAAACTCTAATTACGTATTTAAGAGTTTTACCACAACTAGAGAGTTTTCTTACAAATATGTACTGGAACCGTCAGGATTTTAACAAGTCATACAAAACTCGCCAGAGTAATGGGGCCTCAATTGTAAACATACGCAGTTTAGACCTCACTTACAGGCTTTCTATACAAATTTTGAGCTGTATAAACAAGAATTCCAAATATTTGAAAGCAAATTCAAGTGAAAACGCTCCCTAAAGTGCCCAGAGTTGTAAATATTATCAGTTTGCTGGTCATTTCACAGCTTTCCACTGGTAATGTCTGTGATTACAAACGGCAGGAAATGTAGGAAGAATCGATTTACTTTAATTTCAAGGGGTTCTTCCAAGTTTTTAATCATTTCTGGAAACTCTAATTACGTATTTTAAGAGTTTTTCCACAACTAGAGAGTTTTCTTACAAATATGTACTGGAACCGTCAGGATTTTAACAGAGTCATACAAAACTCGCCAGAGTAATGGGGCCTCAATTGTAAACATACGCAGTTTAGACCTCACTCACAGGCTTTCTACACAAATTTTGAGCTGTATAAACAAGAATTCCTAATATTTGAAAGCAAATTCAACTAATAACGATCCCTAAAGTGCCCGGAGTTGTAAATATTATCAGTTTGCTGGTCATTTCAAGGCTTTCCACTGGTAATGTCTGTGATTACAAACGGCAGGAAATGTAGGAAGAATCTATTTACTTTAATTTGAAGGGGTTCTTCCAAGTTTTTAATCATTTCTGGAAACTGTAATTGCGTATTTTAAGAGTTTTACCAAAACTAGAGATTTTCTTACAAATATGTACTGCAACCGTCAGAATTTTAACAGAGTCACACAAAACTCGCCAGAGTAATGCGGTCTCAATTGTAAACATAAGCAGTACAGTCCTCACTTACAGGCTTTCTACACATTTTGAGCTGTATAAACAGGAATTACTAATATTTGAAAGCAAATTCAAGTGAAAACGCTCCCTAAAGTGCCTGGAGTTGTAAATATTATCAGTTTGCTGGTCATTTCACGGCTTTCCACTGGTAATGTCTGTGATTACAAACGGCAGGAAATGTAGGAAGAATCGATTTACTTTAATTTCAAGGGGTTCTTCCAAGTTTTTAATCATTTCTGGAAACTCTAATTACGTACTTTAAGAGTTTTACCACAACTAGAGAGTTTTCTTACAAATATGTACTGGAACCGTCAGGATTTTAACAGAGTCACACAAAACTCGCCAGAGTAATGCGGCCTCAATTGTAAACATAAGCAGTACAGTCCTCACTTACAGGCTTTCTACACATTTTGAGCTGTATAAACAAGAATTACTAATATTTGAAAGCAAATTCAAGTGAAAACGCTCCCTAAAGTGCCCGGAGTTGTAAATATTATCAGTTTGCTGGTCATTTCACGGCTTTCCACTGGTAATGTCTGTGATTACAAACGGCAGGAAATGTAGGAAGAATCGATTTACTTTAATTTCAAGGGGTTCTTCCAAGTTTTTAATCATTTCTGGAAACTCTAATTACGTACTTTAAGAGTTTTACCACAACTAGAGAGTTTTCTTACAAATATGTACTGGAACCGTCAGGATTTTAACAGAGTCACACAAAACTCGCCAGAGTAATGCGGCCTCAATTGTAAACATAAGCAGTACAGTCCTCACTTACAGGCTTTCTACACATTTTGAGCTGTATAAACAAGAATTACTAATATTTGAAAGCAAATTCAAGTGAAAACGCTCCCTAAAGTGCCCGGAGTTGTAAATATTATCAGTTTGCTGGTCATTTCACGGCTTTCCACTGGTAATGTCTGTGATTACAAACGGCAGGAAATGTAGGAAGAATCGATTTACTTTAATTTCAAGGGGTTCTTCCAAGTTTTTAATCATTTCTGGAAACTCTAATTACGTACTTTAAGAGTTTTACCACAACTAGAGAGTTTTCTTACAAATATGTACTGGAACCGTCAGGATTTTAAAAGAGTCATAAAAAATTCGCCAGAGTAATGGGGCCTCAATTGTAAACATGAGCAGTACAGTCCTCACTTACAGGCTTTCTACACATTTTGAGCTGTATAAACAAGAATTACTAATATTTGAAAGCAAATTCAAGTGAAAACGCTCCCTAAAGTGCCCGGAGTTGTAAATATTGTCACTTTGCTGGTCATTTCACGGCTTTCCACTGGTAATGTCTGTGATTACAAACGGCAGGAAATGTAGGAAGAATCGATTTACTTTAATTTCAAGGGGTTCTTCCAAGTTTTTAATCATTTCTGGAAACTCTAATTACGTATTTAAGAGTTTTACCACAACTAGAGAGTTTTCTTACAAATATGTACTGGAACCGTCAGGATTTTAACAAGTCATACAAAACTCGCCAGAGTAATGGGGCCTCAATTGTAAACATACGCAGTTTAGACCTCACTTACAGGCTTTCTATACAAATTTTGAGCTGTATAAACAAGAATTCCAAATATTTGAAAGCAAATTCAAGTGAAAACGCTCCCTAAAGTGCCCAGAGTTGTAAATATTATCAGTTTGCTGGTCATTTCACAGCTTTCCACTGGTAATGTCTGTGATTACAAACGGCAGGAAATGTAGGAAGAATCGATTTACTTTAATTTCAAGGGGTTCTTCCAAGTTTTTAATCATTTCTGGAAACTCTAATTACGTATTTTAAGAGTTTTTCCACAACTAGAGAGTTTTCTTACAAATATGTACTGGAACCGTCAGGATTTTAACAGAGTCATACAAAACTCGCCAGAGTAATGGGGCCTCAATTGTAAACATACGCAGTTTAGACCTCACTCACAGGCTTTCTACACAAATTTTGAGCTGTATAAACAAGAATTCCTAATATTTGAAAGCAAATTCAACTAATAACGATCCCTAAAGTGCCCGGAGTTGTAAATATTATCAGTTTGCTGGTCATTTCAAGGCTTTCCACTGGTAATGTCTGTGATTACAAACGGCAGGAAATGTAGGAAGAATCTATTTACTTTAATTTGAAGGGGTTCTTCCAAGTTTTTAATCATTTCTGGAAACTGTAATTGCGTATTTTAAGAGTTTTACCAAAACTAGAGATTTTCTTACAAATATGTACTGCAACCGTCAGAATTTTAACAGAGTCACACAAAACTCGCCAGAGTAATGCGGTCTCAATTGTAAACATAAGCAGTACAGTCCTCACTTACAGGCTTTCTACACATTTTGAGCTGTATAAACAGGAATTACTAATATTTGAAAGCAAATTCAAGTGAAAACGCTCCCTAAAGTGCCTGGAGTTGTAAATATTATCAGTTTGCTGGTCATTTCACGGCTTTCCACTGGTAATGTCTGTGATTACAAACGGCAGGAAATGTAGGAAGAATCGATTTACTTTAATTTCAAGGGGTTCTTCCAAGTTTTTAATCATTTCTGGAAACTCTAATTACGTACTTTAAGAGTTTTACCACAACTAGAGAGTTTTCTTACAAATATGTACTGGAACCGTCAGGATTTTAACAGAGTCACACAAAACTCGCCAGAGTAATGCGGCCTCAATTGTAAACATAAGCAGTACAGTCCTCACTTACAGGCTTTCTACACATTTTGAGCTGTATAAACAAGAATTACTAATATTTGAAAGCAAATTCAAGTGAAAACGCTCCCTAAAGTGCCCGGAGTTGTAAATATTATCAGTTTGCTGGTCATTTCACGGCTTTCCACTGGTAATGTCTGTGATTACAAACGGCAGGAAATGTAGGAAGAATCGATTTACTTTAATTTCAAGGGGTTCTTCCAAGTTTTTAATCATTTCTGGAAACTCTGATTACGTATTTAAGAGTTTTACCACAACTAGAGAGTTTTCTTACAAATATGTACTGGAACCGTCAGGATTTTAACAGAGTCATACAAAACTCGCCAGAGTAATGGGGCCTCAATTGTAAACATACACAGTTTAGACCTCACTCACAGGCTTTCTACACAAATTTTGAGCTGTATAAACAAGAATTCCTAATATTTGAAAGCAAATTCAACTAATAACGATCCCTAAAGTGCCCGGAGTTGTAAATATTATCAGTTTGCTGGTCATTTCAAGGCTTTCCACTGGTGATGTCTGTGATAACAAACGGCAGGAAATGTAGGAAGAATCTATTTACTTTAATTTCAAGGGGTTCTTCCAAGTTTTTAATCATTTCTGGAAACTCTAATTACGTATTTTAAGAGTTTTACCACGACTAGAGAGCTTTCTTACAAATATGTACTGGAACCGTCAGGATTTTAAAAGAGTCATACAAAAGTCGCCAGAGTAATGCGGCCTCAATTGTAAACATAAGCAGTACAGTCCTCCCTTACAGGCTTTCTACACAAATTTTGAGCTGTATAAACAAGAATTCCTAATATTTGAAAGCAAATTCAAGTGAAAACGCTCCCTAAAGTGCCTGGAGTTGTAAATATTATCAGTTTGCTGGTCATTTCACGGCTTTCCACTGGTAATGTCTGTGATTACAAACGGCAGGAAATGTAGGAAGAATCGATTTACTTTAATTTCAAGGGGTTCTTCCAAGTTTTTAATCATTTCTGGAAACTCTAATTACGTATTTAAGAGTTTTACCACAACTAGAGAGTTTTCTTACAAATATGTACTGGAACCGTCAAGATTTTAACAAGTCATACAAAACTCGCCAGAGTAATGGGGCCTCAATTGTAAACATACGCAGTTTAGACCTCACTTACAGGCTTTCTATACAAATTTTGAGCTGTATAAACAAGAATTCCAAATATTTGAAAGCAAATTCAAGGGAAAACGCTCCCTAAAGTGCCCAGAGTTGTAAATATTATCAGTTTGCTGGTCATTTCACAGCTTTCCACTGGTAATGTCTGTGATTACAAACGGCAGGAAATGTAGGAAGAATCGATTTACTTTAATTTCAAGGGGTTCTTCCAAGTTTTTAATCATTTCTGGAAACTCTAATTACGTATTTTAAGAGTTTTTCCACAACTAGAGAGTTTTCTTACAAATATGTACTGGAACCGTCAGGATTTTAACAGAGTCATACAAAACTCGCCAGAGTAATGGGGCCTCAATTGTAAACATACGCAGTTTAGACCTCACTCACAGGCTTTCTACACAAATTTTGAGCTGTATAAACAAGAATTCCTAATATTTGAAAGCAAATTCAACTAATAACGATCCCTAAAGTGCCCGGAGTTGTAAATATTATCAGTTTGCTGGTCATTTCAAGGCTTTCCACTGGTAATGTCTGTGATTACAAACGGCAGGAAATGTAGGAAGAATCTATTTACTTTAATTTGAAGGGGTTCTTCCAAGTTTTTAATCATTTCTGGAAACTGTAATTGCGTATTTTAAGAGTTTTACCAAAACTAGAGATTTTCTTACAAATATGTACTGCAACCGTCAGAATTTTAACAGAGTCACACAAAACTCGCCAGAGTAATGCGGTCTCAATTGTAAACATAAGCAGTACAGTCCTCACTTACAGGCTTTCTACACATTTTGAGCTGTATAAACAGGAATTACTAATATTTGAAAGCAAATTCAAGTGAAAACGCTCCCTAAAGTGCCCGGAGTTGTAAATATTATCAGTTTGCTGGTCATTTCACGGCTTTCCACTGGTAATGTCTGTGATTACAAACGGCAGGAAATGTAGGAAGAATCGATTTACTTTAATTTCAAGGGGTTCTTCCAAGTTTTTAATCATTTCTGGAAACTCTAATTACGTATTTAAGAGTTTTACCACAACTAGAGAGTTTTCTTACAAATATGTACTGGAACCGTCAGGATTTTAACAGAGTCATACAAAACTCGCCAGAGTAATGGGGCCTCAATTGTAAACATACACAGTTTAGACCTCACTCACAGGCTTTCTACACAAATTTTGAGCTGTATAAACAAGAATTCCTAATATTTGAAAGCAAATTCAACTGATAACGCTCCCTAGTGTGCCCGGAGTTGTAAATATTATCAGTTTGCTGGTCATTTCAAGGCTTTCCACTGGTAATGTCTGTGATTACAAACGGCAGGAAATGTAGGAAGAATCTATTTACTTTAATTTCAAGGGGTTCTTCCAAGTTTTTAATCATTTCTGGAATCTCTAATTACGTATTTTAAGAGTTTTACCACGACTAGAGAGTTTTCTTACAAATATGTACTGGAACCGTCAGGATTTTAACAGAGTCACACAAAAGTCGCCAGAGTAATGCGGCCTCAATTGTAAACATAAGCAGTACAGTCCTCCCTTACAGGCTTTCTACACAAATTTTGAGCTGTATAAACAAGAATTCCTAATATTTGAAAGCAAATTCAAGTGAAAACGCTCCCTAAAGTGCCCAGAGTTGTAAATATTATCAGTTTGCTGGTCATTTCACGGCTTTCCACTGGTAATGTCTGTGATTACAAACGGCAGGAAATGTAGGAATAATCTATTTACTTTAATTTCAAGGGGTTCTTCCAAGTTTTTAATCATTTCTGGAAACTCTGATTATGTATTTTAAGAGTTTTACCGCAACTAGAGAGTTTTCTTACAAATATGTACTGGAACCGTCAGGATTTTAACAGAGTCACACAAAACTCGCCAGAGTAATGGGGCCTCAATTGTAAACATACGCAGTTTAGACCTCACTTACAGGCTTTCTATACAAATTTTGAGCTGTATAAACAAGAATTCCAAATATTTGAAAGCAAATTCAAGTGAAAACGCTCCCTAAAGTGCCCAGAGTTGTAAATATTATCAGTTTGCTGGTCATTTCACAGCTTTCCACTGGTAATGTCTGTGATTACAAACGGCAGGAAATGTAGGAAGAATCGATTTACTTTAATTTCAAGGGGTTCTTCCAAGTTTTTAATCATTTCTGGAAACTCTAATTACGTATTTAAGAGTGTTACCACAACTTGAGAGTTTTCTTACAAATATGTACTGGAACCGTCAGGATTTTAACAGAGTCATACAAAACTCGCCAGAGTAATGGGGCCTCAATTGTAAACATACGCAGTTTAGACCTCACTCACAGGCTTTCTACACAAATTTTGAGCTGTATAAACAAGAATTCCTAATATTTGAAAGCAAATTCAACTAATAACGATCCCAAAAGTGCCCGGAGTTGTAAATATTATCAGTTTGCTGGTCATTTCAAGGCTTTCCACTGGTGATGTCTGTGATAACAAACAGCAGGAAATGTAGGAAGAATCTATTTACTTTAATTTCAAGCGGTTCTTCCAAGTTTTTAATCATTTCTGGAAACTCTAATTACGTATTTTAAGAGTTTTACCACGACTAGAGAGCTTTCTTACAAATATGTACTGGAACCGTCAGGATTTTAAAAGAGTCATACAAAAGTCGCCAGAGTAATGCGGCCTCAATTGTAAACATAAGCAGTACAGTCCTCCCTTACAGGCTTTCTACACAAATTTTGAGCTGTATAAACAAGAATTCCTAATATTTGAAAGCAAATTCAAGTGAAAACGCTCCCTAAAGTGCCCGGAGTTGTAAATATTATCAGTTTGCTGGTCATTTCACGGCTTTCCACTGGTAATGTCTGTGATTACAAACGGCAGGAAATGTAGGAATAATCTATTGACTTTAATTTCAAGGGGTTCTTCCAAGTTTTTAATCATTTCTGGAAACTCTGATTATGTATTTTAAGAGTTTTACCGCAACTAGAGAGTTTTCTTACAAATATGTACTGGAACCGTCAGGATTTTAACAGAGTCACACAAAACTCGCCAGAGTAATGGGGCCTCAATTGTAAACATACGCAGTTTAGACCTCACTCACAGGCTTTCTACACAAATTTTGAGCTGTATAAACAAGAATTCCTAATATTTGAAAGCAAATTCAAGTGAAAACGCTCCCTAAAGTGCCCGGAGTTGTAAATATTGTCACTTTGCTGGTCATTTCACGGCTTTCCACTGGTAATGTCTGTGATTACAAACGGCAGGAAATGTAGGAAGAATCGAATTACTTTAATTTCAAGGGGTTCTTCCAAGTTTTTAATCATTTCTGGAAACTGTAATTGCGTATTTTAAGAGTTTTACCAAAACTAGAGACTTTTCTTACAAATATGTACTGGAACCGTCAGAATTTTAAAAGAGTCACACAAAACTCGCCAGAGTAATGCGGTCTCAATTGTAAACATAAGCAGTACAGTGCTCACTTACAGGCTTTCTGCACAAATTTTGAGCTGTATAAACAAGAATTCCTAATATTTGAAAGCAAATTCAAGTGAAAACGCTCCCTAAAGTGCCTGGAGTTGTAAATATTATCAGTTTGCTGGTCATTTCACGGCTTTCCACTGGTAATGTCTGTGATTACAAACGGCAGGAAATGTAGGAAGAATCGATTTACTTTAATTTCAAGGGGTTCTTCCAAGTTTTTAATCATTTCTGGAAACTCTAATTACGTACTTTAAGAGTTTTACCACAACTAGAGAGTTTTCTTACAAATATGTACTGGAACCGTCAGGATTTTAAAAGAGTCATAAAAAATTCGCCAGAGTAATGGGACCTCAATTGTAAACATGAGCAGTACAGTCCTCACTTACAGGCTTTCTACACATTTTGAGCTGTATAAACAAGAATTACTAATATTTGAAAGCAAATTCAAGTGAAAACGCTCCCTAAAGTGCCCGGAGTTGTAAATATTGTCACTTTGCTGGTCATTTCACGGCTTTCCACTGCTAATGTCTGTGATTACAAACGGCAGGAAATGTAGGAAGAATCGATTTACTTTAATTTCAAGGGGTTCTTCCAAGTTTTTAATCATTTCTGGAAACTCTAATTACGTATTTAAGAGTTTTACCACAACTAGAGAGTTTTCTTACAAATATGTACTGGAACCGTCAGGATTTTAACAAGTCATACAAAACTCGCCAGAGTAATGGGGCCTCAATTGTAAACATACGCAGTTTAGACCTCACTTACAGGCTTTCTATACAAATTTTGAGCTGTATAAACAAGAATTCCAAATATTTGAAAGCAAATTCAAGTGAAAACGCTCCCTAAAGTGCCCAGAGTTGTAAATATTATCAGTTTGCTGGTCATTTCACAGCTTTCCACTGGTAATGTCTGTGATTACAAACGGCAGGAAATGTAGGAAGAATCGATTTACTTTAATTTCAAGGGGTTCTTCCAAGTTTTTAATCATTTCTGGAAACTCTAATTACGTATTTTAAGAGTTTTTCCACAACTAGAGAGTTTTCTTACAAATATGTACTGGAACCGTCAGGATTTTAACAGAGTCATACAAAACTCGCCAGAGTAATGGGGCCTCAATTGTAAACATACGCAGTTTAGACCTCACTCACAGGCTTTCTACACAAATTTTGAGCTGTATAAACAAGAATTCCTAATATTTGAAAGCAAATTCAACTGAAAACGCTCCCTAAAGTGCCCGGAGTTGTAAATATTATCAGTTTGCTGGTCATTTCAAGGCTTTCCACTGGTAATGTCTGTGATTACAAACGGCAGGAAATGTAGGAAGAATCTATTTACTTTAATTTGAAGGGGTTCTTCCAAGTTTTTAATCATTTCTGGAAACTGTAATTGCGTATTTTAAGAGTTTTACCAAAACTAGAGATTTTCTTACAAATATGTACTGCAACCGTCAGAATTTTAACAGAGTCACACAAAACTCGCCAGAGTAATGCGGTCTCAATTGTAAACATAAGCAGTACAGTCCTCACTTACAGGCTTTCTACACATTTTGAGCTGTATAAACAGGAATTACTAATATTTGAAAGCAAATTCAAGTGAAAACGCTCCCTAAAGTGCCTGGAGTTGTAAATATTATCAGTTTGCTGGTCATTTCACGGCTTTCCACTGGTAATGTCTGTGATTACAAACGGCAGGAAATGTAGGAAGAATCGATTTACTTTAATTTCAAGGGGTTCTTCCAAGTTTTTAATCATTTCTGGAAACTCTAATTACGTACTTTAAGAGTTTTACTACAACTAGAGAGTTTTCTTACAAATATGTACTGGAACCGTCAGGATTTTAAAAGAGTCATAAAAAAGTCGCCAGAGTAATGGGACCTCAATTGTAAACATAAGCAGTACAGTCCTCACTTACAGGCTTTCTACACATTTTGAGCTGTATAAACAAGAATTACTAATATTTGAAAGCAAATTCAAGTGAAAACGCTCCCTAAAGTGCCCGGAGTTGTAAATATTATCAGTTTGCTGGTCATTTCACGGCTTTCCACTGGTAATGTCTGTGATTACAAACGGCAGGAAATGTAGGAAGAATCGATTTACTTTAATTTCAAGGGGTTCTTCCAAGTTTTTAATCATTTCTGGAAACTCTGATTACGTATTTAAGAGTTTTACCACAACTAGAGAGTTTTCTTACAAATATGTACTGGAACCGTCAGGATTTTAACAGAGTCATACAAAACTCGCCAGAGTAATGGGGCCTCAATTGTAAACATACACAGTTTAGACCTCACTCACAGGCTTTCTACACAAATTTTGAGCTGTATAAACAAGAATTCCTAATATTTGAAAGCAAATTCAACTAATAACGATCCCTAAAGTGCCCGGAGTTGTAAATATTATCAGTTTGCTGGTCATTTCAAGGCTTTCCACTGGTGATGTCTGTGATAACAAACGGCAGGAAATGTAGGAAGAATCTATTTACTTTAATTTCAAGGGGTTCTTCCAAGTTTTTAATCATTTCTGGAAACTCTAATTACGTATTTTAAGAGTTTTACCACGACTAGAGAGCTTTCTGACAAATATGTACTGGAACCGTCAGGATTTTAAAAGAGTCATACAAAAGTCGCCAGAGTAATGCGGCCTCAATTGTAAACATAAGCAGTACAGTCCTCCCTTACAGGCTTTCTACACAAATTTTGAGCTGTATAAACAAGAATTCCTAATATTTGAAAGCAAATTCAAGTGAAAACGCTCCCTAAAGTGCCCAGAGTTGTAAATATTATCAGTTTGCTGGTCATTTCACGGCTTTCCACTGGTAATGTCTGTGATTACAAACGGCAGGAAATGTAGGAATAATCTATTGACTTTAATTTCAAGGGGTTCTTCCAAGTTTTTAATCATTTCTGGAAACTCTGATTATGTATTTTAAGAGTTTTACCACAACTAGAGAGTTTTCTTACAAATATGTACTGGAACCGTCAGGATTTTAACAGAGTCACACAAAACTCGCCAGAGTAATGGGGCCTCAATTGTAAACATACGCAGCTTAGACCTCACTCACAGGCTTTCTACACAAATTTTGAGCTGTATAAACAAGAATTCCTAATATTTGAAAGCAAATTCAACTGAAAACGCTCCCTAAAGTGCCCGGAGTTGTAAATATTATCAGTTTGCTGGTCATTTCACGGCTTTCCACTGGTAATGTCTGTGATTACAAACGGCAGGAAATGTAGGAAGAATCTATTTAATTTGAAGGGGTTCTTCCAAGTTTTTAATCATTTCTGGAAACTGTAATTGCGTATTTTAAGAGTTTTACCAAAACTAGAGACTTTTCTTACAAATATGTACTGGAACCGTCAGGATTTTAACAGAGTCATACAAAACTCGCCAGAGTAATGGGGCCTCAATTGTAAACATACGCAGTTTAGACCTCACTCACAGGCTTTCTACACAAATTTTGAGCTGTATAAACAAGAATTCCTAATATTTGAAAGCAAATTCAACTGATAACGCTCCCTAATGTGCCCGGAGTTGTAAATATTATCAGTTTGCTGGTCATTTCACGGCTTTCCACTGGTAATGTCTGTGATTACAAACGGCAGGAAATGTAGGAAGAATCTATTTACTTTAATTTCAAGGGGTTCTTCCAAGTTTTTAATCATTTCTGGAAACTCTAATTACCTATTTTAAGAGTTTTACCACAACTAGAGAGTTTTCTTACAAATATGTACTGGAACCGTCAGGATTTTAACAGAGTCATACAAAACTCGCCAGAGTCATGGGGCCTCAATTGTAAACATACGCAGTTTAGACCTCACTCACAGGCTTTCTACACAAATTTTGAGCTGTATAAACAAGAATTCCTAATATTTGAAAGCAAATTCAACTGAAAACGCTCCCTAAAGTGCCCGGAGTTGTAAATATTATCAGTTTGCTGGTCATTTCACGGCATTCCACTGGTAATGTCTGTGATTACAAATGGCAGGAAATGTAGGAAGAATCTATTTACTTTAATTTGAAGGGGTTCTTCCAAGTTTTTAATCATTTCTGGAAACTGTAATTGCGTATTTTAAGAGTTTTACCAAAACTAGAGACTTTTCTTACAAATATGTACTGGAACCGTCAGAATTTTAACAGAGTCATACAAAACTCGCCAGAATAATGCGGTCTCAATTGTAAACATAAGCAGTACAGTGCTCACTTACAGGCTTTCTGCTCAAATTTTGAGCTGTATAAACAAGAATTCCTAATATTTGAAAGCAAATTCAAGTGAAAACGCTCCCTAAAGTGCCTGGAGTTGTAAATATTATCAGTTTGCTGGTCATTTCACGGCTTTCCACTGGTAATGTCTGTGATTACAAACGGCAGGAAATGTAGGAAGAATCGATTTACTTTAATTTCAAGGGGTTCTTCCAAGTTTTTAATCATTTCTGGAAACTCTAATTACGTATTTAAGAGTTTTACCACAACTAGAGAGTTTTCTTACAAATATGTACTGGAACCGTCAGGATTTTAACAGAGTCATACAAAACTCGCCAGAGTAATGGGGCCTCAATTGTAAACATAAGCAGTACAGTCCTCCCTTACAGGCTTTCTACACAAATTTTGAGCTGTATAAACAAGAATTCCTAATATTTGAAAGCAAATTCAACTAATAACGATCCCTAAAGTGCCCGGAGTTGTAAATATTATCAGTTTGCTGGTCATTTCAAGGCTTTCCACTGGTGATGTCTGTGATAACAAACGGCAGGAAATGTAGGAAGAATCTATTTACTTTAATTTCAAGGGGTTCTTCCAAGTTTTTAATCATTTCTGGAAACTCTAATTACGTATTTTAAGAGTTTTACCACGACTAGAGAGCTTTCTTACAAATATGTACTGGAACCGTCAGGATTTTAAAAGAGTCATACAAAAGTCGCCAGAGTAATGCGGCCTCAATTGTAAACATAAGCAGTACAGTCCTCCCTTACAGGCTTTCTACACAAATTTTGAGCTGTATAAACAAGAATTCCTAATATTTGAAAGCAAATTCAAGTGAAAACGCTCCCTAAAGTGCCCAGAGTTGTAAATATTATCAGTTTGCTGGTCATTTCACGGCTTTCCACTGGTAATGTCTGTGATTACAAACGGCAGGAAATGTAGGAATAATCTATTGACTTTAATTTCAAGGGGTTCTTCCAAGTTTTTAATCATTTCTGGAAACTCTGATTATGTATTTTAAGAGTTTTACCACAACTAGAGAGTTTTCTTACAAATATGTACTGGAACCGTCAGGATTTTAACAGAGTCACACAAAACTCGCCAGAGTAATGGGGCCTCAATTGTAAACATACGCAGTTTAGACCTCACTCACAGGCTTTCTACACAAATTTTGAGCTGTATAAACAAGAATTCCTAATATTTGAAAGCAAATTCAAGTGAAAACGCTCCCTAAAGTGCCCGGAGTTGTAAATATTATCAGTTTGCTGGTCATTTCACGGCTTTCCACTGGTAATGTCTGTGATTACAAACGGCAGGAAATGTAGGAAGAATCTATTTACTTTAATTTGAAGGGGTTCTTCCAAGTTTTTAATCATTTCTGGAAACTGTAATTGCGTATTTTAAGAGTTTTACCAAAACTAGAGACTTTTCTTACAAATATGTACTGGAACCGTCAGAATTTTAACAGAGTCATACAAAACTCGCCAGAGTAATGGGGCCTCAATTGTAAACATACACAGTTTAGACCTCACTCACAGGCTTTCTGCTCAAATTTTGAGCTGTATAAACAAGAATTCCTAATATTTGAAAGCAAATTCAAGTGAAAACGCTCCCTAAAGTGCCTGGAGTTGTAAATATTATCAGTTTGCTGGTCATTTCACGGCTTTCCACTGGTAATGTCTGTGATTACAAACGGCAGGAAATGTAGGAAGAATCGATTTACTTTAATTTCAAGGGGTTCTTCCAAGTTTTTAATCATTTCTGGAAACTCTAATTACGTACTTTAAGAGTTTTACCACAACTAGAGAGTTTTCTTACAAATATGTACTGGAACCGTCAGGATTTTAAAAGAGTCATAAAAAAGTCGCCAGAGTAATGGGACCTCAATTGTAAACATAAGCAGTACAGTCCTCACTTACAGGCTTTCTACACATTTTGAGCTGTATAAACAAGAATTACTAATATTTGAAAGCAAATTCAAGTGAAAACGCTCCCTAAAGTGCCCGGAGTTGTAAATATTATCAGTTTGCTGGTCATTTCACGGCTTTCCACTGGTAATGTCTGTGATTACAAACGGCAGGAAATGTAGGAAGAATCGATTTACTTTAATTTCAAGGGGTTCTTCCAAGTTTTTAATCATTTCTGGAAACTCTAATTACGTATTTAAGAGTTTTACCACAACTAGAGAGTTTTCTTACAAATATGTACTGGAACCGTCAGGATTTTAACAGAGTCATACAAAACTCGCCAGAGTAATGGGGCCTCAATTGTAAACATACACAGTTTAGACCTCACTCACAGGCTTTCTGCTCAAATTTTGAGCTGTATAAACAAGAATTCCTAATATTTGAAAGCAAATTCAAGTGAAAACGCTCCCTAAAGTGCCTGGAGTTGTAAATATTATCAGTTTGCTGGTCATTTCACGGCTTTCCACTGGTAATGTCTGTGATTACAAACGGCAGGAAATGTAGGAAGAATCGATTTACTTTAATTTCAAGGGGTTCTTCCAAGTTTTTAATCATTTCTGGAAACTCTAATTACGTACTTTAAGAGTTTTACCACAACTAGAGAGTTTTCTTACAAATATGTACTGGAACCGTCAGGATTTTAAAAGAGTCATAAAAAAGTCGCCAGAGTAATGGGGCCTCAATTGTAAACATAAGCAGTACAGTCCTCACTTACAGGCTTTCTACACATTTTGAGCTGTATAAACAAGAATTACTAATATTTGAAAGCAAATTCAAGTGAAAACGCTCCCTAAAGTGCCCGGAGTTGTAAATATTATCAGTTTGCTGGTCATTTCACGGCTTTCCACTGGTAATGTCTGTGATTACAAACGGCAGGAAATGTAGGAAGAATCGATTTACTTTAATTTCAAGGGGTTCTTCCAAGTTTTTAATCATTTCTGGAAACTCTAATTACGTATTTAAGAGTATTACCACAACTAGAGAGTTTTCTTACAAATATGTACTGGAACCGTCAGGATTTTAACAGAGTCATACAAAACTCGCCAGAGTAATGGGGCCTCAATTGTAAACATAAGCAGTACAGTCCTCCCTTACAGGCTTTCTACACAAATTTTGAGCTGTATAAACAAGAATTCCTAATATTTGAAAGCAAATTCAAGTGAAAACGCTCCCTAAAGTGCCCAGAGTTGTAAATATTATCAGTTTGCTGGTCATTTCACGGCTTTCCACTGGTAATGTCTGTGATTACAAACGGCAGGAAATGTAGGAATAATCTATTGACATTAATTTCAAGGGGTTCTTCCAAGTTTTTAATCATTTCTGGAAACTCTGATTATGTATTTTAAGAGTTTTACCACAACCAGAGAGTTTTCTTACAAATATGTACTGGAACCGTCAGGATTTTAACAGAGTCACACAAAACTCGCCAGAGTAATGGGGCCTCAATTGTAAACATACGCAGTTTAGACCTCACTCACAGGCTTTCTACACAAATTTTGAGCTGTATAAACAAGAATTCCTAATATTTGAAAGCAAATTCAAGTGAAAACGCTCCCTAAAGTGCCCGGAGTTGTAAATATTATCAGTTTGCTGGTCATTTCACGGCTTTCCACTGGTAATGTCTGTGATTACAAACGGCAGGAAATGTAGGAAGAATCTATTTACTTTAATTTGAAGGGGTTCTTCCAAGTTTTTAATCATTTCTGGAAACTGTAATTGCGTATTTTAAGAGTTTTACCAAAACTAGAGACTTTTCTTACAAATATGTACTGGAACCGTCAGAATTTTAACAGAGTCATACAAAACTCGCCAGAGTAATGCGGTCTCAATTGGAAACATAAGCAGTACAGTGCTCACTTACAGGCTTTCTGCACAAATTTTGAGCTGTATAAACAAGAATTCCTAATATTTGAAAGCAAATTCAAGTGAAAACGCTCCCTAAAGTGCCTGGAGTTGTAAATATTATCAGTTTGCTGGTCATTTCACGGCTTTCCACTGGTAATGTCTGTGATTACAAACGGCAGGAAATGTAGGAAGAATCGATTTACTTTAATTTCAAGGGGTTCTTCCAAGTTTTTAATCATTTCTGGAAACTCTAATTACGTACTTTAAGAGTTTTAGCACAACTAGAGAGTTTTCTTACAAATATGTACTGGAACCGTCAGGATTTTAAAAGAGTCATAAAAAAGTCGCCAGAGTAATGGGACCTCAATTGTAAACATAAGCAGTACAGTCCTCACTTACAGGCTTTCTACACATTTTGAGCTGTATAAACAAGAATTACTAATATTTGAAAGCAAATTCAAGTGAAAACGCTCCCTAAAGTGCCCGGAGTTGTAAATATTATCAGTTTGCTGGTCATTTCACGGCATTCCACTGGTGATGTCTGTGATTACAAACGGCAGGAAATGTAGGAAGAATCGATTTACTTTAATTTCAAGGGGTTCTTCCAAGTTTTTAATCATTTCTGGAAACTCTAATTACGTATTTAAGAGTTTTACCACAACTAGAGAGTTTTCTTACAAATATGTACTGGAACCGTCAGGATTTTAACAGAGTCATACAAAACTCGCCAGAGTAATGGGGCCTCAATTGTAAACATAAGCAGTACAGTCCTCCCTTACAGGCTTTCTACACAAATTTTGAGCTGTATAAACAAGAATTCCTAATATTTGAAAGCAAATTCAACTAATAACGCTCCCTAAAGTGCCCGGAGTTGTAAATATTATCAGTTTGCTGGTCATTTCAAGGCTTTCCACTGGTGATGTCTGTGATAACAAACGGCAGGAAATGTAGGAAGAATCTATTTACTTTAATTTCAAGGGGTTCTTCCAAGTTTTTAATCATTTCTGGAAACTCTAATTACGTATTTTAAGAGTTTTACCACGACTAGAGAGCTTTCTTACAAATATGTACTGGAACCGTCAGGATTTTAAAAGAGTCATACAAAAGTCGCCAGAGTAATGCGGCCTCAATTGTAAACATAAGCAGTACAGTCCTCCCTTACAGGCTTTCTACACAAATTTTGAGCTGTATAAACAAGAATTCCTAATACTTGAAAGCAAATTCAAGTGAAAACGCTCCCTAAAGTGCCCAGAGTTGTAAATATTATCAGTTTGCTGGTCATTTCACGGCTTTCCACTGGTAATGTCTGTGATTACAAACGGCAGGAAATGTAGGAATAATCTATTGACTTTAATTTCAAGGGGTTCTTCCAAGTTTTTAATCATTTCTGGAAACTCTGATTATGTATTTTAAGAGTTTTACCACAACTAGAGAGTTTTCTTACAAATATGTACTGGAACCGTCAGGATTTTAACAGAGTCACACAAAACTCGCCAGAGTAATGGGGCCTCAATTGTAAACATACGCAGTTTAGACCTCACTCACAGGCTTTCTACACAAATTTTGAGCTGTATAAACAAGAATTCCTAATATTTGAAAGCAAATTCAAGTGAAAACGCTCCCTAAAGTGCCCGGAGTTGTAAATATTATCAGTTTGCTGGTCATTTCACGGCTTTCCACTGGTAATGTCTGTGATTACAAACGGCAGGAAATGTAGGAAGAATTGAATTACTTTAATTTCAAGGGGTTCTTCCAAGTTTTTAATCATTTCTGGAAACTGTAATTGCGTATTTTAAGAGTTTTACCAAAACTAGAGACTTTTCTTACAAATATGTACTGGAACCGTCAGAATTTTAACAGAGTCACACAAAACTCGCCAGAGTAATGCGGTCTCAATTGTAAACATAAGCAGTACAGTGCTCACTTACAGGCTTTCTGCACAAATTTTGAGCTGTATAAACAAGAATTCCTAATATTTGAAAGCAAATTCAACTGAAAACGCTCCCTAAAGTGCCCGGAGTTGTAAATATTATCAGTTTGCTGGTCATTTCACGGCATTCCACTGGTAATGTCTGTGATTACAAATGGCAGGAAATGTAGGAAGAATCTATTTACTTTAATTTGAAGGGGTTCTTCCAAGTTTTTAATCATTTCTGGAAACTGTAATTGCGTATTTTAAGAGTTTTACCAAAACTAGAGACTTTTCTTACAAATATGTACTGGAACCGTCAGAATTTTAACAGAGTCATACAAAACTCGCCAGAATAATGCGGTCTCAATTGTAAACATAAGCAGTACAGTGCTCACTTACAGGCTTTCTGCTCAAATTTTGAGCTGTATAAACAAGAATTCCTAATATTTGAAAGCAAATTCAAGTGAAAACGCTCCCTAAAGTGCCTGGAGTTGTAAATATTATCAGTTTGCTGGTCATTTCACGGCTTTCCACTGGTAATGTCTGTGATTACAAACGGCAGGAAATGTAGGAAGAATCGATTTACTTTAATTTCAAGGGGTTCTTCCAAGTTTTTAATCATTTCTGGAAACTCTAATTACGTACTTTAAGAGTTTTACCACAACTAGAGAGTTTTCTTACAAATATGTACTGGAACCGTCAGGATTTTAAAAGAGTCATAAAAAAGTCGCCAGAGTAATGGGACCTCAATTGTAAACATAAGCAGTACAGTCCTCACTTACAGGCTTTCTACACATTTTGAGCTGTATAAACAAGAATTACTAATATTTGAAAGCAAATTCTAGTGAAAACGCTCCCTAAAGTGCCCGGAGTTGTAAATATTATCAGTTTGCTGGTCATTTCACGGCTTTCCACTGGTAATGTCTGTGATTACAAACGGCAGGAAATGTAGGAAGAATCGATTTACTTTAATTTCAAGGGGTTCTTCCAAGTTTTTAATCATTTCTGGAAACTCTAATTACGTATTTAAGAGTTTTACCACAACTAGAGAGTTTTCTTACAAATATGTACTGGAACTGTCAGGATTTTAACAGAGTCATACAAAACTCGCCAGAGTAATGGGGCCTCAATTGTAAACATACACAGTTTAGACCTCACTCACAGGCTTTCTACACAAATTTTGAGCTGTATAAACAAGAATTACTAATATTTGAAAGCAAATTCAAGTGAAAACGCTCCCTAAAGTGCCCGGAGTTGTAAATATTATCAGTTTGCTGGTCATTTCACGGCTTTCCACTGGTAATGTCTGTGATTACAAACGGCAGGAAATGTAGGAAGAATCGATTTACTTTAATTTCAAGGGGTTCTTCCAAGTTTTTAATCATTTCTGGAAACTCTAATTACGTATTTAAGAGTTTTACCACAACTAGAGAGTTTTCTTACAAATATGTACTGGAACCGTCAGGATTTTAACAGAGTCATACAAAACTCGCCAGAGTAATGGGGCCTCAATTGTAAACATAAGCAGTACAGTCCTCCCTTACAGGCTTTCTACACAAATTTTGAGCTGTATAAACAAGAATTCCTAATATTTGAAAGCAAATTCAACTAATAACGCTCCCTAAAGTGCCCGGAGTTGTAAATATTATCAGTTTGCTGGTCATTTCAAGGCTTTCCACTGGTGATGTCTGTGATAACAAACGGCAGGAAATGTAGGAAGAATCTATTTACTTTAATTTCAAGGGGTTCTTCCAAGTTTTTAATCATTTCTGGAAACTCTAATTACGTATTTTAAGAGTTTTACCACGACTAGAGAGCTTTCTTACAAATATGTACTGGAACCGTCAGGATTTTAAAAGAGTCATACAAAAGTCGCCAGAGTAATGCGGCCTCAATTGTAAACGTAAGCAGTACAGTCCTCCCTTACAGGCTTTCTACACAAATTTTGAGCTGTATAAACAAGAATTCCTAATACTTGAAAGCAAATTCAAGTGAAAACGCTCCCTAAAGTGCCCAGAGTTGTAAATATTATCAGTTTGCTGGTCATTTCACGGCTTTCCACTGGTAATGTCTGTGATTACAAACGGCAGGAAATGTAGGAATAATCTATTGACTTTAATTTCAAGGGGTTCTTCCAAGTTTTTAATCATTTCTGGAAACTCTGATTATGTATTTTAAGAGTTTTACCACAACTAGAGAGTTTTCTTACAAATATGTACTGGAACCGTCAGGATTTTAACAGAGTCACACAAAACTCGCCAGAGTAATGGGGCCTCAATTGTAAACATACGCAGTTTAGACCTCACTCACAGGCTTTCTACACAAATTTTGAGCTGTATAAACAAGAATTCCTAATATTTGAAAGCAAATTCAAGTGAAAACGCTCCCTAAAGTGCCCGGAGTTGTAAATATTATCAGTTTGCTGGTCATTTCACGGCTTTCCACTGGTAATGTCTGTGATTACAAACGGCAGGAAATGTAGGAAGAATCTATTTACTTTAATTTGAAGGGGTTCTTCCAAGTTTTTAATCATTTCTGGAAACTGTAATTGCGTATTTTAAGAGTTTTACCAAAACTAGAGACTTTTCTTACAAATATGTACTGGAACCGTCAGAATTTTAACAGAGTCACACAAAACTCGCCAGAGTAATGCGGTCTCAATTGTAAACATAAGCAGTACAGTGCTCACTTACAGGCTTTCTGCACAAATTTTGAGCTGTATAAACAAGAATTCCTAATATTTGAAAGCAAATTCAACTGAAAACGCTCCCTAAAGTGCCCGGAGTTGTAAATATTATCAGTTTGCTGGTCATTTCACGGCATTCCACTGGTAATGTCTGTGATTACAAATGGCAGGAAATGTAGGAAGAATCTATTTACTTTAATTTGAAGGGGTTCTTCCAAGTTTTTAATCATTTCTGGAAACTGTAATTGCGTATTTTAAGAGTTTTACCAAAACTAGAGACTTTTCTTACAAATATGTACTGGAACCGTCAGAATTTTAACAGAGTCACACAAAACTCGCCAGAGTAATGCGGTCTCAATTGTAAACATAAGCAGTACAGTGCTCACTTACAGGCTTTCTACACAAATTTTGAGCTGTATAAACAAGAATTCCTAATATTTGAAAGCAAATTCAAGTGAAAACGCTCCCTAAAGTGCCCGGAGTTGTAAATATTATCAGTTTGCTGGTCATTTCACGGCTTTCCACTGGTAATGTCTGTGATTACAAACGGCAGGAAATGTAGGAAGAATCGATTTACTTTAATTTCAAGGGGTTCTTCCAAGTTTTTAATCATTTCTGGAAACTCTAATTACGTACTTTAAGAGTTTTACCACAACTAGAGAGTTTTCTTACAAATATGTACTGGAACCGTCAGGATTTTAAAAGAGTCATAAAAAAGTCGCCAGAGTAATGGGACCTCAATTGTAAACATAAGCAGTACAGTCCTCACTTACAGGCTTTCTACACATTTTGAGCTGTATAAACAAGAATTACTAATATTTGAAAGCAAATTCAAGTGAAAACGCTCCCTAAAGTGCCCGGAGTTGTAAATATTATCAGTTTGCTGGTCATTTCACGGCTTTCCACTGGTAATGTCTGTGATTACAAACGGCAGGAAATGTAGGAAGAATCGATTTACTTTAATTTCAAGGGGTTCTTCCAAGTTTTTAATCATTTCTGGAAACTCTAATTACGTATTTAAGAGTTTTACCACAACTAGAGAGTTTTCTTACAAATATGTACTGGAACCGTCAGGATTTTAACAGAGTCATACAAAACTCGCCAGAGTAATGGGGCCTCAATTGTAAACATAAGCAGTACAGTCCTCCCTTACAGGCTTTCTACACAAATTTTGAGCTGTATAAACAAGAATTCCTAATATTTGAAAGCAAATTCAACTAATAACGATCCCTAAAGTGCCCGGAGTTGTAAATATTATCAGTTTGCTGGTCATTTCAAGGCTTTCCACTGGTGATGTCTGTGATAACAAACGGCAGGAAATGTAGGAAGAATCTATTTACTTTAATTTCAAGGGGTTCTTCCAAGTTTTTAATCATTTCTGGAAACTCTAATTACGTATTTTAAGAGTTTTACCACGACTAGAGAGCTTTCTTACAAATATGTACTGGAACCGTCAGGATTTTAAAAGAGTCATACAAAAGTCGCCAGAGTAATGCGGCCTCAATTGTAAACATAAGCAGTACAGTCCTCCCTTACAGGCTTTCTACACAAATTTTGAGCTGTATAAACAAGAATTCCTAATATTTGAAAGCAAATTCAAGTGGAAACGCTCCCTAAAGTGCCCAGAGTTGTAAATATTATCAGTTTGCTGGTCATTTCACGGCTTTCCACTGGTAATGTCTGTGATTACAAACGGCAGGAAATGTAGGAAGAATCTATTGACTTTAATTTGAAGGGGTTCTTCCAAGTTTTTAATCATTTCTGGAAACTGTAATTGCGTATTTTAAGAGTTTTACCAAAACTAGAGACTTTTCTTACAAATATGTACTGGAACCGTCAGAATTTTAACAGAGTCATACAAAACTCGCCAGAGTAATGCGGTCTCAATTGGAAACATAAGCAGTACAGTGCTCACTTACAGGCTTTCTGCACAAATTTTGAGCTGTATAAACAAGAATTCCTAATATTTGAAAGCAAATTCAAGTGAAAACGCTCCCTAAAGTGCCTGGAGTTGTAAATATTATCAGATTGCTGGTCATTTCACGGCTTTCCACTGGTAATGTCTGTGATTACAAACGGCAGGAAATGTAGGAAGAATCGATTTACTTTAATTTCAAGGGGTTCTTCCAAGTTTTTAATCATTTCTGGAAACTCTAATTACGTATTTAAGAGTTTTACCACAACTAGAGAGTTTTCTTACAAATATGTACTGGAACTGTCAGGATTTTAACAGAGTCATACAAAACTCGCCAGAGTAATGGGGCCTCAATTGTAAACATACACAGTTTAGACCTCACTCACAGGCTTTCTACACAAATTTTGAGCTGTATAAACAAGAATTACTAATATTTGAAAGCAAATTCAAGTGAAAACGCTCCCTAAAGTGCCCGGAGTTGTAAATATTATCAGTTTGCTGGTCATTTCACGGCTTTCCACTGGTAATGTCTGTGATTACAAACGGCAGGAAATGTAGGAAGAATCGATTTACTTTAATTTCAAGGGGTTCTTCCAAGTTTTTAATCATTTCTGGAAACTCTAATTACGTATTTAAGAGTTTTACCACAACTAGAGAGTTTTCTTACAAATATGTACTGGAACCGTCAGGATTTTAACAGAGTCATACAAAAGTCGCCAGAGTAATGCGGCCTCAATTGTAAACATAAGCAGTACAGTCCTCACTTACAGGCTTTCTACACAAATTTTGAGCTGTATAAACAAGAATTCCTAATATTTGAAAGCAAATTCAACTAATAACGCTCCCTAAAGTGCCCGGAGTTGTAAATATTATCAGTTTGCTGGTCATTTCAAGGCTTTCCACTGGTGATGTCTGTGATAACAAACGGCAGGAAATGTAGGAAGAATCTATTTACTTTAATTTCAAGGGGTTCTTCCAAGTTTTTAATCATTTCTGGAAACTCTAATTACGTATTTTAAGAGTTTTACCACGACTAGAGAGCTTTCTTACAAATATGTACTGGAACCGTCAGGATTTTAAAAGAGTCATACAAAAGTCGCCAGAGTAATGCGGCCTCAATTGTAAACATAAGCAGTACAGTCCTCCCTTACAGGCTTTCTACACAAATTTTGAGCTGTATAAACAAGAATTCCTAATACTTGAAAGCAAATTCAAGTGAAAACGCTCCCTAAAGTGCCCAGAGTTGTAAATATTATCAGTTTGCTGGTCATTTCACGGCTTTCCACTGGTAATGTCTGTGATTACAAACGGCAGGAAATGTAGGAATAATCTATTGACTTTAATTTCAAGGGGTTCTTCCAAGTTTTTAATCATTTCTGGAAACTCTGATTATGTATTTTAAGAGTTTTACCACAACTAGAGAGTTTTCTTACAAATATGTACTGGAACCGTCAGGATTTTAACAGAGTCACACAAAACTCGCCAGAGTAATGGGGCCTCAATTGTAAACATACGCAGTTTAGACCTCACTCACAGGCTTTCTACACAAATTTTGAGCTGTATAAACAAGAATTCCTAATATTTGAAAGCAAATTCAAGTGAAAACGCTCCCTAAAGTGCCCGGAGTTGTAAATATTATCAGTTTGCTGGTCATTTCACGGCTTTCCACTGGTAATGTCTGTGATTACAAACGGCAGGAAATGTAGGAAGAATCTATTTACTTTAATTTCAAGGGGTTCTTCCAAGTTTTTAATCATTTCTGAAAACTGTAATTGCGTATTTTAAGAGTTTTACCAAAACTAGAGACTTTTCTTACAAATATGTACTGGAACCGTCAGAATTTTAACAGAGTCATACAAAACTCGCCAGAGTAATGCGGTCTCAATTGGAAACATAAGCAGTACAGTGCTCACTTACAGGCTTTCTGCACAAATTTTGAGCTGTATAAACAAGAATTCCTAATATTTGAAAGCAAATTCAAGTGAAAACGCTCCCTAAAGTGCCTGGAGTTGTAAATATTATCAGTTTGCTGGTCATTTCACGGCTTTCCACTGGTAATGTCTGTGATTACAAACGGCAGGAAATGTAGGAAGAATCTATTTACTTTAATTTGAAGGGGTTCTTCCAAGTTTTTAATCATTTCTGGAAACTCTAATTACGTACTTTAAGAGTTTTACCACAACTAGAGAGTTTTCTTACAAATATGTACTGGAACCGTCAGGATTTTAAAAGAGTCATAAAAAAGTCGCCAGAGTAATGGGACCTCAATTGTAAACATAAGCAGTACAGTCCTCACTTACAGGCTTTCTACACATTTTGAGCTGTATAAACAAGAATTACTAATATTTGAAAGCAAATTCAAGTGAAAACGCTCCCTAAAGTGCCCGGAGTTGTAAATATTATCAGTTTGCTGGTCATTTCACGGCTTTCCACTGGTAATGTCTGTGATTACAAACGGCAGGAAATGTAGGAAGAATCGATTTACTTTAATTTCAAGGGGTTCTTCCAAGTTTTTAATCATTTCTGGAAACTCTAATTACGTATTTAAGAGTTTTACCACAACTAGAGAGTTTTCTTACAAATATGTACTGGAACCGTCAGGATTTTAACAGAGTCATACAAAACTCGCCAGAGTAATGGGGCCTCAATTGTAAACATAAGCAGTACAGTCCTCCCTTACAGGCTTTCTACACAAATTTTGAGCTGTAAAAACAAGAATTCCTAATATTTGAAAGCAAATTCAACTAATAACGATCCCTAAAGTGCCCGGAGTTGTAAATATTATCAGTTTGCTGGTCATTTCAAGGCTTTCCACTGGTGATGTCTGTGATAACAAACGGCAGGAAATGTAGGAATAATCTATTTACTTTAATTTCAAGGGGTTCTTCCAAGTTTTTAATCATTTCTGGAAACTCTAATTACGTATTTTAAGAGTTTTACCACGACTAGAGAGCTTTCTTACAAATATGTACTGGAACCGTCAGGATTTTAAAAGAGTCATACAAAAGTCGCCAGAGTAATGCGGCCTCAATTGTAAACATAAGCAGTACAGTCCTCCCTTACAGGCTTTCTACACAAATTTTGAGCTGTATAAACAAGAATTCCTAATATTTGAAAGCAAATTCAAGTGAAAACGCTCCCTAAAGTGCCCGGAGTTGTAAATATTATCAGTTTGCTGGTCATTTCACGGCTTTCCACTGGTAATGTCTGTGATTACAAACGGCAGGAAATGTAGGAATAATCTATTGACTTTAATTTCAAGGGGTTCTTCCAAGTTTTTAATCATTTCTGGAAACTCTGATTATGTATTTTAAGAGTTTTACCACAACTAGAGAGTTTTCTTACAAATATGTACTGGAACCGTCAGGATTTTAACAGAGTCACACAAAACTCGCCAGAGTAATGGGGCCTCAATTGTAAACATACGCAGTTTAGACCTCACTCACAGGCTTTCTACACAAATTTTGAGCTGTATAAACAAGAATTCCTAATATTTGAAAGCAAATTCAAGTGAAAACGCTCCCTAAAGTGCCCGGAGTTGTAAATATTATCAGTTTGCTGGTCATTTCACGGCTTTCCACTGCTAATGTCTGTGATTACAAACGGCAGGAAATGTAGGAAGAATCTATTTACTTTAATTTGAAGGGGTTCTTCCAAGTTTTTAATCATTTCTGGAAACTCTAATTACGTATTTAAGAGTTTTACCACAACTAGAGAGTTTTCTTACAAATATGTACTGGAACCGTCAGGATTTTAACAGAGTCATACAAAACTCGCCAGAGTAATGGGGCCTCAATTGTAAACATAAGCAGTACAGTCCTCCCTTACAGGCTTTCTACACAAATTTTGAGCTGTATAAACAAGAATTCCTAATATTTGAAAGCAAATTCAACTAATAACGATCCCTAAAGTGCCCGGAGTTGTAAATATTATCAGTTTGCTGGTCATTTCAAGGCTTTCCACTGGTGATGTCTGTGATAACAAACGGCAGGAAATGTAGGAAGAATCTATTTACTTTAATTTCAAGGGGTTCTTCCAAGTTTTTAATCATTTCTGGAAACTCTAATTACGTATTTTAAGAGTTTTACCACGACTAGAGAGCTTTCTTACAAATATGTACTGGAACCGTCAGGATTTTAAAAGAGTCATACAAAAGTCGCCAGAGTAATGCGGCCTCAATTGTAAACATAAGCAGTACAGTCCTCCCTTACAGGCTTTCTACACAAATTTTGAGCTGTATAAACAAGAATTCCTAATATTTGAAAGCAAATTCAAGTGAAAACGCTCCCTAAAGTGCCCAGAGTTGTAAATATTATCAGTTTGCTGGTCATTTCACGGCTTTCCACTGGTAATGTCTGTGATTACAAACGGCAGGAAATGTAGGAATAATCTATTGACTTTAATTTCAAGGGGTTCTTCCAAGTTTTTAATCATTTCTGGAAACTCTGATTATGTATTTTAAGAGTTTTACCACAACCAGAGAGTTTTCTTACAAATATGTACTGGAACCGTCAGGATTTTAACAGAGTCACACAAAACTCGCCAGAGTAATGGGGCCTCAATTGTAAACATACGCAGTTTAGACCTCACTCACAGGCTTTCTACACAAATTTTGAGCTGTATAAACAAGAATTCCTAATATTTGAAAGCAAATTCAAGTGAAAACGCTCCCTAAAGTGCCCGGAGTTGTAAATATTATCAGTTTGCTGGTCATTTCACGGCTTTCCACTGGTAATGTCTGTGATTACAAACGGCAGGAAATGTAGGAAGAATCTATTTACTTTAATTTGAAGGGGTTCTTCCAAGTTTTTAATCATTTCTGGAAACTCTAATTACGTACTTTAAGAGTTTTACCACAACTAGAGAGTTTTCTTACAAATATGTACTGGAACCGTCAGGATTTTAAAAGAGTCATAAAAAAGTCGCCAGAGTAATGGGACCTCAATTGTAAACATAAGCAGTACAGTCCTCCCTTACAGGCTTTCTACACAAATTTTGAGCTGTATAAACAAGAATTCCTAATATTTGAAAGCAAATTCAAGTGAAAACGCTCCCTAAAGTGCCCAGAGTTGTAAATATTATCAGTTTGCTGGTCATTTCACGGCTTTCCACTGGTAATGTCTGTGATTACAAACTGCAGGAAATGTAGGAAGAATCGATTTACTTTAATTTCAAGGGGTTCTTCCAAGTTTTTAATCATTTCTGGAAACTCTAATTACGTATTTAAGAGTTTTACCACAACTAGAGAGTTTTCTTACAAATATGTACTGGAACCGTCAGGATTTTAACAAGTCATACAAAACTCGCCAGAGTAATGGGGCCTCAATTGTAAACATACACAGTTTAGACCTCACTCACAGGCTTTCTACACAAATTTTGAGCTGTATAAACAAGAATTCCTAATATTTGAAAGCAAATTCAACTAATAACGATCCCAAAAGTGCCCGGAGTTGTAAATATTATCAGTTTGCTGGTCATTTCAAGGCTTTCCACTGGTGATGTCTGTGATAACAAACGGCAGGAAATGTAGGAAGAATCTATTTACTTTAATTTCAAGCGGTTCTTCCAAGTTTTTAATCATTTCTGGAAACTCTAATTACGTATTTAAGAGTTTTACCACGACTAGAGAGCTTTCTTACAAATATGTACTGGAACCGTCAGGATTTTAAAAGAGTCATACAAAAGTCGCCAGAGTAATGCGGCCTCAATTGTAAACATAAGCAGTACAGTCCTCCCTTACAGGCTTTCTACACAAATTTTGAGCTGTATAAACAAGAATTCCTAATATTTGAAAGCAAATTCAAGTGAAAACGCTCCCTAAAGTGCCCAGAGTTGTAAATATTATCAGTTTGCTGGTCATTTCACGGCTTTCCACTGGTAATGTCTGTGATTACAAACGGCAGGAAATGTAGGAATAATCTATTTACTTTAATTTCAAGGGGTTCTTCCAAGTTTTTAATCATTTCTGGAAACTCTGATTATGTATTTTAAGAGTTTTACCGCAACTAGAGAGTTTTCTTACAAATATGTACTGGAACCGTCAGGATTTTAACAGAGTCACACAAAACTCGCCAGAGTAATGGGGCCTCAATTGTAAACATACGCAGTTTAGACCTCACTCACAGGCTTTCTACACAAATTTTGAGCTGTATAAACAAGAATTCCTAATATTTGAAAGCAAATTCAAGTGAAAACGCTCCCTAAAGTGCCCGGAGTTGTAAATATTGTCACTTAGCTGGTCATTTCACGGCTTTCCACTGGTAATGTCTGTGATTACAAACGGCAGGAAATGTAGGAAGAATTGAATTACTTTAATTTCAAGGGGTTCTTCCAAGTTTTTAATCATTTCTGGAAACTGTAATTGCGTATTTTAAGAGTTTTACCAAAACTAGAGACTTTTCTTACAAATATGTACTGGAACCGTCAGAATTTTAACAGAGTCACACAAAACTCGCCAGAGTAATGCGGTCTCAATTGTAAACATAAGCAGTACAGTGCTCACTTACAGGCTTTCTGCACAAATTTTGAGCTGTATAAACAAGAATTCCTAATATTTGAAAGCAAATTCAAGTGAAAACGCTCCCTAAAGTGCCTGGAGTTGTAAATATTATCAGTTTGCTGGTCATTTCACGGCTTTCCACTGGTAATGTCTGTGATTACAAACGGCAGGAAATGTAGGAAGAATCGATTTACTTTAATTTCAAGGGGTTCTTCCAAGTTTTTAATCATTTCTGGAAACTCTAATTACGTACTTTAAGAGTTTTACCACAACTAGAGAGTTTTCTTACAAATATGTACTGGAACCGTCAGGATTTTAAAAGAGTCATAAAAAATTCGCCAGAGTAATGGGACCTCAATTGTAAACATGAGCAGTACAGTCCTCACTTACAGGCTTTCTACACATTTTGAGCTGTATAAACAAGAATTACTAATATTTGAAAGCAAATTCAAGTGAAAACGCTCCCTAAAGTGCCCGGAGTTGTAAATATTGTCACTTTGCTGGTCATTTCACGGCTTTCCACTGGTAATGTCTGTGATTACAAACGGCAGGAAATGTAGGAAGAATCGATTTACTTTAATTTCAAGGGGTTCTTCCAAGTTTTTAATCATTTCTGGAAACTCTAATTACGTATTTAAGAGTTTTACCACAACTAGAGAGTTTTCTTACAAATATGTACTGGAACCGTCAGGATTTTAAAAGAGTCATAAAAAAGTCGCCAGAGTAATGGGACCTCAATTGTAAACATAAGCAGTACAGTCCTCACTTACAGGCTTTCTACACATTTTGAGCTGTATAAACAAGAATTACTAATATTTGAAAGCAAATTCAAGTGAAAACGCTCCCTAAAGTGCCTGGAGTTGTAAATATTATCAGTTTACTGGTCATTTCACGGCTTTCCACTGGTAATGTCTGTGATTACAAACGGCAGGAAATGTAGGAAGAATCGATTTACTTTAATTTCAAGGGGTTCTTCCAAGTTTTTAATCATTTCTGGAAACTCTAATTACGTATTTTAAGAGTTTTACCACGACTAGAGAGCTTTCTTACAAATATGTACTGGAACCGTCAGGATTTTAAAAGAGTCATACAAAAGTCGCCAGAGTAATGCGGCCTCAATTGTAAACATAAGCAGTACAGTCCTCCCTTACAGGCTTTCTACACAAATTTTGAGCTGTATAAACAAGAATTCCTAATATTTGAAAGCAAATTCAAGTGAAAACGCTCCCTAAAGTGCCCAGAGTTGTAAATATTATCAGTTTGCTGGTCATTTCACGGCTTTCCACTGGTAATGTCTGTGATTACAAACGGCAGGAAATGTAGGAATAATCTATTGACTTTAATTTCAAGGGGTTCTTCCAAGTTTTTAATCATTTCTGGAAACTCTGATTATGTATTTTAAGAGTTTTACCACAACTAGAGAGTTTTCTTACAAATATGTACTGGAACCGTCAGGATTTTAACAGAGTCACACAAAACTCGCCAGAGTAATGGGGCCTCAATTGTAAACATACGCAGTTTAGACCTCACTCACAGGCTTTCTACACAAATTTTGAGCTGTATAAACAAGAATTCCTAATATTTGAAAGCAAATTCAAGTGAAAACGCTCCCTAAAGTGCCCGGAGTTGTAAATATTATCAGTATGCTGGTCATTTCACGGCTTTCCACTGGTAATGTCTGTGATTACAAACTGCAGGAAATGTAGGAAGAATCGATTTACTTTAATTTCAAGGGGTTCTTCCAAGTTTTTAATCATTTCTGGAAACTCTAATTACGTATTTAAGAGTTTTACCACAACTAGAGAGTTTTCTTACAAATATGTACTGGAACCGTCAGGATTTTAACAGAGTCATACAAAACTCGCCAGAGTAATGGGGCCTCAATTGTAAACATACGCAGTTTAGACCTCACTCACAGGCTTTCTACACAAATTTTGAGCTGTATAAACAAGAATTCCTAATATTTGAAAGCAAATTCAACTAATAACGATCCCAAAAGTGCCCGGAGTTGTAAATATTATCAGTTTGCTGGTCATTTCAAGGCTTTCCACTGGTGATGTCTGTGATAACAAACGGCAGGAAATGTAGGAAGAATCTATTTACTTTAATTTCAAGCGGTTCTTCCAAGTTTTTGATCATTTCTGGAAACTCTAATTACGTATTTTAAGAGTTTTACCACGACTAGAGAGCTTTCTTACAAATATGTACTGGAACCGTCAGGATTTTAAAAGAGTCATACAAAAGTCGCCAGAGTAATGCGGCCTCAATTGTAAACATAAGCAGTACAGTCCTCCCTTACAGGCTTTCTACACAAATTTTGAGCTGTATAAACAAGAATTCCTAATATTTGAAAGCAAATTCAAGTGAAAACGCTCCCTAAAGTGCCCAGAGTTGTAAATATTATCAGTTTGCTGGTCATTTCACGGCTTTCCACTGGTAATGTCTGTGATTACAAACGGCAGGAAATGTAGGAATAATCTATTTACTTTAATTTCAAGGGGTTCTTCCAAGTTTTTAATCATTTCTGGAAACTCTGATTATGTATTTTAAGAGTTTTACCGCAACTAGAGAGTTTTCTTACAAATATGTACTGGAACCGTCAGGATTTTAAGAGAGTCACACAAAACTCGCCAGAGTAATGGGGCCTCAATTGTAAACATACGCAGTTTAGACCTCACTCACAGGCTTTCTATACAAATTTTGAGCTGTATAAACAAGAATTCCTAATATTTGAAAGCAAATTCAAGTGAAAACGCTCCCTAAAGTGCCCGGAGTTGTAAATATTGTCACTTAGCTGGTCATTTCACGGCTTTCCACTGGTAATGTCTGTGATTACAAACGGCAGGAAATGTAGGAAGAATTGAATTACTTTAATTTCAAGGGGTTCTTCCAAGTTTTTAATCATTTCTGGAAACTGTAATTGCGTATTTTAAGAGTTTTACCAAAACTAGAGACTTTTCTTACAAATATGTACTGGAACCGTCAGAATTTTAACAGAGTCACACAAAACTCGCCAGAGTAATGCGGTCTCAATTGTAAACATAAGCAGTACAGTGCTCACTTACAGGCTTTCTGCACAAATTTTGAGCTGTATAAACAAGAATTCCTAATATTTGAAAGCAAATTCAAGTGAAAACGCTCCCTAAAGTGCCTGGAGTTGTAAATATTATCAGTTTGCTGGTCATTTCACGGCTTTCCACTGGTAATGTCTGTGATTACAAACGGCAGGAAATGTAGGAAGAATCGATTTACTTTAATTTCAAGGGGTTCTTCCAAGTTTTTAATCATTTCTGGAAACTCTAATTACGTACTTTAAGAGTTTTACCACAACTAGAGAGTTTTCTTACAAATATGTACTGGAACCGTCAGGATTTTAAAAGAGTCATAAAAAATTCGCCAGAGTAATGGGACCTCAATTGTAAACATGAGCAGTACAGTCCTCACTTACAGGCTTTCTACACATTTTGAGCTGTATAAACAAGAATTACTAATATTTGAAAGCAAATTCAAGTGAAAACGCTCCCTAAAGTGCCCGGAGTTGTAAATATTGTCACTTTGCTGGTCATTTCACGGCTTTCCACTGCTAATGTCTGTGATTACAAACGGCAGGAAATGTAGGAAGAATCGATTTACTTTAATTTCAAGGGGTTCTTCCAAGTTTTTAATCATTTCTGGAAACTCTAATTACGTATTTAAGAGTTTTACCACAACTAGAGAGTTTTCTTACAAATATGTACTTGAACCGTCAGGATTTTAAAAGAGTCATAAAAAAGTCGCCAGAGTAATGGGACCTCAATTGTAAACATAAGCAGTACAGTCCTCACTTACAGGCTTTCTACACATTTTGAGCTGTATAAACAAGAATTACTAATATTTGAAAGCAAATTCAAGTGAAAACGCTCCCTAAAGTGCCTGGAGTTGTAAATATTATCAGTTTGCTGGTCATTTCACGGCTTTCCACTGGTAATGTCTGTGATTACAAACGGCAGGAAATGTAGGAAGAATCGATTTACTTTAATTTCAAGGGGTTCTTCCAAGTTTTTAATCATTTCTGGAAACTCTAATTACGTATTTTAAGAGTTTTACCACGACTAGAGAGCTTTCTTACAAATATGTACTGGAACCGTCAGGATTTTAAAAGAGTCATACAAAAGTCGCCAGAGTAATGCGGCCTCAATTGTAAACATAAGCAGTACAGTCCTCCCTTACAGGCTTTCTACACAAATTTTGAGCTGTATAAACAAGAATTCCTAATATTTGAAAGCAAATTCAAGTGAAAACGCTCCCTAAAGTGCCCAGAGTTGTAAATATTATCAGTTTGCTGGTCATTTCACGGCTTTCCACTGGTAATGTCTGTGATTACAAACGGCAGGAAATGTAGGAATAATCTATTGACTTTAATTTCAAGGGGTTCTTCCAAGTTTTTAATCATTTCTGGAAACTCTGATTATGTATTTTAAGAGTTTTACCACAACTAGAGAGTTTTCTTACAAATATGTACTGGAACCGTCAGGATTTTAACAGAGTCACACAAAACTCGCCAGAGTAATGGGGCCTCAATTGTAAACATACGCAGTTTAGACCTCACTCACAGGCTTTCTACACAAATTTTGAGCTGTATAAACAAGAATTCCTAATATTTGAAAGCAAATTCAAGTGAAAACGCTCCCTAAAGTGCCCGGAGTTGTAAATATTATCAGTATGCTGGTCATTTCACGGCTTTCCACTGGTAATGTCTGTGATTACAAACTGCAGGAAATGTAGGAAGAATCGATTTACTTTAATTTCAAGGGGTTCTTCCAAGTTTTTAATCATTTCTGGAAACTCTAATTACGTATTTAAGAGTTTTACCACAACTAGAGAGTTTTCTTACAAATATGTACTGGAACCGTAAGGATTTTAACAGAGTCATACAAAACTCGCCAGAGTAATGGGGCCTCAATTGTAAACATACGCAGTTTAGACCTCACTCACAGGCTTTCTACACAAATTTTGAGCTGTATAAACAAGAATTCCTAATATTTGAAAGCAAATTCAACTAATAACGATCCCAAAAGTGCCCGGAGTTGTAAATATTATCAGTTTGCTGGTCATTTCAAGGCTTTCCACTGGTGATGTCTGTGATAACAAACGGCAGGAAATGTAGGAAGAATCTATTTACTTTAATTTCAAGCGGTTCTTCCAAGTTTTTGATCATTTCTGGAAACTCTAATTACGTATTTTAAGAGTTTTACCACGACTAGAGAGCTTTCTTACAAATATGTACTGGAACCGTCAGGATTTTAAAAGAGTCATACAAAAGTCGCCAGAGTAATGCGGCCTCAATTGTAAACATAAGCAGTACAGTCCTCCCTTACAGGCTTTCTACACAAATTTTGAGCTGTATAAACAAGAATTCCTAATATTTGAAAGCAAATTCAAGTGAAAACGCTCCCTAAAGTGCCCAGAGTTGTAAATATTATCAGTTTGCTGGTCATTTCACGGCTTTCCACTGGTAATGTCTGTGATTACAAACGGCAGGAAATGTAGGAATAATCTATTTACTTTAATTTCAAGGGGTTCTTCCAAGTTTTTAATCATTTCTGGAAACTCTGATTATGTATTTTAAGAGTTTTACCGCAACTAGAGAGTTTTCTTACAAATATGTACTGGAACCGTCAGGATTTTAACAGAGTCACACAAAACTCGCCAGAGTAATGGGGCCTCAATTGTAAACATACGCAGTTTAGACCTCACTCACAGGCTTTCTATACAAATTTTGAGCTGTATAAACAAGAATTCCTAATATTTGAAAGCAAATTCAAGTGAAAACGCTCCCTAAAGTGCCCGGAGTTGTAAATATTGTCACTTAGCTGGTCATTTCACGGCTTTCCACTGGTAATGTCTGTGATTACAAACGGCAGGAAATGTAGGAAGAATTGAATTACTTTAATTTCAAGGGGTTCTTCCAAGTTTTTAATCATTTCTGGAAACTGTAATTGCGTATTTTAAGAGTTTTACCAAAACTAGAGACTTTTCTTACAAATATGTACTGGAACCGTCAGAATTTTAACAGAGTCACACAAAACTCGCCAGAGTAATGCGGTCTCAATTGTAAACATAAGCAGTACAGTGCTCACTTACAGGCTTTCTGCACAAATTTTGAGCTGTATAAACAAGAATTCCTAATATTTGAAAGCAAATTCAAGTGAAAACGCTCCCTAAAGTGCCTGGAGTTGTAAATATTATCAGTTTGCTGGTCATTTCACGGCTTTCCACTGGTAATGTCTGTGATTACAAACGGCAGGAAATGTAGGAAGAATCGATTTACTTTAATTTCAAGGGGTTCTTCCAAGTTTTTAATCATTTCTGGAAACTCTAATTACGTACTTTAAGAGTTTTACCACAACTAGAGAGTTTTCTTACAAATATGTACTGGAACCGTCAGGATTTTAAAAGAGTCATAAAAAATTCGCCAGAGTAATGGGACCTCAATTGTAAACATGAGCAGTACAGTCCTCACTTACAGGCTTTCTACACATTTTGAGCTGTATAAACAAGAATTACTAATATTTGAAAGCAAATTCAAGTGAAAACGCTCCCTAAAGTGCCCGGAGTTGTAAATATTGTCACTTTGCTGGTCATTTCACGGCTTTCCACTGCTAATGTCTGTGATTACAAACGGCAGGAAATGTAGGAAGAATCGATTTACTTTAATTTCAAGGGGTTCTTCCAAGTTTTTAATCATTTCTGGAAACTCTAATTACGTATTTAAGAGTTTTACCACAACTAGAGAGTTTTCTTACAAATATGTACTGGAACCGTCAAGATTTTAACAAGTCATACAAAACTCGCCAGAGTAATGGGGCCTCAATTGTAAACATACGCAGTTTAGACCTCACTTACAGGCTTTCTATACAAATTTTGAGCTGTATAAACAAGAATTCCAAATATTTGAAAGCAAATTCAAGTGAAAACGCTCCCTAAAGTGCCCAGAGTTGTAAATATTATCAGTTTGCTGGTCATTTCACAGCTTTCCACTGGTAATGTCTGTGATTACAAACGGCAGGAAATGTAGGAAGAATCGATTTACTTTAATTTCAAGGGGTTCTTCCAAGTTTTTAATCATTTCTGGAAACTCTAATTACGTATTTTAAGAGTTTTTCCACAACTATAGAGTTTTCTTACAAATATGTACTGGAACCGTCAGGATTTTAACAGAGTCATACAAAACTCGCCAGAGTAATGGGGCCTCAATTGTAAACATACGCAGTTTAGACCTCACTCACAGGCTTTCTACACAAATTTTGAGCTGTATAAACAAGAATTCCTAATATTTGAAAGCAAATTCAACTAATAACGATCCCTAAAGTGCCCGGAGTTGTAAATATTATCAGTTTGCTGGTCATTTCAAGGCTTTCCACTGGTAATGTCTGTGATTACAAACGGCAGGAAATGTAGGAAGAATCTATTTACTTTAATTTGAAGGGGTTCTTCCCAGTTTTTAATCATTTCTGGAAACTGTAATTGCGTATTTTAAGAGTTTTACCAAAACTAGAGATTTTCTTACAAATATGTACTGCAACCGTCAGAATTTTAACAGAGTCACACAAAACTCGCCAGAGTAATGCGGTCTCAATTGTAAACATAAGCAGTACAGTCCTCACTTACAGGCTTTCTACACATTTTGAGCTGTATAAACAGGAATTACTAATATTTGAAAGCAAATTCAAGTGAAAACGCTCCCTAAAGTGCCCGGAGTTGTAAATATTATCAGTTTGCTGGTCATTTCACGGCTTTCCACTGGTAATGTCTGTGATTACAAACGGCAGGAAATGTAGGAAGAATCGATTTACTTTAATTTCAAGGGGTTCTTCCAAGTTTTTAATCATTTCTGGAAACTCTAATTACGTATTTAAGAGTTTTACCACAACTAGAGAGTTTTCTTACAAATATGTACTGGAACCGTCAGGATTTTAACAGAGTCATACAAAACTCGCCAGAGTAATGGGGCCTCAATTGTAAACATACACAGTTTAGACCTCACTCACAGGCTTTCTACACAAATTTTGAGCTGTATAAACAAGAATTCCTAATATTTGAAAGCAAATTCAACTGATAACGCTCCCTAGTGTGCCCGGAGTTGTAAATATTATCAGTTTGCTGGTCATTTCAAGGCTTTCCACTGGTAATGTCTGTGATTACAAACGGCAGGAAATGTAGGAAGAATCTATTTACTTTAATTTCAAGGGGTTCTTCCAAGTTTTTAATCATTTCTGGAAACTCTAATTACGTATTTAAGAGTTTTACCACAGCTTGAGAGTTTTCTTACAAATATGTACTGGAACCGTCAGGATTTTAACAGAGTCATACAGAACTCGCCAGAGTAATGCGGCCTCAATTGTAAACATAAGCAGTACAGTCCTCCCTTACAGGCTTTCTACACAAATTTTGAGCTGTATAAACAAGAATTCCTAATATTTGAAAGCAAATTCAAGTGAAAACGCTCCCTAAAGTGCCCAGAGTTGTAAATATTATCAGTTTGCTGGTCATTTCACGGCTTTCCACTGGTAATGTCTGTGATTACAAACGGCAGGAAATGTAGGAAGAATCTATTTACTTTAATTTCAAGGGGTTCTTCCAAGTTTTTAATCATTTCTGGAAACTCTGATTATGTATTTTAAGAGTTTTACCGCAACTAGAGAGTTTTCTTACAAATATGTACTGGAACCGTCAGGATTTTAACAGAGTCACACAAAACTCGCCAGAGTAATGGGGCCTCAATTGTAAACATACGCAGTTTAGACCTCACTCACAGGCTTTCTACACAAATTTTGAGCTGTATAAACAAGAATTCCTAATATTTGAAAGCAAATTCAACTGATAACGCTCCCTAAAGTGCCCGGAGTTGTAAATATTATCAGTTTGCTGGTCATTTCACGGCTTTACACTGGTAATGTCTGTGATTACAAACGGCAGGAAATGTAGGAAGAATCTATTTACTTTAATTTGAAGGGGTTCTTCCAAGTTTTTAATCATTTCTGGAAACTGTAATTGCGTATTTTAAGAGTTTTACCAAAACTAGAGACTTTTCTTACAAATATGTACTGGAACTGTCAGAATTTTAACAGAGTCACACAAAACTCGCCAGAGTAATGCGGTCTCAATTGTAAACATAAGCAGTACAGTCCTCCCTTACAGGCTTTCTGTACAAATTTTGAGCTGTATAAACAAGAATTCCAAATATTTGAAAGCAAATTCAAGTGAAAACGCTCCCTAAAGTGCCCGGAGTTGTAAATATTGTCACTTTGCTGGTCATTTCACGGCTTTCCACTGGTAATGTCTGTGATTACAAACGGCAGGAAATGTAGGAAGAATCGAATTACTTTAATTTCAAGGGGTTCTTCCAAGTTTTTAATCATTTCTGGAAACTCTGATTACGTATTTTAAGAGTTTTACCACAACTAGAGAGTTTTCTTACAAAAATGTACTGGAACCGTCAGGATTTTAACAGAGTCACACAAAAGTCGCCAGAGTAATGCGGCCTCAATTGTAAACATAAGCAGTACAGTCCTCACTTACAGGCTTTCGATACAAATTTTGAGCTGTATAAACAAGAATTCCAAATATTTGAAAGCAAATTCAAGTGAAAACGCTCCCTAAAGTGCCCAGAGTTGTAAATATTATCAGTTTGCTGGTCATTTCACAGCTTTCCACTGGTAATGTCTGTGATTACAAACTGCAGGAAATGTAGGAAGAATCGATTTACTTTAATTTCAAGGGGTTCTTCCAAGTTTTTAATCATTTCTGGAAACTCTAATTACGTATTTAAGAGTTTTACCACAACTAGAGAGTTTTCTTACAAAAATGTACTGGAACCGTCAGGATTTTAACAGAGTCACACAAAACTCGCCAGAGTAATGGGGCCTCAATTGTAACCATACGCAGTTTGGACCTCACTCACAGGCTTTCTACACAAATTTTGAGCTGTATAAACAAGAATTCCAAATATTTGAAAGCAAATTCAAGTGAAAACGCTCCCTAAAGTGCCCAGAGTTGTAAATATTATCAGTTTGCTGGGCATTTCACAGCTTTCCACTGGTAATGTCTGTGATTACAAACGGCAGGAAATGTAGGAAGAATCGATTTACTTTAATTTCAAGGGGTTCTTCCAAGTTTTTAATCATTTCTGGAAACTCTAATTACGTATTTTAAGAGCTTTTCCACAACTAGAGAGTTTTCTTACAAATATGTACTGGAACCGTCAGGATTTTAACAGAGTCATACAAAACTTGCCAGAGTAATGGGGCCTCAATTGTAAACATACGCAGTTTAGACCTCACTCACAGGCTTTCTACACAAATTTTGAGCTGTATAAACAAGAATTCCTAATATTTGAAAGCAAATTCAACTAATAACGATCCCTAAAGTGCCCGGAGTTGTAAATATTATCAGTTTGCTGGTCATTTAAAGGCTTTCCACTGGTAATGTCTGTGATTACAAACGGCAGGAAAGTTAGGAAGAATCTATTTACTTTAATTTGAAGGGGTTCTTCCAAGTTTTTAATCATTTCTGGAAACTGTAATTGCGTATTTTAAGAGTTTTACCAAAACTAGAGATTTTCTTACAAATATGTACTGCAACCGTCAGAATTTTAACAGAGTCACACAAAACTCGCCAGAGTAATGCGGTCTCAATTGTAAACATAAGCAGTACAGTCCTCACTTACAGGCTTTCTACACATTTTGAGCTGTTTAAACAGGAATTACTAATATTTGAAAGCAAATTCAACTGATAACGCTCCCTAGTGTGCCCGGAGTTGTAAATATTATCAGTTTGCTGGTCATTTCAAGGCTTTCCACTGGTAATGTCTGTGATTACAAACGGCAGGAAATGTAGGAAGAATCTATTTACTTTAATTTCAAGGGGTTCTTCCAAGTTTTTAATCATTTCTGGAATTTCTAATTACGTATTTTAAGAGTTTTACCACGACTAGAGAGTTTTCTTACAAATATGTACTGGAACCGTCAGGATTTTAACAGAGTCACACAAAAGTCGCCAGAGTAATGCGGCCTCAATTGTAAACATAAACAGTACAGTCCTCACTTACAGGCTTTCTGCACAAATTTTGAGCTGTATAAACAAGAATTCCTAATATTTGAAAGCAAATTCAAGTGAAAACGCTCCCTAAAGTGCCCGGAGTTGTAAATATTGTCACTTAGCTGGTCATTTCACGGCTTTCCACTGGTAATGTCTGTGATTACAAACGGCAGGAAATGTAGGAAGAATCGAATTACTTTAATTTCAAGGGGTTCTTCCAAGTTTTTAATCATTTCTGGAAACTGTAATTGCGTATTTTAGAGTTTTACCAAAACTAGAGACTTTTCTTAAAAATATGTACTGGAACCGTCAGAATTTTAACAGAGTCACACAAAACTCGCCAGAGTAATGCGGTCTCAATTGTAAACATAAGCAGTACAGTGCTCACTTACAGGCTTTCTGCACAAATTTTGAGCTGTATAAACAAGAATTCCTAATATTTGAAAGCAAATTCAAGTGAAAACGCTCCCTAAAGTGCCCGGAGTTGTAAATATTGTCACTTTGCTGGTCATTTCACGGCTTTCCACTGCTAATGTCTGTGATTACAAACGGCAGGAAATGTAGGAAGAATTGATTTACTTTAATTTCAAGGGGTTCTTCCAAGTTTTTAATCATTTCTGGAAACTCTAATTACGTATTTAAGAGTTTTACCACAACTAGAGAGTTTTCTTACAATATGTACTGGAACCGTCAGGATTTTAACAGAGTCACACAAAAGTCGCCAGAGTAATGCGGCCTCAATTGTAAACATAAGCAGTACAGTCCTCACTTACAGGCTTTCTGTACAAATTTTGAGCTGTATAAACAAGAATTCCAAATATTTGAAAGCAAATTCAAGTGAAAACGCTCCCTAAAGTGCCCGGAGTTGTAAATATTGTCACTTTGCTGGTCATTTCACGGCTTTCCACTGGTAATGTCTGTGATTACAAACGGCAGGAAATGTAGGAAGAATCGAATTACTTTAATTTCAAGGGGTTCTTCCAAGTTTTTAATCATTTCTGGAAACTCTAATTACGTACTTAAGAGTTTTACCACAACTAGAGAGTTTTCTTACAAATATGTACTGGAACCGTCAGGATTTTAACAGAGTCATACAAAACTCGCCAGAGTAATGGGGCCTCAATTGTAAACATACGCAGTTTAGACCTCACTCACAGGCTTTCTACACAAATTTTGAGCTGTATAAACAAGAATTCCTAATATTTGAAAGCAAATTCAACTGATAACGCTCCCTAAAGTGCCCGGAGTTGTAAATATTATCAGTTTGCTGGTCATTTCACGGCTTTACACTGGTAATGTCTGTGATTACAAACGGCAGGAAATGTAGGAAGAATCGATTTACTTTAATTTCAAGGGGTTCTTCCAAGTTTTTAATCATTTCTGGAAACTCTAATTACGTATTTAAGAGTTTTACCACAACTAGAGAGTTTTCTTACAAATATGTACTGGAACCGTCAGGATTTTAACAGAGTCACACAAAAGTCGCCAGAGTAATGCGGCCTCAATTGTAAACATAAACAGTACAGTCCTCACTTACAGGCTTTCTGCACAAATTTTGAGCTGTATAAACAAGAATTCCTAATATTTGAAAGCAAATTCAAGTGAAAACGCTCCCTAAAGTGCCCAGAGTTGTAAATATTGTCACTTTGCTGGTCATTTCACGGCTTTCCACTGGTAATGTCTGTGATTACAAACGGCAGGAAATGTAGGAAGAATGGAATTACTTTAATTTCAAGGGGTTCTTCCAAGTTTTTAATCATTTCTGGAAACTCTAATTACGTATTTTAAGAGTTTTACCACAACTAGAGAGTTTTCTTACAAATATGTACTGGAACCGTCTGGATTTTAACAGAGTCACACAAAAGTCGCCAGAGTAATGCGGCCTCAATTGTAAACATAAGCAGTACAGTCCTCACTTACAGGCTTTCGATACAAATTTTGAGCTGTATAAACAAGAATTCCAAATATTTGAAAGCAAATTCAAGTGAAAACGCTCCCTAAAGTGCCCAGAGTTGTAAATATTATCAGTTTGCTGGTCATTTCACAGCTTTCCACTGGTAATGTCTGTGATTACAAACGGCAGGAAATGTAGGAAGAATCGATTTACTTTAATTTCAAGGGGTTCTTCCAACTTTTTAATCATTTCTGGAAACTCTAATTACGTATTTAAGAGTTTTACCACAACTAGAGAGTTTTCTTACAAATATGTACTGGAACCGTCAGGATTTTAACAGAGTCACACAAAAGTCGCCAGAGTAATGCGGCCTCAATTGTAAACATAAACAGTACAGTCCTCACTTACAGGCTTTCTGCACAAATTTTGAGCTGTATAAACAAGAATTCCTAATATTTGAAAGCAAATTCAAGTGAAAACGCTCCCTAAAGTGCCCAGAGTTGTAAATATTGTCACTTTGCTGGTCATTTCACGGCTTTCCACTGGTAATGTCTGTGATTACAAACGGCAGGAAATGTAGGAAGAATGGAATTACTTTAATTTCAAGGGGTTCTTCCAAGTTTTTAATCATTTCTGGAAACTCTAATTACGTATTTTAAGAGTTTTACCACAACTAGAGAGTTTTCTTACAAATATGTACTGGAACCGTCTGGATTTTAACAGAGTCACACAAAAGTCGCCAGAGTAATGCGGCCTCAATTGTAAACATAAGCAGTACAGTCCTCACTTACAGGCTTTCGATACAAATTTTGAGCTGTATAAACAAGAATTCCAAATATTTGAAAGCAAATTCAAGTAAAAACGCTCCCTAAAGTGCCCAGAGTTGTAAATATTATCAGTTTGCTGGTCATTTCACAGCTTTCCACTGGTAATGTCTGTGATTACAAACGGCAGGAAATGTAGGAAGAATCGATTTACTTTAATTTCAAGGGGTTCTTCCAACTTTTTAATCATTTCTGGAAACTCTAATTACGTATTTAAGAGTTTTACCACAACTAGAGAGTTTTCTTACAAATATGTACTGGAACCGTCAGGATTTTAACAGAGTCATACAAAACTCGGCAGAGTAATGGGGCCTCAATTGTAAACATACGCAGTTTAGACCTCACTCACAGGCTTTCTACACAAATTTTGAGCTGTATAAACAAGAATTCCTAATATTTGAAAGCAAATTCAACTAATAACGATCCCTAAAGTGCCCGGAGTTGTAAATATTATCAGTTTGCTGGTCATTTCAAGGCTTTCCACTGGTGATGTCTGTGATAACAAACGGCAGGAAATGTAGGAAGAATCTATTTACTTTAATTTCAAGGGGTTCTTCCAAGTTTTTAATCATTTCTGGAATCTCTAATTACGTATTTTAAGAGTTTTACCACGACTAGAGAGTTTTCTTACAAATATGTACTGGAACCGTCAGGATTTTAACAGAGTCACACAAAAGTCGCCAGAGTAATGCGGCCTCAATTGTAAACATAAACAGTACAGTCCTCACTTACAGGCTTTCTGCACAAATTTTGAGCTGTATAAACAAGAATTCCTAATATTTGAAAGCAAATTCAAGTGAAAACGCTCCCTAAAGTGCCCGGAGTTGTAAATATTGTCACTTAGCTGGTCATTTCACGGCTTTCCACTGGTAATGTCTGTGATTACAAACGGCAGGAAATGTAGGAAGAATCGAATTACTTTAATTTCAAGGGGTTCTTCCAAGTTTTTAATCATTTCTGGAAACTGTAATTGCGTATTTTAGAGTTTTACCAAAACTAGAGACTTTTCTTAAAAATATGTACTGGAACCGTCAGAATTTTAACAGAGTCACACAAAACTCGCCAGAGTAATGCGGTCTCAATTGTAAACATAAGCAGTACAGTGCTCACTTACAGGCTTTCTGCACAAATTTTGAGCTGTATAAACAAGAATTCCTAATATTTGAAAGCAAATTCAAGTGAAAACGCTCCCTAAAGTGCCCGGAGTTGTAAATATTGTCACTTTGCTGGTCATTTCACGGCTTTCCACTGCTAATGTCTGTGATTACAAACGGCAGGAAATGTAGGAAGAATTGATTTACTTTAATTTCAAGGGGTTCTTCCAAGTTTTTAATCATTTCTGGAAACTCTAATTACGTATTTAAGAGTTTTACCACAACTAGAGAGTTTTCTTACAAATATGTACTGGAACCGTCAGGATTTTAACAGAGTCACACAAAAGTCGCCAGAGTAATGCGGCCTCAATTGTAAACATAAGCAGTACAGTCCTCACTTACAGGCTTTCTGTACAAATTTTGAGCTGTATAAACAAGAATTCCAAATATTTGAAAGCAAATTCAAGTGAAAACGCTCCCTAAAGTGCCCGGAGTTGTAAATATTGTCACTTTGCTGGTCATTTCACGGCTTTCCACTGGTAATGTCTGTGATTACAAACGGCAGGAAATGTAGGAAGAATCGAATTACTTTAATTTCAAGGGGTTCTTCCAAGTTTTTAATCATTTCTGGAAACTCTAATTACGTACTTAAGAGTTTTACCACAACTAGAGAGTTTTCTTACAAATATGTACTGGAACCGTCAGGATTTTAACAGAGTCATACAAAACTCGCCAGAGTAATGGGGCCTCAATTGTAAACATACGCAGTTTAGACCTCACTCACAGGCTTTCTACACAAATTTTGAGCTGTATAAACAAGAATTCCTAATATTTGAAAGCAAATTCAACTGATAACGCTCCCTAAAGTGCCCGGAGTTGTAAATATTATCAGTTTGCTGGTCATTTCACGGCTTTACACTGGTAATGTCTGTGATTACAAACGGCAGGAAATGTAGGAAGAATCGATTTACTTTAATTTCAAGGGGTTCTTCCAAGTTTTTAATCATTTCTGGAAACTCTAATTACGTATTTAAGAGTTTTACCACAACTAGAGAGTTTTCTTACAAATATGTACTGGAACCGTCAGGATTTTAACAGAGTCACACAAAAGTCGCCAGAGTAATGCGGCCTCAATTGTAAACATAAACAGTACAGTCCTCACTTACAGGCTTTCTGCACAAATTTTGAGCTGTATAAACAAGAATTCCTAATATTTGAAAGCAAATTCAAGTGAAAACGCTCCCTAAAGTGCCCAGAGTTGTAAATATTGTCACTTTGCTGGTCATTTCACGGCTTTCCACTGGTAATGTCTGTGATTACAAACGGCAGGAAATGTAGGAAGAATGGAATTACTTTAATTTCAAGGGGTTCTTCCAAGTTTTTAATCATTTCTGGAAACTCTAATTACGTATTTTAAGAGTTTTACCACAACTAGAGAGTTTTCTTACAAATATGTACTGGAACCGTCTGGATTTTAACAGAGTCACACAAAAGTCGCCAGAGTAATGCGGCCTCAATTGTAAACATAAGCAGTACAGTCCTCACTTACAGGCTTTCGATACAAATTTTGAGCTGTATAAACAAGAATTCCAAATATTTGAAAGCAAATTCAAGTGAAAACGCTCCCTAAAGTGCCCAGAGTTGTAAATATTATCAGTTTGCTGGTCATTTCACAGCTTTCCACTGGTAATGTCTGTGATTACAAACGGCAGGAAATGTAGGAAGAATCGATTTACTTTAATTTCAAGGGGTTCTTCCAACTTTTTAATCATTTCTGGAAACTCTAATTACGTATTTAAGAGTTTTACCACAACTAGAGAGTTTTCTTACAAATATGTACTGGAACCGTCAGGATTTTAACAGAGTCACACAAAAGTCGCCAGAGTAATGCGGCCTCAATTGTAAACATAAACAGTACAGTCCTCACTTACAGGCTTTCTGCACAAATTTTGAGCTGTATAAACAAGAATTCCTAATATTTGAAAGCAAATTCAAGTGAAAACGCTCCCTAAAGTGCCCAGAGTTGTAAATATTGTCACTTTGCTGGTCATTTCACGGCTTTCCACTGGTAATGTCTGTGATTACAAACGGCAGGAAATGTAGGAAGAATGGAATTACTTTAATTTCAAGGGGTTCTTCCAAGTTTTTAATCATTTCTGGAAACTCTAATTACGTATTTTAAGAGTTTTACCACAACTAGAGAGTTTTCTTACAAATATGTACTGGAACCGTCTGGATTTTAACAGAGTCACACAAAAGTCGCCAGAGTAATGCGGCCTCAATTGTAAACATAAGCAGTACAGTCCTCACTTACAGGCTTTCGATACAAATTTTGAGCTGTATAAACAAGAATTCCAAATATTTGAAAGCAAATTCAAGTAAAAACGCTCCCTAAAGTGCCCAGAGTTGTAAATATTATCAGTTTGCTGGTCATTTCACAGCTTTCCACTGGTAATGTCTGTGATTACAAACGGCAGGAAATGTAGGAAGAATCGATTTACTTTAATTTCAAGGGGTTCTTCCAACTTTTTAATCATTTCTGGAAACTCTAATTACGTATTTAAGAGTTTTACCACAACTAGAGAGTTTTCTTACAAATATGTACTGGAACCGTCAGGATTTTAACAGAGTCATACAAAACTCGGCAGAGTAATGGGGCCTCAATTGTAAACATACGCAGTTTAGACCTCACTCACAGGCTTTCTACACAAATTTTGAGCTGTATAAACAAGAATTCCTAATATTTGAAAGCAAATTCAACTAATAACGATCCCTAAAGTGCCCGGAGTTGTAAATATTATCAGTTTGCTGGTCATTTCAAGGCTTTCCACTGGTGATGTCTGTGATAACAAACGGCAGGAAATGTAGGAAGAATCTATTTACTTTAATTTCAAGGGGTTCTTCCAAGTTTTTAATCATTTCTGGAATCTCTAATTACGTATTTTAAGAGTTTTACCACGACTAGAGAGTTTTCTTACAAATATGTACTGGAACCGTCAGGATTTTAACAGAGTCACACAAAAGTCGCCAGAGTAATGCGGCCTCAATTGTAAACATAAACAGTACAGTCCTCACTTACAGGCTTTCTGCACAAATTTTGAGCTGTATAAACAAGAATTCCTAATATTTGAAAGCAAATTCAAGTGAAAACGCTCCCTAAAGTGCCCGGAGTTGTAAATATTGTCACTTAGCTGGTCATTTCACGGCTTTCCACTGGTAATGTCTGTGATTACAAACGGCAGGAAATGTAGGAAGAATCGAATTACTTTAATTTCAAGGGGTTCTTCCAAGTTTTTAATCATTTCTGGAAACTGTAATTGCGTATTTTAGAGTTTTACCAAAACTAGAGACTTTTCTTAAAAATATGTACTGGAACCGTCAGAATTTTAACAGAGTCACACAAAACTCGCCAGAGTAATGCGGTCTCAATTGTAAACATAAGCAGTACAGTGCTCACTTACAGGCTTTCTGCACAAATTTTGAGCTGTATAAACAAGAATTCCTAATATTTGAAAGCAAATTCAAGTGAAAACGCTCCCTAAAGTGCCCGGAGTTGTAAATATTGTCACTTTGCTGGTCATTTCACGGCTTTCCACTGCTAATGTCTGTGATTACAAACGGCAGGAAATGTAGGAAGAATTGATTTACTTTAATTTCAAGGGGTTCTTCCAAGTTTTTAATCATTTCTGGAAACTCTAATTACGTATTTAAGAGTTTTACCACAACTAGAGAGTTTTCTTACAAATATGTACTGGAACCGTCAGGATTTTAACAGAGTCACACAAAAGTCGCCAGAGTAATGCGGCCTCAATTGTAAACATAAGCAGTACAGTCCTCACTTACAGGCTTTCTGTACAAATTTTGAGCTGTATAAACAAGAATTCCAAATATTTGAAAGCAAATTCAAGTGAAAACGCTCCCTAAAGTGCCCGGAGTTGTAAATATTGTCACTTTGCTGGTCATTTCACGGCTTTCCACTGGTAATGTCTGTGATTACAAACGGCAGGAAATGTAGGAAGAATCGAATTACTTTAATTTCAAGGGGTTCTTCCAAGTTTTTAATCATTTCTGGAAACTCTAATTACGTACTTAAGAGTTTTACCACAACTAGAGAGTTTTCTTACAAATATGTACTGGAACCGTCAGGATTTTAACAGAGTCATACAAAACTCGCCAGAGTAATGGGGCCTCAATTGTAAACATACGCAGTTTAGACCTCACTCACAGGCTTTCTACACAAATTTTGAGCTGTATAAACAAGAATTCCTAATATTTGAAAGCAAATTCAACTGATAACGCTCCCTAAAGTGCCCGGAGTTGTAAATATTATCAGTTTGCTGGTCATTTCACGGCTTTACACTGGTAATGTCTGTGATTACAAACGGCAGGAAATGTAGGAAGAATCGATTTACTTTAATTTCAAGGGGTTCTTCCAAGTTTTTAATCATTTCTGGAAACTCTAATTACGTATTTAAGAGTTTTACCACAACTAGAGAGTTTTCTTACAAATATGTACTGGAACCGTCAGGATTTTAACAGAGTCACACAAAAGTCGCCAGAGTAATGCGGCCTCAATTGTAAACATAAACAGTACAGTCCTCACTTACAGGCTTTCTGCACAAATTTTGAGCTGTATAAACAAGAATTCCTAATATTTGAAAGCAAATTCAAGTGAAAACGCTCCCTAAAGTGCCCAGAGTTGTAAATATTGTCACTTTGCTGGTCATTTCACGGCTTTCCACTGGTAATGTCTGTGATTACAAACGGCAGGAAATGTAGGAAGAATGGAATTACTTTAATTTCAAGGGGTTCTTCCAAGTTTTTAATCATTTCTGGAAACTCTAATTACGTATTTTAAGAGTTTTACCACAACTAGAGAGTTTTCTTACAAATATGTACTGGAACCGTCTGGATTTTAACAGAGTCACACAAAAGTCGCCAGAGTAATGCGGCCTCAATTGTAAACATAAGCAGTACAGTCCTCACTTACAGGCTTTCGATACAAATTTTGAGCTGTATAAACAAGAATTCCAAATATTTGAAAGCAAATTCAAGTGAAAACGCTCCCTAAAGTGCCCAGAGTTGTAAATATTATCAGTTTGCTGGTCATTTCACAGCTTTCCACTGGTAATGTCTGTGATTACAAACGGCAGGAAATGTAGGAAGAATCGATTTACTTTAATTAGAAGGGGTTCTTCCAACTTTTTAATCATTTCTGGAAACTCTAATTACGTATTTAAGAGTTTTACCACAACTAGAGAGTTTTCTTACAAATATGTACTGGAACCGTCAGGATTTTAACAGAGTCATACAAAACTCGGCAGAGTAATGGGGCCTCAATTGTAAACATACGCAGTTTAGACCTCACTCACAGGCTTTCTACACAAATTTTGAGCTGTATAAACAAGAATTCCTAATATTTGAAAGCAAATTCAACTAATAACGATCCCTAAAGTGCCCGGAGTTGTAAATATTATCAGTTTGCTGGTCATTTCAAGGCTTTCCACTGGTGATGTCTGTGATAACAAACGGCAGGAAATGTAGGAAGAATCTATTTACTTTAATTTCAAGGGGTTCTTCCAAGTTTTTAATCATTTCTGGAAACTCTAATTACGTATTTAAGAGTTTTACCACGACTAGAGAGTTTTCTTACAAATATGTACTGGAACCGTCAGGATTTTAACAGAGTCACACAAAAGTCGCCAGAGTAATGCGGCCTCAATTGTAAACATAAACAGTACAGTCCTCACTTACAGGCTTTCTGCACAAATTTTGAGCTGTATAAACAAGAATTCCTAATATTTGAAAGCAAATTCAAGTGAAAACGCTCCCTAAAGTGCCCAGAGTTGTAAATATTGTCACTTTGCTGGTCATTTCACGGCTTTCCACTGGTAATGTCTGTGATTACAAACGGCAGGAAATGTAGGAAGAATGGAATTACTTTAATTTCAAGGGGTTCTTCCAAGTTTTTAATCATTTCTGGAAACTCTAATTACGTATTTTAAGAGTTTTACCACAACTAGAGAGTTTTCTTACAAATATGTACTGGAACCGTCTGGATTTTAACAGAGTCACACAAAAGTCGCCAGAGTAATGCGGCCTCAATTGTAAACATAAGCAGTACAGTCCTCACTTACAGGCTTTCGATACAAATTTTGAGCTGTATAAACAAGAATTCCAAATATTTGAAAGCAAATTCAAGTGAAAACGCTCCCTAAAGTGCCCAGAGTTGTAAATATTATCAGTTTGCTGGTCATTTCACAGCTTTCCACTGGTAATGTCTGTGATTACAAACGGCAGGAAATGTAGGAAGAATCGATTTACTTTAATTTCAAGGGGTTCTTCCAACTTTTTAATCATTTCTGGAAACTCTAATTACGTATTTAAGAGTTTTACCACAACTAGAGAGTTTTCTTACAAATATGTACTGGAACCGTCAGGATTTTAACAGAGTCACACAAAAGTCGCCAGAGTAATGCGGCCTCAATTGTAAACATAAACAGTACAGTCCTCACTTACAGGCTTTCTGCACAAATTTTGAGCTGTATAAACAAGAATTCCTAATATTTGAAAGCAAATTCAAGTGAAAACGCTCCCTAAAGTGCCCAGAGTTGTAAATATTGTCACTTTGCTGGTCATTTCACGGCTTTCCACTGGTAATGTCTGTGATTACAAACGGCAGGAAATGTAGGAAGAATGGAATTACTTTAATTTCAAGGGGTTCTTCCAAGTTTTTAATCATTTCTGGAAACTCTAATTACGTATTTTAAGAGTTTTACCACAACTAGAGAGTTTTCTTACAAATATGTACTGGAACCGTCTGGATTTTAACAGAGTCACACAAAAGTCGCCAGAGTAATGCGGCCTCAATTGTAAACATAAGCAGTACAGTCCTCACTTACAGGCTTTCGATACAAATTTTGAGCTGTATAAACAAGAATTCCAAATATTTGAAAGCAAATTCAAGTGAAAACGCTCCCTAAAGTGCCCAGAGTTGTAAATATTATCAGTTTGCTGGTCATTTCACAGCTTTCCACTGGTAATGTCTGTGATTACAAACGGCAGGAAATGTAGGAAGAATCGATTTACTTTAATTTCAAGGGGTTCTTCCAACTTTTTAATCATTTCTGGAAACTCTAATTACGTATTTAAGAGTTTTACCACAACTAGAGAGTTTTCTTACAAATATGTACTGGAACCGTCAGGATTTTAACAGAGTCATACAAAACTCGGCAGAGTAATGGGGCCTCAATTGTAAACATACGCAGTTTAGACCTCACTCACAGGCTTTCTACACAAATTTTGAGCTGTATAAACAAGAATTCCTAATATTTGAAAGCAAATTCAACTAATAACGATCCCTAAAGTGCCCGGAGTTGTAAATATTATCAGTTTGCTGGTCATTTCAAGGCTTTCCACTGGTGATGTCTGTGATAACAAACGGCAGGAAATGTAGGAAGAATCTATTTACTTTAATTTCAAGGGGTTCTTCCAAGTTTTTAATCATTTCTGGAATCTCTAATTACGTATTTTAAGAGTTTTACCACGACTAGAGAGTTTTCTTACAAATATGTACTGGAACCGTCAGGATTTTAACAGAGTCACACAAAAGTCGCCAGAGTAATGCGGCCTCAATTGTAAACATAAACAGTACAGTCCTCACTTACAGGCTTTCTGCACAAATTTTGAGCTGTATAAACAAGAATTCCTAATATTTGAAAGCAAATTCAAGTGAAAACGCTCCCTAAAGTGCCCGGAGTTGTAAATATTGTCACTTAGCTGGTCATTTCACGGCTTTCCACTGGTAATGTCTGTGATTACAAACGGCAGGAAATGTAGGAAGAATCGAATTACTTTAATTTCAAGGGGTTCTTCCAAGTTTTTAATCATTTCTGGAAACTGTAATTGCGTATTTTAGAGTTTTACCAAAACTAGAGACTTTTCTTAAAAATATGTACTGGAACCGTCAGAATTTTAACAGAGTCACACAAAACTCGCCAGAGTAATGCGGTCTCAATTGTAAACATAAGCAGTACAGTGCTCACTTACAGGCTTTCTGCACAAATTTTGAGCTGTATAAACAAGAATTCCTAATATTTGAAAGCAAATTCAAGTGAAAACGCTCCCTAAAGTGCCCGGAGTTGTAAATATTGTCACTTTGCTGGTCATTTCACGGCTTTCCACTGCTAATGTCTGTGATTACAAACGGCAGGAAATGTAGGAAGAATTGATTTACTTTAATTTCAAGGGGTTCTTCCAAGTTTTTAATCATTTCTGGAAACTCTAATTACGTATTTAAGAGTTTTACCACAACTAGAGAGTTTTCTTACAAATATGTACTGGAACCGTCAGGATTTTAACAGAGTCACACAAAAGTCGCCAGAGTAATGCGGCCTCAATTGTAAACATAAGCAGTACAGTCCTCACTTACAGGCTTTCTGTACAAATTTTGAGCTGTATAAACAAGAATTCCAAATATTTGAAAGCAAATTCAAGTGAAAACGCTCCCTAAAGTGCCCGGAGTTGTAAATATTGTCACTTTGCTGGTCATTTCACGGCTTTCCACTGGTAATGTCTGTGATTACAAACGGCAGGAAATGTAGGAAGAATCGAATTACTTTAATTTCAAGGGGTTCTTCCAAGTTTTTAATCATTTCTGGAAACTCTAATTACGTACTTAAGAGTTTTACCACAACTAGAGAGTTTTCTTACAAATATGTACTGGAACCGTCAGGATTTTAACAGAGTCATACAAAACTCGCCAGAGTAATGGGGCCTCAATTGTAAACATACGCAGTTTAGACCTCACTCACAGGCTTTCTACACAAATTTTGAGCTGTATAAACAAGAATTCCTAATATTTGAAAGCAAATTCAACTGATAACGCTCCCTAAAGTGCCCGGAGTTGTAAATATTATCAGTTTGCTGGTCATTTCACGGCTTTACACTGGTAATGTCTGTGATTACAAACGGCAGGAAATGTAGGAAGAATCGATTTACTTTAATTTCAAGGGGTTCTTCCAAGTTTTTAATCATTTCTGGAAACTCTAATTACGTATTTAAGAGTTTTACCACAACTAGAGAGTTTTCTTACAAATATGTACTGGAACCGTCAGGATTTTAACAGAGTCACACAAAAGTCGCCAGAGTAATGCGGCCTCAATTGTAAACATAAACAGTACAGTCCTCACTTACAGGCTTTCTGCACAAATTTTGAGCTGTATAAACAAGAATTCCTAATATTTGAAAGCAAATTCAAGTGAAAACGCTCCCTAAAGTGCCCAGAGTTGTAAATATTGTCACTTTGCTGGTCATTTCACGGCTTTCCACTGGTAATGTCTGTGATTACAAACGGCAGGAAATGTAGGAAGAATGGAATTACTTTAATTTCAAGGGGTTCTTCCAAGTTTTTAATCATTTCTGGAAACTCTAATTACGTATTTTAAGAGTTTTACCACAACTAGAGAGTTTTCTTACAAATATGTACTGGAACCGTCTGGATTTTAACAGAGTCACACAAAAGTCGCCAGAGTAATGCGGCCTCAATTGTAAACATAAGCAGTACAGTCCTCACTTACAGGCTTTCGATACAAATTTTGAGCTGTATAAACAAGAATTCCAAATATTTGAAAGCAAATTCAAGTGAAAACGCTCCCTAAAGTGCCCAGAGTTGTAAATATTATCAGTTTGCTGGTCATTTCACAGCTTTCCACTGGTAATGTCTGTGATTACAAACGGCAGGAAATGTAGGAAGAATCGATTTACTTTAATTTCAAGGGGTTCTTCCAACTTTTTAATCATTTCTGGAAACTCTAATTACGTATTTAAGAGTTTTACCACAACTAGAGAGTTTTCTTACAAATATGTACTGGAACCGTCAGGATTTTAACAGAGTCATACAAAACTCGGCAGAGTAATGGGGCCTCAATTGTAAACATACGCAGTTTAGACCTCACTCACAGGCTTTCTACACAAATTTTGAGCTGTATAAACAAGAATTCCTAATATTTGAAAGCAAATTCAACTAATAACGATCCCTAAAGTGCCCGGAGTTGTAAATATTATCAGTTTGCTGGTCATTTCAAGGCTTTCCACTGGTGATGTCTGTGATAACAAACGGCAGGAAATGTAGGAAGAATCTATTTACTTTAATTTCAAGGGGTTCTTCCAAGTTTTTAATCATTTCTGGAAACTCTAATTACGTATTTAAGAGTTTTACCACGACTAGAGAGTTTTCTTACAAATATGTACTGGAACCGTCAGGATTTTAACAGAGTCACACAAAAGTCGCCAGAGTAATGCGGCCTCAATTGTAAACATAAACAGTACAGTCCTCACTTACAGGCTTTCTGCACAAATTTTGAGCTGTATAAACAAGAATTCCTAATATTTGAAAGCAAATTCAAGTGAAAACGCTCCCTAAAGTGCCCAGAGTTGTAAATATTATCAGTTTGCTGGTCATTTCACAGCTTTCCACTGGTAATGTCTGTGATTACAAACGGCAGGAAATGTAGGAAGAATCGATTTACTTTAATTTCAAGGGGTTCTTCCAACTTTTTAATCATTTCTGGAAACTCTAATTACGTATTTAAGAGTTTTACCACAACTAGAGAGTTTTCTTACAAATATGTACTGGAACCGTCAGGATTTTAACAGAGTTATACAAAACTCGGCAGAGTAATGGGGCCTCAATTGTAAACATACGCAGTTTAGACCTCACTCACAGGCTTTCTACACAAATTTTGAGCTGTATAAACAAGAATTCCTAATATTTGAAAGCAAATTCAACTAATAACGATCCCTAAAGTGCCCGGAGTTGTAAATATTATCAGTTTGCTGGTCATTTCAAGGCTTTCCACTGGTGATGTCTGTGATAACAAACGGCAGGAAATGTAGGAAGAATCTATTTACTTTAATTTCAAGGGGTTCTTCCAAGTTTTTAATCATTTCTGGAAACTCTAATTACGTATTTTAAGAGTTTTACCACGACTAGAGAGCTTTCTTACAAATATGTACTGGAACCGTCAGGATTTTAAAAGAGTCATACAAAAGTCGCCAGAGTAATGCGGCCTCTATTGTAAACATAAGCAGTACAGTCCTCCCTTACAGGCTTTCTATACAAATTTTTAGCTGTATAAACAAGAATTCCTAATATTTGAAAGCAAATTCAAGTGAAAACGCTCCCTAAAGTGCCCAGAGTTGTAAATATTATCAGTTTGCTGGTCATTTCACGGCTTTCCACTGGTAATGTCTGTGATTACAAACGGCAGGAAATGTAGGAATAATCTATTTACTTTAATTTCAAGGGGTTCTTCCAAGTTTTTAATCATTTCTGGAAACTCTGATTATGTATTTTAAGAGTTTTACCACAACTAGAGAGTTTTCTTACAAATATGTACTGGAACCGTCAGGATTTTAACAGAGTCACACAAAACTCGCCAGAGTAATGGGGCCTCAATTGTAAACATACGCAGTTTAGACCTCACTCACAGGCTTTCTACACAAATTTTGAGCTGTATAAACAAGAATTCCTAATATTTGAAAGCAAATTCAACTGATAACGCTCCCTAAAGTGCCCGGAGTTGTAAATATTATCAGTTTGCTGGTCATTTCACGGCTTTACACTGGTAATGTCTGTGATTACAAACGGCAGGAAATGTAGGAAGAATCGATTTACTTTAATTTCAAGGGGTTCTTCCAAGTTTTTAATCATTTCTGGAAACTCTAATTACGTATTTAAGAGTTTTACCACAACTAGAGAGTTTTCTTACAAATATGTACTGGAACCGTCAGGATTTTAACAGAGTCACACAAAAGTCGCCAGAGTAATGCGGCCTCAATTGTAAACATAAGCAGTACAGTCCTCACTTACAGGCTTTCTGTACAAATTTTGAGCTGTATAAACAAGAATTCCAAATATTTGAAAGCAAATTCAAGTGAAAACGCTCCCTAAAGTGCCCGGAGTTGTAAATATTGTCACTTTGCTGGTCATTTCACGGCTTTCCACTGGTAATGTCTGTGATTACAAACGGCAGGAAATGTAGGAAGAATCGAATTACTTTAATTTCAAGGGGTTCTTCCAAGTTTTTAATCATTTCTGGAAACTCTAATTACGTATTTTAAGAGTTTTACCACAACTAGAGAGTTTTCTTACAAATATGTACTGGAACCGTCAGGATTTTAACAGAGTCACACAAAAGTCGCCAGAGTAATGCGGCCTCAATTGTAAACATAAGCAGTACAGTCCTCACTTACAGGCTTTCTATACAAATTTTGAGCTGTATAAACAAGAATTCCAAATATTTGAAAGCAAATTCAAGTGAAAACGCTCCCTAAAGTGCCCAGAGTTGTAAATATTATCAGTTTGCTGGTCATTTCACAGCTTTCCACTGGTAATGTCTGTGATTACAAACTGCAGGAAATGTAGGAAGAATCGATTTACTTTAATTTCAAGGGGTTCTTCCAAGTTTTTAATCATTTCTGGAAACTCTAATTACGTATTTAAGAGTTTTACCACAACTTGAGAGTTTTCTTACAAATATGTACTGGAACCGTCAGGATTTTAACAGAGTCATACAAAACTCGCCAGAGTAATGGGGCCTCAATTGTAAACATACGCAGTTTAGACCTCACTCACAGGCTTTCTACACAAATTTTGAGCTGTATAAACAAGAATTCCTAATATTTGAAAGCAAATTCAACTGATAACGCTCCCTAAAGTGCCCGGAGTTGTAAATATTGTCACTTTGCTGGTCATTTCACGGCTTTCCACTGCTAATGTCTGTGATTACAAACGGCAGGAAATGTAGGAAGAATCGATTTACTTTAATTTCAAGGGGTTCTTCCAAGTTTTTAATCATTTCTGGAAACTCTAATTACGTATTTAAGAGTTTTACCACAACTAGAGAGTTTTCTTACAAATATGTACTGGAACCGTCAGGATTTTAACAGAGTCATACAAAACTCGCCAGAGTAATGGGGCCTCAATTGTAAACATACGCAGTTTAGACCTCACTCACAGGCTTTCTACACAAATTTTGAGCTGTATAAACAAGAATTCCTAATATTTGAAAGCAAATTCAACTGATAACGCTCCCTAAAGTGCCCGGAGTTGTAAATATTATCAGTTTGCTGGTCATTTCACGGCTTTACACTGGTAATGTCTGTGATTACAAACGGCAGGAAATGTAGGAAGAATCGAATTACTTTAATTTCAAGGGGTTCTTCCAAGTTTTTAATCATTTCTGGAAACTCTAATTACGTATTTTAAGAGTTTTACCACAACTAGAGAGTTTTCTTACAAATATGTACTGGAACCGTCTGGATTTTAACAGAGTCACACAAAAGTCGCCAGAGTAATGCGGCCTCAATTGTAAACATAAGCAGTACAGTCCTCACTTACAGGCTTTCGATACAAATTTTGAGCTGTATAAACAAGAATTCCAAATATTTGAAAGCAAATTCAAGTGAAAACGCTCCCTAAAGTGCCCAGAGTTGTAAATATTATCAGTTTGCTGGTCATTTCACAGCTTTCCTCTGGTAATGTCTGTGATTACAAACCGCAGGAAATGTAGGAAGAATCGATTTACTTTAATTTCAAGGGGTTCTTCCAACTTTTTAATCATTTCTGGAAACTCTAATTACGTATTTAAGAGTTTTACCACAACTAGAGAGTTTTCTTACAAATATGTACTGGAACCGTCAGGATTTTAACAGAGTCATACAAAACTCGGCAGAGTAATGGGGCCTCAATTGTAAACATACGCAGTTTAGACCTCACTCACAGGCTTTCTACACAAATTTTGAGCTGTATAAACAAGAATTCCTAATATTTGAAAGCAAATTCAACTAATAACGATCCCTAAAGTGCCCGGAGTTGTAAATATTATCAGTTTGCTGGTCATTTCAAGGCTTTCCACTGGTGATGTCTGTGATAACAAACGGCAGGAAATGTAGGAAGAATCTATTTACTTTAATTTCAAGGGGTTCTTCCAACTTTTTAATCATTTCTGGAAACTCTAATTACGTATTTTAAGAGTTTTACCACGACTAGAGAGCTTTCTTACAAATATGTACTGGAACCGTCAGGATTTTAACAGAGTCATACAAAACTCGCCAGAGTAATGGGGCCTCAATTGTAAACATACGCAGTTTAGACCTCACTCACAGGCTTTCTACACAAATTTTGAGCTGTATAAACAAGAATTCCTAATATTTGAAAGCAAATTCAACTGATAACGCTCCCTAAAGTGCCCGGAGTTGTAAATATTATCAGTTTGCTGGTCATTTCACGGCTTTACACTGGTAATGTCTGTGATTACAAACGGCAGGAAATGTAGGAAGAATCGATTTACTTTAATTTCAAGGGGTTCTTCCAAGTTTTTAATCATTTCTGGAAACTCTAATTACGTATTTAAGAGTTTTACCACAACTAGAGAGTTTTCTTACAAATATGTACTGGAACCGTCAGGATTTTAACAGAGTCACACAAAAGTCGCCAGAGTAATGCGGCCTCAATTGTAAACATAAACAGTACAGTCCTCACTTACAGGCTTTCTGCACAAATTTTGAGCTGTATAAACAAGAATTCCTAATATTTGAAAGCAAATTCAAGTGAAAACGCTCCCTAAAGTGCCCAGAGTTGTAAATATTGTCACTTTGCTGGTCATTTCACGGCTTTCCACTGGTAATGTCTGTGATTACAAACGGCAGGAAATGTAGGAAGAATCGAATTACTTTAATTTCAAGGGGTTCTTCCAAGTTTTTAATCATTTCTGGAAGCTCTAATTACGTATTTTAAGAGTTTTACCACAACTAGAGAGTTTTCTTACAAATATGTACTGGAACCGTCTGGATTTTAACAGAGTCACACAAAAGTCGCCAGAGTAATGCGGCCTCAATTGTAAACATAAGCAGTACAGTCCTCACTTACAGGCTTTCGATACAAATTTTGAGCTGTATAAACAAGAATTCCAAATATTTGAAAGCAAATTCAAGTGAAAACGCTCCCTAAAGTGCCCAGAGTTGTAAATATTATCAGTTTGCTGGTCATTTCACAGCTTTCCACTGGTAATGTCTGTGATTACAAACTGCAGGAAATGTAGGAAGAATCGATTTACTTTAATTTCAAGGGGTTCTTCCAAGTTTTTAATCATTTCTGGAAACTCTAATTACGTATTTAAGAGTTTTACCACAACTTGAGAGTTTTCTTACAAATATGTACTGGAACCGTCAGGATTTTAACAGAGTCATACAAAACTCGCCAGAGTAATGGGGCCTCAATTGTAAACATACGCAGTTTAGACCTCACTCACAGGCTTTCTACACAAATTTTGAGCTGTATAAACAAGAATTCCTAATATTTGAAAGCAAATTCAACTGATAACGCTCCCTAAAGTGCCCGGAGTTGTAAATATTGTCACTTTGCTGGTCATTTCACGGCTTTCCACTGCTAATGTCTGTGATTACAAACGGCAGGAAATGTAGGAAGAATCGATTTACTTTAATTTCAAGGGGTTCTTCCAAGTTTTTAATCATTTCTGGAAACTCTAATTACGTATTTAAGAGTTTTACCACAACTAGAGAGTTTTCTTACAAATATGTACTGGAACCGTCAGGATTTTAACAGAGTCATACAAAACTCGCCAGAGTAATGGGGCCTCAATTGTAAACATACGCAGTTTAGACCTCACTCACAGGCTTTCTACACAAATTTTGAGCTGTATAAACAAGAATTCCTAATATTTGAAAGCAAATTCAACTGATAACGCTCCCTAAAGTGCCCGGAGTTGTAAATATTATCAGTTTGCTGGTCATTTCACGGCTTTACACTGGTAATGTCTGTGATTACAAACGGCAGGAAATGTAGGAAGAATCGAATTACTTTAATTTCAAGGGGTTCTTCCAAGTTTTTAATCATTTCTGGAAACTCTAATTACGTATTTTAAGAGTTTTACCACAACTAGAGAGTTTTCTTACAAATATGTACTGGAACCGTCTGGATTTTAACAGAGTCACACAAAAGTCGCCAGAGTAATGCGGCCTCAATTGTAAACATAAGCAGTACAGTCCTCACTTACAGGCTTTCGATACAAATTTTGAGCTGTATAAACAAGAATTCCAAATATTTGAAAGCAAATTCAAGTGAAAACGCTCCCTAAAGTGCCCAGAGTTGTAAATATTATCAGTTTGCTGGTCATTTCACAGCTTTCCACTGGTAATGTCTGTGATTACAAACGGCAGGAAATGTAGGAAGAATCGATTTACTTTAATTTCAAGGGGTTCTTCCAACTTTTTAATCATTTCTGGAAACTCTAATTACGTATTTAAGAGTTTTACCACAACTAGAGAGTTTTCTTACAAATATGTACTGGAACCGTCAGGATTTTAACAGAGTCATACAAAACTCGGCAGAGTAATGGGGCCTCAATTGTAAACATACGCAGTTTAGACCTCACTCACAGGCTTTCTACACAAATTTTGAGCTGTATAAACAAGAATTCCTAATATTTGAAAGCAAATTCAACTAATAACGATCCCTAAAGTGCCCGGAGTTGTAAATATTATCAGTTTGCTGGTCATTTCAAGGCTTTCCACTGGTGATGTCTGTGATAACAAACGGAAGGAAATGTAGGAAGCATCTATTTACTTTAATTTCAAGGGGTTCTTCCAACTTTTTAATCATTTCTGGAAACTCTAATTACGTATTTTAAGAGTTTTACCACGACTAGAGAGCTTTCTTACAAATATGTACTGGAACCGTCAGGATTTTAACAGAGTCATACAAAACTCGCCAGAGTAATGGGGCCTCAATTGTAAACATACGCAGTTTAGACCTCACTCACAGGCTTTCTACACAAATTTTGAGCTGTATAAACAAGAATTCCTAATATTTGAAAGCAAATTCAACTGATAACGCTCCCTAAAGTGCCCGGAGTTGTAAATATTATCAGTTTGCTGGTCATTTCACGGCTTTACACTGGTAATGTCTGTGATTACAAACGGCAGGAAATGTAGGAAGAATCGATTTACTTTAATTTCAAGGGGTTCTTCCAAGTTTTTAATCATTTCTGGAAACTCTAATTACGTATTTAAGAGTTTTACCACAACTAGAGAGTTTTCTTACAAATATGTACTGGAACCGTCAGGATTTTAACAGAGTCACACAAAAGTCGCCAGAGTAATGCGGCCTCAATTGTAAACATAAACAGTACAGTCCTCACTTACAGGCTTTCTGCACAAATTTTGAGCTGTATAAACAAGAATTCCTAATATTTGAAAGCAAATTCAAGTGAAAACGCTCCCTAAAGTGCCCAGAGTTGTAAATATTGTCACTTTGCTGGTCATTTCACGGCTTTCCACTGGTAATGTCTGTGATTACAAACGGCAGGAAATGTAGGAAGAATCGAATTACTTTAATTTCAAGGGGTTCTTCCAAGTTTTTAATCATTTCTGGAAGCTCTAATTACGTATTTTAAGAGTTTTACCACAACTAGAGAGTTTTCTTACAAATATGTACTGGAACCGTCTGGATTTTAACAGAGTCACACAAAAGTCGCCAGAGTAATGCGGCCTCAATTGTAAACATAAGCAGTACAGTCCTCACTTACAGGCTTTCGATACAAATTTTGAGCTGTATAAACAAGAATTCCAAATATTTGAAAGCAAATTCAAGTGAAAACGCTCCCTAAAGTGCCCAGAGTTGTAAATATTATCAGTTTGCTGGTCATTTCACAGCTTTCCACTGGTAATGTCTGTGATTACAAACGGCAGGAAATGTAGGAAGAATCGATTTACTTTAATTTCAACGGGTTCTTCCAACTTTTTAATCATTTCTGGAAACTCTAATTACGTATTTAAGAGTTTTACCACAACTAGAGAGTTTTCTTACAAATATGTACTGGAACCGTCAGGATTTTAACAGAGTCATACAAAACTCGGCAGAGTAATGGGGCCTCAATTGTAAACATACGCAGTTTAGACCTCACTCACAGGCTTTCTACACAAATTTTGAGCTGTATAAACAAGAATTCCTAATATTTGAAAGCAAATTCAACTAATAACGATCCCTAAAGTGCCCGGAGTTGTAAATATTATCAGTTTGCTGGTCATTTCAAGGCTTTCCACTGGTGATGTCTGTGATAACAAACGGCAGGAAATGTAGGAAGAATCTATTTACTTTAATTTCAAGGGGTTCTTCCAAGTTTTTAATCATTTCTGGAAACTCTAATTACGTATTTTAAGAGTTTTACCACGACTAGAGAGCTTTCTTACAAATATGTACTGGAACCGTCAGGATTTTAAAAGAGTCATACAAAAGTCGCCAGAGTAATGCGGCCTCAATTGTAAACATAAGCAGTACAGTCCTCCCTTACAGGCTTTCTACACAAATTTTTAGCTGTATAAACAAGAATTCCTAATATTTGAAAGCAAATTCAAGTGAAAACGCTCCCTAAAGTGCCCAGAGTTGTAAATATTATCAGTTTGCTGGTCATTTCACGGCTTTCCACTGGTAATGTCTGTGATTACAAACGGCAGGAAATGTAGGAATAATCTATTTACTTTAATTTCAAGGGGTTCTTCCAAGTTTTTAATCATTTCTGGAAACTCTGATTATGTATTTTAAGAGTTTTACCACAACTAGAGAGTTTTCTTACAAATATGTACTGGAACCGTCAGGATTTTAACAGAGTCACACAAAACTCGCCAGAGTAATGGGGCCTCAATTGTAAACATACGCAGTTTAGACCTCACTCACAGGCTTTCTACACAAATTTTGAGCTGTATAAACAAGAATTCCTAATATTTGAAAGCATATTCAACTGATAACGCTCCCTAACGTGCCCGGAGTTGTAAATATTATCAGTTTGCTGGTCATTTCACGGCTTTCCACTGGTAATGTCTGTGATTACAAACGGCAGGAAATGTAGGAAGAATCGATTTACTTTAATTTCAAGGGGTTCTTCCAAGTTTTTAATCATTTCTGGAAACTCTAATTACGTATTTAAGAGTTTTACCACAACTAGAGAGTTTTCTTACAAATATGTACTGGAACCGTCAGGATTTTAACAGAGTCACACAAAAGTCGCCAGAGTAATGCGGCCTCAATTGTAAACATAAACAGTACAGTCCTCACTTACAGGCTTTCTGTACAAATTTTGAGCTGTATAAACAAGAATTCCAAATATTTGAAAGCAAATTCAAGTGAAAACGCTCCCTAAAGTGCCCGGAGTTGTAAATATTGTCACTTTGCTGGTCATTTCACGGCTTTCCACTGCTAATGTCTGTGATTACAAACGGCAGGAAATGTAGGAAGAATCGATTTACTTTAATTTCAAGGGGTTCTTCCAAGTTTTTAATCATTTCTGGAATCTCTAATTACGTATTTAAGAGTTTTACCACAACTAGAGAGTTTTCTTACAAATATGTACTGGAACCGTCAGGATTTTAACAGAGTCATACAAAACTCGCCAGAGTAATGGGGCCTCAATTGTAAACATACGCAGTTTAGACCTCACTCACAGGCTTTCTACACAAATTTTGAGCTGTATAAACAAGAATTCCTAATATTTGAAAGCAAATTCAACTGATAACGCTCCCTAAAGTGCCCGGAGTTGTAAATATTATCAGTTTGCTGGTCATTTCACGGCTTTACACTGGTAATGTCTGTGATTACAAACGGCAGGAAATGTAGGAAGAATCGATTTACTTTAATTTCAAGGGGTTCTTCCAAGTTTTTAATCATTTCTGGAAACTCTAATTACGTATTTAAGAGTTTTACCACAACTAGAGAGTTTTCTTACAAATATGTACTGGAACCGTCAGGATTTTAACAGAGTCACACAAAAGTCGCCAGAGTAATGCGGCCTCAATTGTAAACATAAACAGTACAGTCCTCACTTACAGGCTTTCTGCACAAATTTTGAGCTGTATAAACAAGAATTCCTAATATTTGAAAGCAAATTCAAGTGAAAACGCTCCCTAAAGTGCCCAGAGTTGTAAATATTGTCACTTTGCTGGTCATTTCACGGCTTTCCACTGGTAATGTCTGTGATTACAAACGGCAGGAAATGTAGGAAGAATCGAATTACTTTAATTTCAAGGGGTTCTTCCAAGTTTTTAATCATTTCTGGAAACTCTAATTACGTATTTTAAGAGTTTTACCACAACTAGAGAGTTTTCTTACAAATATGTACTGGAACCGTCAGGATTTTAACAGAGTCACACAAAAGTCGCCAGAGTAATGCGGCCTCAATTGTAAACATAAGCAGTACAGTCCTCACTTACAGGCTTTCGATACAAATTTTGAGCTGTATAAACAAGAATTCCAAATATTTGAAAGCAAATTCAAGTGAAAACGCTCCCTAAAGTGCCCAGAGTTGTAAATATTATCAGTTTGCTGGTCATTTCACAGCTTTCCACTGGTAATGTCTGTGATTACAAACGGCAGGAAATGTAGGAAGAATCGATTTACTTTAATTTCAAGGGGTTCTTCCAACTTTTTAATCATTTCTGGAAACTCTAATTACGTATTTAAGAGTTTTACCACAACTAGAGAGTTTTCTTACAAATATGTACTGGAACCGTCAGGATTTTAACAGAGTCATACAAAACTCGGCAGAGTAATGGGGCCTCAATTGTAAACATACGCAGTTTAGACCTCACTCACAGGCTTTCTACACAAATTTTGAGCTGTATAAACAAGAATTCCTAATATTTGAAAGCAAATTCAACTGATAACGCTCCCTAAAGTGCCCGGAGTTGTAAATATTATCAGTTTGCTGGTCATTTCACGGCTTTCCACTGGTAATGTCTGTGATTACAAACGGCAGGAAATGTAGGAAGAATCGATTTACTTTAATTTCAAGGGGTTCTTCCAAGTTTTTAATCATTTCTGGAAACTCTAATTACGTATTTAAGAGTTTTACCACAACTAGAGAGTTTTCTTACAAATATGTACTGGAACCGTCAGGATTTTAACAGAGTCACACAAAAGTCGCCAGAGTAATGCGGCCTCAATTGTAAACATAAACAGTACAGTCCTCACTTACAGGCTTTCTGCACAAATTTTGAGCTGTATAAACAAGAATTCCTAATATTTGAAAGCAAATTCAAGTGAAAACGCTCCCTAAAGTGCCCAGAGTTGTAAATATTGTCACTTTGCTGGTCATTTCACGGCTTTCCACTGGTAATGTCTGTGATTACAAACGGCAGGAAATGTAGGAAGAATCGAATTACTTTAATTTCAAGGGGTTCTTCCAAGTTTTTAATCATTTCTGGAAACTCTAATTACGTATTTTAAGAGTTTTACCACAACTAGAGAGTTTTCTTACAAATATGTACTGGAACCGTCTGGATTTTAACATGGTCACACAAAAGTCGCCAGAGTAATGCGGCCTCAATTGTAAACATAAGCAGTACAGTCCTCACTTACAGGCTTTCGATACAAATTTTGAGCTGTATAAACAAGAATTCCAAATATTTGAAAGCAAATTCAAGTGAAAACGCTCCCTAAAGTGCCCAGAGTTGTAAATATTATCAGTTTGCTGGTCATTTCACAGCTTTCCACTGGTAATGTCTGTGATTACAAACGGCAGGAAATGTAGGAAGAATCGATTTACTTTAATTTCAAGGGGTTCTTCCAACTTTTTAATCATTTCTGGAAACTCTAATTACGTATTTAAGAGTTTTACCACGACTAGAGAGCTTTCTTACAAATATGTACTGGAACCGTCAGGATTTTAAAAGAGTCACACAAAAGTCGCCAGAGTAATGCGGCCTCAATTGTAAACATAAACAGTACAGTCCTCACTTACAGGCTTTCTGCACAAATTTTGAGCTGTATAAACAAGAATTCCTAATATTTGAAAGCAAATTCAAGTGAAAACGCTCCCTAAAGTGCCCAGAGTTGTAAATATTGTCACTTTGCTGGTCATTTCACGGCTTTCCACTGGTAATGTCTGTGATTACAAACGGCAGGAAATGTAGGAAGAATCGAATTACTTTAATTTCAAGGGGTTCTTCCAAGTTTTTAATCATTTCTGGAAACTCTAATTACGTATTTTAAGAGTTTTACCACAACTAGAGAGTTTTCTTACAAATATGTACTGGAACCGTCAGGATTTTAACAGAGTCACACAAAAGTCGCCAGAGTAATGCGGCCTCAATTGTAAACATAAGCAGTACAGTCCTCACTTACAGGCTTTCGATACAAATTTTGAGCTGTATAAACAAGAATTCCAAATATTTGAAAGCAAATTCAAGTGAAAACGCTCCCTAAAGTGCCCAGAGTTGTAAATATTATCAGTTTGCTGGTCATTTCACAGCTTTCCACTGGTAATGTCTGTGATTACAAACGGCAGGAAATGTAGGAAGAATCGATTTACTTTAATTTCAAGGGGTTCTTCCAACTTTTTAATCATTTCTGGAAACTCTAATTACGTATTTAAGAGTTTTACCACAACTAGAGAGTTTTCTTACAAATATGTACTGGAACCGTCAGGATTTTAACAGAGTCATACAAAACTCGGCAGAGTAATGGGGCCTCAATTGTAAACATACGCAGTTTAGACCTCACTCACAGGCTTTCTACACAAATTTTGAGCTGTATAAACAAGAATTCCTAATATTTGAAAGCAAATTCAACTGATAACGCTCCCTAAAGTGCCCGGAGTTGTAAATATTATCAGTTTGCTGGTCATTTCACGGCTTTCCACTGGTAATGTCTGTGATTACAAACGGCAGGAAATGTAGGAAGAATCGATTTACTTTAATTTCAAGGGGTTCTTCCAAGTTTTTAATCATTTCTGGAAACTCTAATTACGTATTTAAGAGTTTTACCACAACTAGAGAGTTTTCTTACAAATATGTACTGGAACCGTCAGGATTTTAACAGAGTCACACAAAAGTCGCCAGAGTAATGCGGCCTCAATTGTAAACATAAACAGTACAGTCCTCACTTACAGGCTTTCTGCACAAATTTTGAGCTGTATAAACAAGAATTCCTAATATTTGAAAGCAAATTCAAGTGAAAACGCTCCCTAAAGTGCCCAGAGTTGTAAATATTGTCACTTTGCTGGTCATTTCACGGCTTTCCACTGGTAATGTCTGTGATTACAAACGGCAGGAAATGTAGGAAGAATCGAATTACTTTAATTTCAAGGGGTTCTTCCAAGTTTTTAATCATTTCTGGAAACTCTAATTACGTATTTTAAGAGTTTTACCACAACTAGAGAGTTTTCTTACAAATATGTACTGGAACCGTCTGGATTTTAACATGGTCACACAAAAGTCGCCAGAGTAATGCGGCCTCAATTGTAAACATAAGCAGTACAGTCCTCACTTACAGGCTTTCGATACAAATTTTGAGCTGTATAAACAAGAATTCCAAATATTTGAAAGCAAATTCAAGTGAAAACGCTCCCTAAAGTGCCCAGAGTTGTAAATATTATCAGTTTGCTGGTCATTTCACAGCTTTCCACTGGTAATGTCTGTGATTACAAACGGCAGGAAATGTAGGAAGAATCGATTTACTTTAATTTCAAGGGGTTCTTCCAACTTTTTAATCATTTCTGGAAACTCTAATTACGTATTTAAGAGTTTTACCACGACTAGAGAGCTTTCTTACAAATATGTACTGGAACCGTCAGGATTTTAAAAGAGTCATACAAAAGTCGCCAGAGTAATGCGGCCTCAATTGTAAACATAAGCAGTACAGTCCTCCCTTACAGGCTTTCTACACAAATTTTTAGCTGTATAAACAAGAATTCCTAATATTTGAAAGCAAATTCAAGTGAAAACGCTCCCTAAAGTGCCCAGAGTTGTAAATATTATCAGTTTGCTGGTCATTTCACGGCTTTCCACTGGTAATGTCTGTGATTACAAACGGCAGGAAATGTAGGAATAATCTATTTACTTTAATTTCAAGGGGTTCTTCCAAGTTTTTAATCATTTCTGGAAACTCTGATTATGTATTTTAAGAGTTTTACCACAACTAGAGAGTTTTCTTACAAATATGTACTGGAACCGTCAGGATTTTAACAGAGTCACACAAAACTCGCCAGAGTAATGGGGCCTCAATTGTAAACATACGCAGTTTAGACCTCACTCACAGGCTTTCTACACAAATTTTGAGCTGTATAAACAAGAATTCCTAATATTTGAAAGCAAATTGAACTGATAACGCTCCCTAAAGTGCCCGGAGTTGTAAATATTATCAGTTTGCTGGTCATTTCACGGCTTTACACTGGTAATGTCTGTGATTACAAACGGCAGGAAATGTAGGAAGAATCGATTTACTTTAATTTCAAGGGGTTCTTCCAAGTTTTTAATCATTTCTGGAAACTCTAATTACGTATTTAAGAGTTTTACCACAACTAGAGAGTTTTCTTACAAATATGTACTGGAACCGTCAGGATTTTAACAGAGTCACACAAAAGTCGCCAGAGTAATGCGGCCTCAATTGTAAACATAAACAGTACAGTCCTCACTTACAGGCTTTCTGCACAAATTTTGAGCTGTATAAACAAGAATTCCTAATATTTGAAAGCAAATTCAACTAATAACGATCCCTAAAGTGCCCGGAGTTGTAAATATTATCAGTTTGCTGGTCATTTCAAGGCTTTCCACTGGTGATGTCTGTGATAACAAACGGCAGGAAATGTAGGAAGAATCTATTTACTTTAATTTCAAGGGGTTCTTCCAAGTTTTTAATCATTTCTGGAAACTCTAATTACGTATTTTAAGAGTTTTACCACGACTAGAGAGCTTTCTTACAAATATGTACTGGAACCGTCAGGATTTTAAAAGAGTCACACAAAAGTCGCCAGAGTAATGCGGCCTCAATTGTAAACATAAGCAGTACAGTCCTCACTTACAGGCTTTCGATACAAATTTTGAGCTGTATAAACAAGAATTCCAAATATTTGAAAGCAAATTCAAGTGAAAACGCTCCCTAAAGTGCCCAGAGTTGTAAATATTATCAGTTTGCTGGTCATTTCACAGCTTTCCTCTGGTAATGTCTGTGATTACAAACCGCAGGAAATGTAGGAAGAATCGATTTACTTTAATTTGAAGGGGTTCTTCCAACTTTTTAATCATTTCTGGAAACTCTAATTACGTATTTAAGAGTTTTACCACAACTAGAGAGTTTTCTTACAAATATGTACTGGAACCGTCAGGATTTTAACAGAGTCATACAAAACTCGGCAGAGTAATGGGGCCTCAATTGTAAACATACGCAGTTTAGACCTCACTCACAGGCTTTCTACACAAATTTTGAGCTGTATAAACAAGAATTCCTAATATTTGAAAGCAAATTCAACTAATAACGATCCCTAAAGTGCCCGGAGTTGTAAATATTATCAGTTTGCTGGTCATTTCAAGGCTTTCCACTGGTGATGTCTGTGATAACAAACGGCAGGAAATGTAGGAAGAATCTATTTACTTTAATTTCAAGGGGTTCTTCCAACTTTTTAATCATTTCTGGAAACTCTAATTACGTATTTTAAGAGTTTTACCACGACTAGAGAGCTTTCTTACAAATATGTACTGGAACCGTCAGGATTTTAACAGAGTCATACAAAACTCGCCAGAGTAATGGGGCCTCAATTGTAAACATACGCAGTTTAGACCTCACTCACAGGCTTTCTACACAAATTTTGAGCTGTATAAACAAGAATTCCTAATATTTGAAAGCAAATTCAACTGATAACGCTCCCTAAAGTGCCCGGAGTTGTAAATATTATCAGTTTGCTGGTCATTTCACGGCTTTACACTGGTAATGTCTGTGATTACAAACGGCAGGAAATGTAGGAAGAATCGATTTACTTTAATTTCAAGGGGTTCTTCCAAGTTTTTAATCATTTCTGGAAACTCTAATTACGTATTTAAGAGTTTTACCACAACTAGAGAGTTTTCTTACAAATATGTACTGGAACCGTCAGGATTTTAACAGAGTCACACAAAAGTCGCCAGAGTAATGCGGCCTCAATTGTAAACATAAACAGTACAGTCCTCACTTACAGGCTTTCTGCACAAATTTTGAGCTGTATAAACAAGAATTCCTAATATTTGAAAGCAAATTCAAGTGAAAACGCTCCCTAAAGTGCCCAGAGTTGTAAATATTGTCACTTTGCTGGTCATTTCACGGCTTTCCACTGGTAATGTCTGTGATTACAAACGGCAGGAAATGTAGGAAGAATCGAATTACTTTAATTTCAAGGGGTTCTTCCAAGTTTTTAATCATTTCTGGAAGCTCTAATTACGTATTTTAAGAGTTTTACCACAACTAGAGAGTTTTCTTACAAATATGTACTGGAACCGTCTGGATTTTAACAGAGTCACACAAAAGTCGCCAGAGTAATGCGGCCTCAATTGTAAACATAAGCAGTACAGTCCTCACTTACAGGCTTTCGATACAAATTTTGAGCTGTATAAACAAGAATTCCAAATATTTGAAAGCAAATTCAAGTGAAAACGCTCCCTAAAGTGCCCAGAGTTGTAAATATTATCAGTTTGCTGGTCATTTCACAGCTTTCCACTGGTAATGTCTGTGATTACAAACTGCAGGAAATGTAGGAAGAATCGATTTACTTTAATTTCAAGGGGTTCTTCCAAGTTTTTAATCATTTCTGGAAACTCTAATTACGTATTTAAGAGTTTTACCACAACTTGAGAGTTTTCTTACAAATATGTACTGGAACCGTCAGGATTTTAACAGAGTCATACAAAACTCGCCAGAGTAATGGGGCCTCAATTGTAAACATACGCAGTTTAGACCTCACTCACAGGCTTTCTACACAAATTTTGAGCTGTATAAACAAGAATTCCTAATATTTGAAAGCAAATTCAACTGATAACGCTCCCTAAAGTGCCCGGAGTTGTAAATATTGTCACTTTGCTGGTCATTTCACGGCTTTCCACTGCTAATGTCTGTGATTACAAACGGCAGGAAATGTAGGAAGAATCGATTTACTTTAATTTCAAGGGGTTCTTCCAAGTTTTTAATCATTTCTGGAAACTCTAATTACGTATTTAAGAGTTTTACCACAACTAGAGAGTTTTCTTACAAATATGTACTGGAACCGTCAGGATTTTAACAGAGTCATACAAAACTCGCCAGAGTAATGGGGCCTCAATTGTAAACATACGCAGTTTAGACCTCACTCACAGGCTTTCTACACAAATTTTGAGCTGTATAAACAAGAATTCCTAATATTTGAAAGCAAATTCAACTGATAACGCTCCCTAAAGTGCCCGGAGTTGTAAATATTATCAGTTTGCTGGTCATTTCACGGCTTTACACTGGTAATGTCTGTGATTACAAACGGCAGGAAATGTAGGAAGAATCGAATTACTTTAATTTCAAGGGGTTCTTCCAAGTTTTTAATCATTTCTGGAAACTCTAATTACGTATTTTAAGAGTTTTACCACAACTAGAGAGTTTTCTTACAAATATGTACTGGAACCGTCTGGATTTTAACAGAGTCACACAAAAGTCGCCAGAGTAATGCGGCCTCAATTGTAAACATAAGCAGTACAGTCCTCACTTACAGGCTTTCGATACAAATTTTGAGCTGTATAAACAAGAATTCCAAATATTTGAAAGCAAATTCAAGTGAAAACGCTCCCTAAAGTGCCCAGAGTTGTAAATATTATCAGTTTGCTGGTCATTTCACAGCTTTCCACTGGTAATGTCTGTGATTACAAACGGCAGGAAATGTAGGAAGAATCGATTTACTTTAATTTCAAGGGGTTCTTCCAACTTTTTAATCATTTCTGGAAACTCTAATTACGTATTTAAGAGTTTTACCACAACTAGAGAGTTTTCTTACAAATATGTACTGGAACCGTCAGGATTTTAACAGAGTCATACAAAACTCGGCAGAGTAATGGGGCCTCAATTGTAAACATACGCAGTTTAGACCTCACTCACAGGCTTTCTACACAAATTTTGAGCTGTATAAACAAGAATTCCTAATATTTGAAAGCAAATTCAACTAATAACGATCCCTAAAGTGCCCGGAGTTGTAAATATTATCAGTTTGCTGGTCATTTCAAGGCTTTCCACTGGTGATGTCTGTGATAACAAACGGAAGGAAATGTAGGAAGCATCTATTTACTTTAATTTCAAGGGGTTCTTCCAACTTTTTAATCATTTCTGGAAACTCTAATTACGTATTTTAAGAGTTTTACCACGACTAGAGAGCTTTCTTACAAATATGTACTGGAACCGTCAGGATTTTAACAGAGTCATACAAAACTCGCCAGAGTAATGGGGCCTCAATTGTAAACATACGCAGTTTAGACCTCACTCACAGGCTTTCTACACAAATTTTGAGCTGTATAAACAAGAATTCCTAATATTTGAAAGCAAATTCAAGTGAAAACGCTCCCTAAAGTGCCCAGAGTTGTAAATATTGTCACTTTGCTGGTCATTTCACGGCTTTCCACTGGTAATGTCTGTGATTACAAACGGCAGGAAATGTAGGAAGAATCGAATTACTTTAATTTCAAGGGGTTCTTCCAAGTTTTTAATCATTTCTGGAAGCTCTAATTACGTATTTTAAGAGTTTTACCACAACTAGAGAGTTTTCTTACAAATATGTACTGGAACCGTCTGGATTTTAACAGAGTCACACAAAAGTCGCCAGAGTAATGCGGCCTCAATTGTAAACATAAGCAGTACAGTCCTCACTTACAGGCTTTCGATACAAATTTTGAGCTGTATAAACAAGAATTCCAAATATTTGAAAGCAAATTCAAGTGAAAACGCTCCCTAAAGTGCCCAGAGTTGTAAATATTATCAGTTTGCTGGTCATTTCACAGCTTTCCACTGGTAATGTCTGTGATTACAAACGGCAGGAAATGTAGGAAGAATCGATTTACTTTAATTTCAACGGGTTCTTCCAACTTTTTAATCATTTCTGGAAACTCTAATTACGTATTTAAGAGTTTTACCACAACTAGAGAGTTTTCTTACAAATATGTACTGGAACCGTCAGGATTTTAACAGAGTCATACAAAACTCGGCAGAGTAATGGGGCCTCAATTGTAAACATACGCAGTTTAGACCTCACTCACAGGCTTTCTACACAAATTTTGAGCTGTATAAACAAGAATTCCTAATATTTGAAAGCAAATTCAACTAATAACGATCCCTAAAGTGCCCGGAGTTGTAAATATTATCAGTTTGCTGGTCATTTCAAGGCTTTCCACTGGTGATGTCTGTGATAACAAACGGCAGGAAATGTAGGAAGAATCTATTTACTTTAATTTCAAGGGGTTCTTCCAAGTTTTTAATCATTTCTGGAAACTCTAATTACGTATTTTAAGAGTTTTACCACGACTAGAGAGCTTTCTTACAAATATGTACTGGAACCGTCAGGATTTTAAAAGAGTCATACAAAAGTCGCCAGAGTAATGCGGCCTCAATTGTAAACATAAGCAGTACAGTCCTCCCTTACAGGCTTTCTACACAAATTTTTAGCTGTATAAACAAGAATTCCTAATATTTGAAAGCAAATTCAAGTGAAAACGCTCCCTAAAGTGCCCAGAGTTGTAAATATTATCAGTTTGCTGGTCATTTCACGGCTTTCCACTGGTAATGTCTGTGATTACAAACGGCAGGAAATGTAGGAATAATCTATTTACTTTAATTTCAAGGGGTTCTTCCAAGTTTTTAATCATTTCTGGAAACTCTGATTATGTATTTTAAGAGTTTTACCACAACTAGAGAGTTTTCTTACAAATATGTACTGGAACCGTCAGGATTTTAACAGAGTCACACAAAACTCGCCAGAGTAATGGGGCCTCAATTGTAAACATACGCAGTTTAGACCTCACTCACAGGCTTTCTACACAAATTTTGAGCTGTATAAACAAGAATTCCTAATATTTGAAAGCATATTCAACTGATAACGCTCCCTAACGTGCCCGGAGTTGTAAATATTATCAGTTTGCTGGTCATTTCACGGCTTTCCACTGGTAATGTCTGTGATTACAAACGGCAGGAAATGTAGGAAGAATCGATTTACTTTAATTTCAAGGGGTTCTTCCAAGTTTTTAATCATTTCTGGAAACTCTAATTACGTATTTAAGAGTTTTACCACAACTAGAGAGTTTTCTTACAAATATGTACTGGAACCGTCAGGATTTTAACAGAGTCACACAAAAGTCGCCAGAGTAATGCGGCCTCAATTGTAAACATAAACAGTACAGTCCTCACTTACAGGCTTTCTGTACAAATTTTGAGCTGTATAAACAAGAATTCCAAATATTTGAAAGCAAATTCAAGTGAAAACGCTCCCTAAAGTGCCCGGAGTTGTAAATATTGTCACTTTGCTGGTCATTTCACGGCTTTCCACTGGTAATGTCTGTGATTACAAACGGCAGGAAATGTAGGAAGAATCGAATTACTTTAATTTCAAGGGGTTCTTCCAAGTTTTTAATCATTTCTGGAAACTCTAATTACGTATTTTAAGAGTTTTACCACAACTAGAGAGTTTTCTTACAAATATGTACTGGAACCGTCAGGATTTTAACAGAGTCACACAAAAGTCGCCAGAGTAATGCGGCCTCAATTGTAAACATAAGCAGTACAGTCCTCACTTACAGGCTTTCTATACAAATTTTGAGCTGTATAAACAAGAATTCCAAATATTTGAAAGCAAATTCAAGTGAAAACGCTCCCTAAAGTGCCCAGAGTTGTAAATATTATCAGTTTGCTGGTCATTTCACAGCTTTCCACTGGTAATGTCTGTGATTACAAACTGCAGGAAATGTAGGAAGAATCGATTTACTTTAATTTCAAGGGGTTCTTCCAAGTTTTTAATCATTTCTGGAAACTCTAATTACGTATTTAAGAGTTTTACCACAACTTGAGAGTTTTCTTACAAATATGTACTGGAACCGTCAGGATTTTAACAGAGTCATACAAAACTCGCCAGAGTAATGGGGCCTCAATTGTAAACATACGCAGTTTAGACCTCACTCACAGGCTTTCTACACAAATTTTGAGCTGTATAAACAAGAATTCCTAATATTTGAAAGCAAATTCAACTGATAACGCTCCCTAAAGTGCCCGGAGTTGTAAATATTGTCACTTTGCTGGTCATTTCACGGCTTTCCACTGCTAATGTCTGTGATTACAAACGGCAGGAAATGTAGGAAGAATCGATTTACTTTAATTTCAAGGGGTTCTTCCAAGTTTTTAATCATTTCTGGAATCTCTAATTACGTATTTAAGAGTTTTACCACAACTAGAGAGTTTTCTTACAAATATGTACTGGAACCGTCAGGATTTTAACAGAGTCATACAAAACTCGCCAGAGTAATGGGGCCTCAATTGTAAACATACGCAGTTTAGACCTCACTCACAGGCTTTCTACACAAATTTTGAGCTGTATAAACAAGAATTCCTAATATTTGAAAGCAAATTCAACTGATAACGCTCCCTAAAGTGCCCGGAGTTGTAAATATTATCAGTTTGCTGGTCATTTCACGGCTTTACACTGGTAATGTCTGTGATTACAAACGGCAGGAAATGTAGGAAGAATCGATTTACTTTAATTTCAAGGGGTTCTTCCAAGTTTTTAATCATTTCTGGAAACTCTAATTACGTATTTAAGAGTTTTACCACAACTAGAGAGTTTTCTTACAAATATGTACTGGAACCGTCAGGATTTTAACAGAGTCACACAAAAGTCGCCAGAGTAATGCGGCCTCAATTGTAAACATAAACAGTACAGTCCTCACTTACAGGCTTTCTGCACAAATTTTGAGCTGTATAAACAAGAATTCCTAATATTTGAAAGCAAATTCAAGTGAAAACGCTCCCTAAAGTGCCCAGAGTTGTAAATATTGTCACTTTGCTGGTCATTTCACGGCTTTCCACTGGTAATGTCTGTGATTACAAACGGCAGGAAATGTAGGAAGAATCGAATTACTTTAATTTCAAGGGGTTCTTCCAAGTTTTTAATCATTTCTGGAAACTCTAATTACGTATTTTAAGAGTTTTACCACAACTAGAGAGTTTTCTTACAAATATGTACTGGAACCGTCAGGATTTTAACAGAGTCACACAAAAGTCGCCAGAGTAATGCGGCCTCAATTGTAAACATAAGCAGTACAGTCCTCACTTACAGGCTTTCGATACAAATTTTGAGCTGTATAAACAAGAATTCCAAATATTTGAAAGCAAATTCAAGTGAAAACGCTCCCTAAAGTGCCCAGAGTTGTAAATATTATCAGTTTGCTGGTCATTTCACAGCTTTCCACTGGTAATGTCTGTGATTACAAACGGCAGGAAATGTAGGAAGAATCGATTTACTTTAATTTCAAGGGGTTCTTCCAACTTTTTAATCATTTCTGGAAACTCTAATTACGTATTTAAGAGTTTTACCACAACTAGAGAGTTTTCTTACAAATATGTACTGGAACCGTCAGGATTTTAACAGAGTCATACAAAACTCGGCAGAGTAATGGGGCCTCAATTGTAAACATACGCAGTTTAGACCTCACTCACAGGCTTTCTACACAAATTTTGAGCTGTATAAACAAGAATTCCTAATATTTGAAAGCAAATTCAACTGATAACGCTCCCTAAAGTGCCCGGAGTTGTAAATATTATCAGTTTGCTGGTCATTTCACGGCTTTCCACTGGTAATGTCTGTGATTACAAACGGCAGGAAATGTAGGAAGAATCGATTTACTTTAATTTCAAGGGGTTCTTCCAAGTTTTTAATCATTTCTGGAAACTCTAATTACGTATTTAAGAGTTTTACCACAACTAGAGAGTTTTCTTACAAATATGTACTGGAACCGTCAGGATTTTAACAGAGTCACACAAAAGTCGCCAGAGTAATGCGGCCTCAATTGTAAACATAAACAGTACAGTCCTCACTTACAGGCTTTCTGCACAAATTTTGAGCTGTATAAACAAGAATTCCTAATATTTGAAAGCAAATTCAAGTGAAAACGCTCCCTAAAGTGCCCAGAGTTGTAAATATTGTCACTTTGCTGGTCATTTCACGGCTTTCCACTGGTAATGTCTGTGATTACAAACGGCAGGAAATGTAGGAAGAATCGAATTACTTTAATTTCAAGGGGTTCTTCCAAGTTTTTAATCATTTCTGGAAACTCTAATTACGTATTTTAAGAGTTTTACCACAACTAGAGAGTTTTCTTACAAATATGTACTGGAACCGTCAGGATTTTAACAGAGTCATACAAAACTCGGCAGAGTAATGGGGCCTCAATTGTAAACATACGCAGTTTAGACCTCACTCACAGGCTTTCTACACAAATTTTGAGCTGTATAAACAAGAATTCCTAATATTTGAAAGCAAATTCAACTGATAACGCTCCCTAAAGTGCCCGGAGTTGTAAATATTATCAGTTTGCTGGTCATTTCACGGCTTTCCACTGGTAATGTCTGTGATTACAAACGGCAGGAAATGTAGGAAGAATCGATTTACTTTAATTTCAAGGGGTTCTTCCAAGTTTTTAATCATTTCTGGAAACTCTAATTACGTATTTAAGAGTTTTACCACAACTAGAGAGTTTTCTTACAAATATGTACTGGAACCGTCAGGATTTTAACAGAGTCACACAAAAGTCGCCAGAGTAATGCGGCCTCAATTGTAAACATAAACAGTACAGTCCTCACTTACAGGCTTTCTGCACAAATTTTGAGCTGTATAAACAAGAATTCCTAATATTTGAAAGCAAATTCAAGTGAAAACGCTCCCTAAAGTGCCCAGAGTTGTAAATATTGTCACTTTGCTGGTCATTTCACGGCTTTCCACTGGTAATGTCTGTGATTACAAACGGCAGGAAATGTAGGAAGAATCGAATTACTTTAATTTCAAGGGGTTCTTCCAAGTTTTTAATCATTTCTGGAAACTCTAATTACGTATTTTAAGAGTTTTACCACAACTAGAGAGTTTTCTTACAAATATGTACTGGAACCGTCAGGATTTTAACAGAGTCACACAAAAGTCGCCAGAGTAATGCGGCCTCAATTGTAAACATAAGCAGTACAGTCCTCACTTACAGGCTTTCGATACAAATTTTGAGCTGTATAAACAAGAATTCCAAATATTTGAAAGCAAATTCAAGTGAAAACGCTCCCTAAAGTGCCCAGAGTTGTAAATATTATCAGTTTGCTGGTCATTTCACAGCTTTCCACTGGTAATGTCTGTGATTACAAACGGCAGGAAATGTAGGAAGAATCGATTTACTTTAATTTCAAGGGGTTCTTCCAACTTTTTAATCATTTCTGGAAACTCTAATTACGTATTTAAGAGTTTTACCACGACTAGAGAGCTTTCTTACAAATATGTACTGGAACCGTCAGGATTTTAAAAGAGTCATACAAAAGTCGCCAGAGTAATGCGGCCTCAATTGTAAACATAAGCAGTACAGTCCTCCCTTACAGGCTTTCTACACAAATTTTTAGCTGTATAAACAAGAATTCCTAATATTTGAAAGCAAATTCAAGTGAAAACGCTCCCTAAAGTGCCCAGAGTTGTAAATATTATCAGTTTGCTGGTCATTTCACGGCTTTCCACTGGTAATGTCTGTGATTACAAACGGCAGGAAATGTAGGAATAATCTATTTACTTTAATTTCAAGGGGTTCTTCCAAGTTTTTAATCATTTCTGGAAACTCTGATTATGTATTTTAAGAGTTTTACCACAACTAGAGAGTTTTCTTACAAATATGTACTGGAACCGTCAGGATTTTAACAGAGTCACACAAAACTCGCCAGAGTAATGGGGCCTCAATTGTAAACATACGCAGTTTAGACCTCACTCACAGGCTTTCTACACAAATTTTGAGCTGTATAAACAAGAATTCCTAATATTTGAAAGCAAATTGAACTGATAACGCTCCCTAAAGTGCCCGGAGTTGTAAATATTATCAGTTTGCTGGTCATTTCACGGCTTTACACTGGTAATGTCTGTGATTACAAACGGCAGGAAATGTAGGAAGAATCGATTTACTTTAATTTCAAGGGGTTCTTCCAAGTTTTTAATCATTTCTGGAAACTCTAATTACGTATTTAAGAGTTTTACCACAACTAGAGAGTTTTCTTACAAATATGTACTGGAACCGTCAGGATTTTAACAGAGTCACACAAAAGTCGCCAGAGTAATGCGGCCTCAATTGTAAACATAAACAGTACAGTCCTCACTTACAGGCTTTCTGCACAAATTTTGAGCTGTATAAACAAGAATTCCTAATATTTGAAAGCAAATTCAACTAATAACGATCCCTAAAGTGCCCGGAGTTGTAAATATTATCAGTTTGCTGGTCATTTCAAGGCTTTCCACTGGTGATGTCTGTGATAACAAACGGCAGGAAATGTAGGAAGAATCTATTTACTTTAATTTCAAGGGGTTCTTCCAAGTTTTTAATCATTTCTGGAAACTCTAATTACGTATTTTAAGAGTTTTACCACGACTAGAGAGCTTTCTTACAAATATGTACTGGAACCGTCAGGATTTTAAAAGAGTCATACAAAAGTCGCCAGAGTAATGCGGCCTCAATTGTAAACATAAGCAGTACAGTCCTCCCTTACAGGCTTTCTACACAAATTTTGAGCTGTATAAACAAGAATTCCTAATATTTGAAAGCAAATTCAAGTGAAAACGCTCCCTAAAGTGCCCAGAGTTGTAAATATTATCAGTTTGCTGGTCATTTCACGGCTTTCCACTGGTAATGTCTGTGATTACAAACGGCAGGAAATGTAGGAATAATCTATTTACTTTAATTTCAAGGGGTTCTTCCAAGTTTTTAATCATTTCTGGAAACTCTGATTATGTATTTTAAGAGTTTTACCACAACTAGAGAGTTTTCTTACAAATATGTACTGGAACCGTCAGGATTTTAACAGAGTCACACAAAACTCGCCAGAGTAATGGGGCCTCAATTGTAAACATACGCAGTTTAGACCTCACTCACAGGCTTTCTACACAAATTTTGAGCTGTATAAACAAGAATTCCTAATATTTGAAAGCAAATTCAACTGATAACGCTCCCTAAAGTGCCCGGAGTTGTAAATATTATCAGTTTGCTGGTCATTTCACGGCTTTACACTGGTAATGTCTGTGATTACAAACGGCAGGAAATGTAGGAAGAATCGATTTACTTTAATTTCAAGGGGTTCTTCCAAGTTTTTAATCATTTCTGGAAACTCTAATTACGTATTTAAGAGTTTTACCACAACTAGAGAGTTTTCTTACAAATATGTACTGGAACCGTCAGGATTTTAACAGAGTCACACAAAAGTCGCCAGAGTAATGCGGCCTCAATTGTAAACGTAAACAGTACAGTCCTCACTTACAGGCTTTCTGCACAAATTTTGAGCTGTATAAACAAGAATTCCTAATATTTGAAAGCAAATTCAAGTGAAAACGCTCCCTAAAGTGCCCAGAGTTGTAAATATTGTCACTTTGCTGGTCATTTCACGGCTTTCCACTGGTAATGTCTGTGATTACAAACGGCAGGAAATGTAGGAAGAATCGAATTACTTTAATTTCAAGGGGTTCTTCCAAGTTTTTAATCATTTCTGGAAACTCTAATTACGTATTTTAAGAGTTTTACCACAACTAGAGAGTTTTCTTACAAATATGTACTGGAACCGTCTGGATTTTAACAGAGTCACACAAAAGTCGCCAGAGTAATGCGGCCTCAATTGTAAACATAAGCAGTACAGTCCTCACTTACAGGCTTTCGATACAAATTTTGAGCTGTATAAACAAGAATTCCAAATATTTGAAAGCAAATTCAAGTGAAAACGCTCCCTAAAGTGCCCAGAGTTGTAAATATTATCAGTTTGCTGGTCATTTCACAGCTTTCCACTGGTAATGTCTGTGATTACAAACGGCAGGAAATGTAGGAAGAATCGATTTACTTTAATTTCAAGGGGTTCTTCCAACTTTTTAATCATTTCTGGAAACTCTAATTACGTATTTAAGAGTTTTACCACAAATAGAGAGTTTTCTTACAAGTATGTACTGGAACCGTCAGGATTTTAACAGAGTCATACAAAACTCGGCAGAGTAATGGGGCCTCAATTGTAAACATACGCAGTTTAGACCTCACTCACAGGCTTTCTACACAAATTTTGAGCTGTATAAACAAGAATTCCTAATATTTGAAAGCAAATTCAACTAATAACGATCCCTAAAGTGCCCGGAGTTGTAAATATTATCAGTTTGCTGGTCATTTCAAGGCTTTCCACTGGTGATGTCTGTGATAACAAACGGCAGGAAATGTAGGAAGAATCTATTTACTTTAATTTCAAGGGGTTCTTCCAAGTTTTTAATCATTTCTGGAAACTCTAATTACATATTTTAAGAGTTTTACCACGACTAGAGAGCTTTCTTACAAATATGTACTGGAACCGTCAGGATTTTAACAGAGTCATACAAAACTCGCCAGAGTAATGGGGCCTCAATTGTAAACATACGCAGTTTAGACCTCACTCACAGGCTTTCTACACAAATTTTGAGCTGTATAAACAAGAATTCCTAATATTTGAAAGCAAATTCAACTGATAACGCTCCCTAAAGTGCCCGGAGTTGTAAATATTATCAGTTTGCTGGTCATTTCACGGCTTTACACTGGTAATGTCTGTGATTACAAACGGCAGGAAATGTAGGAAGAATCGATTTACTTTAATTTCAAGGGGTTCTTCCAAGTTTTTAATCATTTCTGGAAACTCTAATTACGTATTTAAGAGTTTTACCACAACTAGAGAGTTTTCTTACAAATATGTACTGGAACCGTCAGGATTTTAACAGAGTCACACAAAAGTCGCCAGAGTAATGCGGCCTCAATTGTAAACATAAACAGTACAGTCCTCACTTACAGGCTTTCTGCACAAATTTTGAGCTGTATAAACAAGAATTCCTAATATTTGAAAGCAAATTCAAGTGAAAACGCTCCCTAAAGTGCCCAGAGTTGTAAATATTGTCACTTTGCTGGTCATTTCACGGCTTTCCACTGGTAATGTCTGTGATTACAAACGGCAGGAAATGTAGGAAGAATCGAATTACTTTAATTTCAAGGGGTTCTTCCAAGTTTTTAATCATTTCTGGAAACTCTAATTACGTATTTTAAGAGTTTTACCACAACTAGAGAGTTTTCTTACAAATATGTACTGGAACCGTCTGGATTTTAACAGAGTCACACAAAAGTCGCCAGAGTAATGCGGCCTCAATTGTAAACATAAGCAGTACAGTCCTCACTTACAGGCTTTCGATACAAATTTTGAGCTGTATAAACAAGAATTCCAAATATTTGAAAGCAAATTCAAGTGAAAACGCTCCCTAAAGTGCCCAGAGTTGTAAATATTATCAGTTTGCTGGTCATTTCACAGCTTTCCACTGGTAATGTCTGTGATTACAAACGGCAGGAAATGTAGGAAGAATCGATTTACTTTAATTTCAAGGGGTTCTTCCAACTTTTTAATCATTTCTGGAAACTCTAATTACGTATTTAAGAGTTTTACCACAACTAGAGAGTTTTCTTACAAATATGTACTGGAACCGTCAGGATTTTAACAGAGTCATACAAAACTCGGCAGAGTAATGGGGCCTCAATTGTAAACATACGCAGTTTAGACCTCACTCACAGGCTTTCTACACAAATTTTGAGCTGTATAAACAAGAATTCCTAATATTTGAAAGCAAATTCAACTAATAACGATCCCTAAAGTGCCCGGAGTTGTAAATATTATCAGTTTGCTGGTCATTTCAAGGCTTTCCACTGGTGATGTCTGTGATAACAAACGGCAGGAAATGTAGGAAGAATCTATTTACTTTAATTTCAAGGGGTTCTTCCAAGTTTTTAATCATTTCTGGAAACTCTAATTACGTATTTTAAGAGTTTTACCACGACTAGAGAGCTTTCTTACAAATATGTACTGGAACCGTCAGGATTTTAAAAGAGTCATACAAAAGTCGCCAGAGTAATGCGGCCTCAATTGTAAACATAAGCAGTACAGTCCTCCCTTACAGGCTTTCTACACAAATTTTTAGCTGTATAAACAAGAATTCCTAATATTTGAAAGCAAATTCAAGTGAAAACGCTCCCTAAAGTGCCCAGAGTTGTAAATATTATCAGTTTGCTGGTCATTTCACGGCTTTCCACTGGTAATGTCTGTGATTACAAACGGCAGGAAATGTAGGAATAATCTATTTACTTTAATTTCAAGGGGTTCTTCCAAGTTTTTAATCATTTCTGGAAACTCTGATTATGTATTTTAAGAGTTTTACCACAACTAGAGAGTTTTCTTACAAATATGTACTGGAACCGTCAGGATTTTAACAGAGTCACACAAAACTCGCCAGAGTAATGGGGCCTCAATTGTAAACATACGCAGTTTAGACCTCACTCACAGGCTTTCTACACAAATTTTGAGCTGTATAAACAAGAATTCCTAATATTTGAAAGCATATTCAACTGATAACGCTCCCTAACGTGCCCGGAGTTGTAAATATTATCAGTTTGCTGGTCATTTCACGGCTTTCCACTGGTAATGTCTGTGATTACAAACGGCAGGAAATGTAGGAAGAATCGATTTACTTTAATTTCAAGGGGTTCTTCCAAGTTTTTAATCATTTCTGGAAACTCTAATTACGTATTTAAGAGTTTTACCACAACTAGAGAGTTTTCTTACAAATATGTACTGGAACCGTCAGGATTTTAACAGAGTCACACAAAAGTCGCCAGAGTAATGCGGCCTCAATTGTAAACATAAGCAGTACAGTCCTCACTTACAGGCTTTCTGTACAAATTTTGAGCTGTATAAACAAGAATTCCAAATATTTGAAAGCAAATTCAAGTGAAAACGCTCCCTAAAGTGCCCGGATTTGTAAATATTGTCACTTTGCTGGTCATTTCACGGCTTTCCCCTGGTAATGTCTGTGATTACAAACGGCAGGAAATGTAGGAAGAATCGAATTACTTTAATTTCAAGGGGTTCTTCCAAGTTTTTAATCATTTCTGGAAACTCTAATTACGTATTTTAAGAGTTTTACCACTACTAGAGAGTTTTCTTACAAATATGTACTGGAACCGTCAGGATTTTAACAGAGTCACACAAAAGTCGCCAGAGTAATGCGGCCTCAATTGTAAACATAAGCAGTACAGTCCTCACTTACAGGCTTTCTATACAAATTTTGAGCTGTATAAACAAGAATTCCAAATATTTGAAAGCAAATTCAAGTGAAAACGCTCCCTAAAGTGCCCAGAGTTGTAAATATTGTCACTTTGCTGGTCATTTCACGGCTTTCCACTGCTAATGTCTGTGATTACAAACGGCAGGAAATGTAGGAAGAATCGATTTACTTTAATTTCAAGGGGGTCTTCCAAGTTTTTAATCATTTCTGGAAACTCTAATTACGTATTTAAGAGTTTTACCACAACTAGAGAGTTTTCTTACAAATATGTACTGGAACCGTTAGGATTTTAACAGAGTCATACAAAACTCGCCAGAGTAATGGGGCCTCAATTGTAAACATACGCAGTTTAGACCTCACTCACAGGCTTTCTACACAAATTTTGAGCTGTATAAACAAGAATTCCTAATATTTGAAAGCAAATTCAACTGATAACGCTCCCTAAAGTGCCCGGAGTTGTAAATATTATCAGTTTGCTGGTCATTTCACGGCTTTACACTGGTAATGTCTGTGATTACAAACGGCAGGAAATGTAGGAAGAATCGATTTACTTTAATTTCAAGGGGTTCTTCCAAGTTTTTAATCATTTCTGGAAACTCTAATTACGTATTTAAGAGTTTTACCACAACTAGAGAGTTTTCTTACAAATATGTACTGGAACCGTCAGGATTTTAACAGAGTCACACAAAAGTCGCCAGAGTAATGCGGCCTCAATTGTAAACATAAACAGTACCGTCCTCACTTACAGGCTTTCTGCACAAATTTTGAGCTGTATAAACAAGAATTCCTAATATTTGAAAGCAAATTCAAGTGAAAACGCTCCCTAAAGTGCCCAGAGTTGTAAATATTGTCACTTTGCTGGTCATTTCACGGCTTTCCACTGGTAATGTCTGTGATTACAAACGGCAGGAAATGTAGGAAGAATCGAATTACTTTAATTTCAAGGGGTTCTTCCAAGTTTTTAATCATTTCTGGAAACTCTAATTACGTATTTTAAGAGTTTTACCACAACTAGAGAGTTTTCTTACAAATATGTACTGGAACCGTCTGGATTTTAACAGAGTCACACAAAAGTCGCCAGAGTAATGCGGCCTCAATTGTAAACATAAGCAGTACAGTCCTCACTTACAGGCTTTCGATACAAATTTTGAGCTGTATAAACAAGAATTCCAAATATTTGAAAGCAAATTCAAGTGAAAACGCTCCCTAAAGTGCCCAGAGTTGTAAATATTATCAGTTTGCTGGTCATTTCACAGCTTTCCACTGGTAATGTCTGTGATTACAAACGGCAGGAAATGTAGGAAGAATCGATTTACTTTAATTTCAAGGGGTTCTTCCAACTTTTTAATCATTTCTGGAAACTCTAATTACGTATTTAAGAGTTTTACCACAACTAGAGAGTTTTCTTACAAATATGTACTGGAACCGTCAGGATTTTAACAGAGTCATACAAAACTCGGCAGAGTAATGGGGCCTCAATTGTAAACATACGCAGTTTAGACCTCACTCACAGGCTTTCTACACAAATTTTGAGCTGTATAAACAAGAATTCCTAATATTTGAAAGCAAATTCAACTAATAACGATCCCTAAAGTGCCCGGAGTTGTAAATATTATCAGTTTGCTGGTCATTTCAAGGCTTTCCACTGGTGATGTCTGTGATAACAAACGGCAGGAAATGTAGGAAGAATCTATTTACTTTAATTTCAAGGGGTTCTTCCAACTTTTTAATCATTTCTGGAAACTCTAATTACGTATTTTAAGAGTTTTACCACGACTAGAGAGCTTTCTTACAAATATGTACTGGAACCGTCAGGATTTTAACAGAGTCACACAAAAGTCGCCAGAGTAATGGGGCCTCAATTGTAAACATACGCAGTTTAGACCTCAGTCACAGGATTTCTACACAAATTTTGAGCTGTATAAACAAGAATTCCTAATATTTGAAAGCAAATTCAACTGATAACGCTCCCTAAAGTGCCCGGAGTTGTAAATATTATCAGTTTGCTGGTCCTTTCACGGCTTTCCACAGGTAATGTCTGTGATTACAAACGGCAGGAAATGTAGGAAGAATCGATTTACTTTAATTTCAAGGGGTTCTTCCAAGTTTTTAATCATTTCTGGAAACTCTAATTACGTATTTAAGAGTTTTACCACAACTAGAGAGTTTTCTTACAAATATGTACTGGAACCGTCTGGATTTTAACAGAGTCACACAAAAGTCGCCAGAGTAATGCGGCCTCAATTGTAAACATAAGCAGTACAGTCCTCACTTACAGGCTTTCGATACAAATTTTGAGCTGTATAAACAAGAATTCCAAATATTTGAAAGCAAATTCAAGTGAAAACGCTCCCTAAAGTGCCCAGAGTTGTAAATATTATCAGTTTGCTGGTCATTTCACAGCTTTCCACTGGTAATGTCTGTGATTACAAACGGCAGGAAATGTAGGAAGAATCGATTTACTTTAATTTCAAGGGGTTCTTCCAACTTTTTAATCATTTCTGGAAACTCTAATTACGTATTTTAAGAGTTTTACCACGACTAGAGAGCTTTCTTACAAATATGTACTGGAACCGTCAGGATTTTAAAAGAGTCATACAAAAGTCGCCAGAGTAATGCGGCCTCAATTGTAAACATAAGCAGTACAGTCCTCCCTTACAGGCTTTCTACACAAATTTTTAGCTGTATAAACAAGAATTCCTAATATTTGAAAGCAAATTCAAGTGAAAACGCTCCCTAAAGTGCCCAGAGTTGTAAATATTGTCACTTTGCTGGTCATTTCACGGCTTTCCACTGGTAATGTCTGTGATTACAAACGGCAGGAAATGTAGGAATAATCTATTTACTTTAATTTCAAGGGGTTCTTCCAAGTTTTTAATCATTTCTGGAAACTCTGATTATGTATTTTAAGAGTTTTACCACAACTAGAGAGTTTTCTAACAAATATGTACTGGAACCGTCAGGATTTTAACAGAGTCACACAAAACTCGCCAGAGTAATGGGGCCTCAATTGTAAACATACGCAGTTTAGACCTCACTCACAGGCTTTCTACACAAATTTTGAGCTGTATAAACAAGAATTCCTAATATTTGAAAGCAAATTCAACTAATAACGATCCCTAAAGTGCCCGGAGTTGTAAATATTATCAGTTTGCTGGTCATTTCAAGGCTTTCCACTGGTGATGTCTGTGATAACAAACGGCAGGAAATGTAGGAAGAATCTATTTACTTTAATTTCAAGGGGTTCTTCCAAGTTTTTAATCATTTCTGGAAACTCTAATTACGTATTTTAAGAGTTTTACCACGACTAGAGAGCTTTCTTACAAATATGTACTGGAACCGTCAGGATTTTAAAAGAGTCATACAAAAGTCGCCAGAGTAATGCGGCCTCAATTGTAAACATAAGCAGTACAGTCCTCCCTTACAGGCTTTCTATACAAATTTTTAGCTGTATAAACAAGAATTCCTAATATTTGAAAGCAAATTCAAGTGAAAACGCTCCCTAAAGTGCCCAGAGTTGTAAATATTATCAGTTTGCTGGTCATTTCACGGCTTTCCACTGGTAATGTCTGTGATTACAAACGGCAGGAAATGTAGGAATAATCTATTTACTTTAATTTCAAGGGGTTCTTCCAAGTTTTTAATCATTTCTGGAAACTCTGATTATGTATTTTAAGAGTTTTACCACAACTAGAGAGTTTTCTTACAAATATGTACTGGAACCGTCAGGATTTTAACAGAGTCACACAAAACTCGCCAGAGTAATGGGGCCTCAATTGTAAACATACGCAGTTTAGACCTCACTCACAGGCTTTCTACACAAATTTTGAGCTGTATAAACAAGAATTCCTAATATTTGAAAGCAAATTCAACTGATAACGCTCCCTAACGTGCCCGGAGTTGTAAATATTATCAGTTTGCTGGTCATTTCACGGCTTTACACTGGTAATGTCTGTGATTACAAACGGCAGGAAATGTAGGAAGAATCGATTTACTTTAATTTCAAGGGGTTCTTCCAAGTTTTTAATCATTTCTGGAAACTCTAATTACGTATTTAAGAGTTTTACCACAACTAGAGAGTTTTCTTACAAATATGTACTGGAACCGTCAGGATTTTAACAGAGTCACACAAAAGTCGCCAGAGTAATGCGGCCTCAATTGTAAACATAAGCAGTACAGTCCTCACTTACAGGCTTTCTGTACAAATTTTGAGCTGTATAAACAAGAATTCCAAATATTTGAAAGCAAATTCAAGTGAAAACGCTCCCTAAAGTGCCCGGAGTTGTAAATATTGTCACTTTGCTGGTCATTTCACGGCTTTCCACTGGTAATGTCTGTGATTACAAACGGCAGGAAATGTAGGAAGAATCGAATTACTTTAATTTCAAGGGGTTCTTCCAAGTTTTTAATCATTTCTGGAAACTCTAATTACGTATTTTAAGAGTTTTACCACAACTAGAGAGTTTTCTTACAAATATGTACTGGAACCGTCAGGATTTTAACAGAGTCACACAAAAGTCGCCAGAGTAATGCGGCCTCAATTGTAAACATAAGCAGTACAGTCCTCACTTACAGGCTTTCTATACAAATTTTGAGCTGTATAAACAAGAATTCCAAATATTTGAAAGCAAATTCAAGTGAAAACGCTCCCTAAAGTGCCCAGAGTTGTAAATATTATCAGTTTGCTGGTCATTTCACGGCTTTCCACTGGTAATGTCTGTGATTACAAACTGCAGGAAATGTAGGAAGAATCGATTTACTTTAATTTCAAGGGGTTCTTCCAAGTTTTTAATCATTTCTGGAAACTCTAATTACGTATTTAAGAGTTTTACCACAACTTGAGAGTTTTCTTACAAATATGTACTGGAACCGTCAGGATTTTAACAGAGTCATACAAAACTCGCCAGAGTAATGGGGCCTCAATTGTAAACATACGCAGTTTAGACCTCACTCACAGGCTTTCTACACAAATTTTGAGCTGTATAAACAAGAATTCCTAATATTTGAAAGCAAATTCAACTGATAACGCTCCCTAAAGTGCCCGGAGTTGTAAATATTGTCACTTTGCTGGTCATTTCACGGCTTTCCACTGCTAATGTCTGTGATTACAAACGGCAGGAAATGTAGGAAGAATCGATTTACTTTAATTTCAAGGGGTTCTTCCAAGTTTTTAATCATTTCTGGAAACTCTAATTACGTATTTAAGAGTTTTACCACAACTAGAGAGTTTTCTTACAAATATGTACTGGAACCGTCAGGATTTTAACAGAGTCATACAAAACTCGCCAGAGTAATGGGGCCTCAATTGTAAACATACGCAGTTTAGACCTCACTCACAGGCTTTCTACACAAATTTTGAGCTGTATAAACAAGAATTCCTAATATTTGAAAGCAAATTCAACTGATAACGCTCCCTAAAGTGCCCGGAGTTGTAAATATTATCAGTTTGCTGGTCATTTCACGGCTTTACACTGGTAATGTCTGTGATTACAAACGGCAGGAAATGTAGGAAGAATCGATTTACTTTAATTTCAAGGGGTTCTTCCAAGTTTTTAATCATTTCTGGAAACTCTAATTACGTATTTAAGAGTTTTACCACAACTAGAGAGTTTTCTTACAAATATGTACTGGAACCGTCAGGATTTTAACAGAGTCACACAAAAGTCGCCAGAGTAATGCGGCCTCAATTGTAAATATAAACAGTACAGTCCTCACTTACAGGCTTTCTGCACAAATTTTGAGCTGTATAAACAAGAATTCCTAATATTTGAAAGCAAATTCAAGTGAAAACGCTCCCTAAAGTGCCCAGAGTTGTAAATATTGTCACTTTGCTGGTCATTTCACGGCTTTCCACTGGTAATGTCTGTGATTACAAACGGCAGGAAATGTAGGAAGAATCGAATTACTTTAATTTCAAGGGGTTCTTCCAAGTTTTTAATCATTTCTGGAAACTCTAATTACGTATTTTAAGAGTTTTACCACAACTAGAGAGTTTTCTTACAAATATGTACTGGAACCGTCTGGATTTTAACAGAGTCACACAAAAGTCGCCAGAGTAATGCGGCCTCAATTGTAAACATAAGCAGTACAGTCCTCACTTCCAGGCTTTCGATACAAATTTTGAGCTGTATAAACAAGAATTCCAAATATTTGAAAGCAAATTCAAGTGAAAACGCTCCCTAAAGTGCCCAGAGTTGTAAATATTATCAGTTTGCTGGTCATTTCACAGCTTTCCACTGGTAATGTCTGTGATTACAAACGGCAGGAAATGTAGGAAGAATCGATTTACTTTAATTTCAAGGGGTTCTTCCAACTTTTTAATCATTTCTGGAAACTCTAATTACGTATTTAAGAGTTTTACCACAACTAGAGAGTTTTCTTACAAATATGTACTGGAACCGTCAGGATTTTAACAGAGTCATACAAAACTCGGCAGAGTAATGGGGCCTCAATTGTAAACATACGCAGTTTAGACCTCACTCACAGGCTTTCTACACAAATTTTGAGCTGTATAAACAAGAATTCCTAATATTTGAAAGCAAATTCAACTAATAACGATCCCTAAAGTGCCCGGAGTTGTAAATATTATCAGTTTGCTGGTCATTTCAAGGCTTTCCACTGGTGATGTCTGTGATAACAAACGGCAGGAAATGTAGGAAGAATCTATTTACTTTAATTTCAAGGGGTTCTTCCAACTTTTTAATCATTTCTGGAAACTCTAATTACGTATTTTAAGAGTTTTACCACGACTAGAGAGCTTTCTTACAAATATGTACTGGAACCGTCAGGATTTTAACAGAGTCATACAAAACTCGCCAGAGTAATGGGGCCTCAATTGTAAACATACGCAGTTTAGACCTCACTCACAGGCTTTCTACACAAATTTTGAGCTGTATAAACAAGAATTCCTAATATTTGAAAGCAAATTCAACTGATAACGCTCCCTAAAGTGCCCGGAGTTGTAAATATTATCAGTTTGCTGGTCATTTCACGGCTTTACACTGGTAATGTCTGTGATTACAAACGGCAGGAAATGTAGGAAGAATCGATTTACTTTAATTTCAAGGGGTTCTTCCAAGTTTTTAATCATTTCTGGAAACTCTAATTACGTATTTAAGAGTTTTACCACAACTAGAGAGTTTTCTTACAAATATGTACTGGAACCGTCAGGATTTTAACAGAGTCACACAAAAGTCGCCAGAGTAATGCGGCCTCAATTGTAAACATAAACAGTACAGTCCTCACTTACAGGCTTTCTGCACAAATTTTGAGCTGTATAAACAAGAATTCCTAATATTTGAAAGCAAATTCAAGTGAAAACGCTCCCTAAAGTGCCCAGAGTTGTAAATATTGTCACTTTGCTGGTCATTTCACGGCTTTCCACTGGTAATGTCTGTGATTACAAACGGCAGGAAATGTAGGAAGAATCGAATTACTTTAATTTCAAGGGGTTCTTCCAAGTTTTTAATCATTTCTGGAAACTCTAATTACGTATTTTAAGAGTTTTACCACAACTAGAGAGTTTTCTTACAAATATGTACTGGAACCGTCTGGATTTTAACAGAGTCACACAAAAGTCGCCAGAGTAATGCGGCCTCAATTGTAAACATAAGCAGTACAGTCCTCACTTACAGGCTTTCGATACAAATTTTGAGCTGTATAAACAAGAATTCCAAATATTTGAAAGCAAATTCAAGTGAAAACGCTCCCTAAAGTGCCCAGAGTTGTAAATATTATCAGTTTGCTGGTCATTTCACAGCTTTCCACTGGTAATGTCTGTGATTACAAACGGCAGGAAATGTAGGAAGAATCGATTTACTTTAATTTCAAGGGGTTCTTCCAACTTTTTAATCATTTCTGGAAACTCTAATTACGTATTTTAAGAGTTTTACCACGACTAGAGAGCTTTCTTACAAATATGTACTGGAACCGTCAGGATTTTAAAAGAGTCATACAAAAGTCGCCAGAGTAATGCGGCCTCAATTGTAAACATAAGCAGTACAGTCCTCCCTTACAGGCTTTCTACACAAATTTTTAGCTGTATAAACAAGAATTCCTAATATTTGAAAGCAAATTCAAGTGAAAACGCTCCCTAAAGTGCCCAGAGTTGTAAATATTGTCACTTTGCTGGTCATTTCACGGCTTTCCACTGGTAATGTCTGTGATTACAAACGGCAGGAAATGTAGGAATAATCTATTTACTTTAATTTCAAGGGGTTCTTCCAAGTTTTTAATCATTTCTGGAAACTCTGATTATGTATTTTAAGAGTTTTACCACAACTAGAGAGTTTTCTAACAAATATGTACTGGAACCGTCAGGATTTTAACAGAGTCACACAAAACTCGCCAGAGTAATGGGGCCTCAATTGTAAACATACGCAGTTTAGACCTCACTCACAGGCTTTCTACACAAATTTTGAGCTGTATAAACAAGAATTCCTAATATTTGAAAGCAAATTCAACTGATAACGCTCCCTAAAGTGCCCGGAGTTGTAAATATTATCAGTTTGCTGGTCATTTCACGGCTTTACACTGGTAATGTCTGTGATTACAAACGGCAGGAAATGTAGGAAGAATCGATTTACTTTAATTTCAAGGGGTTCTTCCAAGTTTTTAATCATTTCTGGAAACTCTAATTACGTATTTAAGAGTTTTACCACAACTAGAGAGTTTTCTTACAAATATGTACTGGAACCGTCAGGATTTTAACAGAGTCACACAAAAGTCGCCAGAGTAATGCGGCCTCAATTGTAAACATAAACAGTACAGTCCTCACTTACAGGCTTTCTGCACAAATTTTGAGCTGTATAAACAAGAATTCCTAATATTTGAAAGCAAATTCAAGTGAAAACGCTCCCTAAAGTGCCCAGAGTTGTAAATATTGTCACTTTGCTGGTCATTTCACGGCTTTCCACTGGTAATGTCTGTGATTACAAACGGCAGGAAATGTAGGAAGAATCGAATTACTTTAATTTCAAGGGGTTCTTCCAAGTTTTTAATCATTTCTGGAAACTCTAATTACGTATTTTAAGAGTTTTACCACAACTAGAGAGTTTTCTTACAAATATGTACTGGAACCGTCTGGATTTTAACAGAGTCACACAAAAGTCGCCAGAGTAATGCGGCCTCAATTCTAAACATAAGCAGTACAGTCCTCACTTACAGGCTTTCGATACAAATTTTGAGCTGTATAAACAAGAATTCCAAATATTTGAAAGCAAATTCAAGTGAAAACGCTCCCTAAAGTGCCCAGAGTTGTAAATATTATCAGTTTGCTGGTCATTTCACAGCTTTCCACTGGTAATGTCTGTGATTACAAACGGCAGGAAATGTAGGAAGAATCGATTTACTTTAATTTCAAGGGGTTCTTCCAACTTTTTAATCATTTCTGGAAACTCTAATTACGTATTTAAGAGTTTTACCACAACTAGAGAGTTTTCTTACAAATATGTACTGGAACCGTCAGGATTTTAACAGAGTCATACAAAACTCGGCAGAGTAATGGGGCCTCAATTGTAAACATACGCAGTTTAGACCTCACTCACAGGCTTTCTACACAAATTTTGAGCTGTATAAACAAGAATTCCTAATATTTGAAAGCAAATTCAACTAATAACGATCCCTAAAGTGCCCGGAGTTGTAAATATTATCAGTTTGCTGGTCATTTCAAGGCTTTCCACTGGTGATGTCTGTGATAACAAACGGCAGGAAATGTAGGAAGAATCTATTTACTTTAATTTCAAGGGGTTCTTCCAAGTTTTTAATCATTTCTGGAAACTCTAATTACGTATTTTAAGAGTTTTACCACGACTAGAGAGCTTTCTTACAAATATGTACTGGAACCGTCAGGATTTTAAAAGAGTCATACAAAAGTCGCCAGAGTAATGCGGCCTCAATTGTAAACATAAGCAGTACAGTCCTCCCTTACAGGCTTTCTATACAAATTTTTAGCTGTATAAACAAGAATTCCTAATATTTGAAAGCAAATTCAAGTGAAAACGCTCCCTAAAGTGCCCAGAGTTGTAAATATTATCAGTTTGCTGGTCATTTCACGGCTTTCCACTGGTAATGTCTGTGATTACAAACGGCAGGAAATGTAGGAATAATCTATTTACTTTAATTTCAAGGGGTTCTTCCAAGTTTTTAATCATTTCTGGAAACTCTGATTATGTATTTTAAGAGTTTTACCACAACTAGAGAGTTTTCTTACAAATATGTACTGGAACCGTCAGGATTTTAACAGAGTCACACAAAACTCGCCAGAGTAATGGGGCCTCAATTGTAAACATACGCAGTTTAGACCTCACTCACAGGCTTTCTACACAAATTTTGAGCTGTATAAACAAGAATTCCTAATATTTGAAAGCAAATTCAACTGATAACGCTCCCTAACGTGCCCGGAGTTGTAAATATTATCAGTTTGCTGGTCATTTCACGGCTTTACACTGGTAATGTCTGTGATTACAAACGGCAGGAAATGTAGGAAGAATCGATTTACTTTAATTTCAAGGGGTTCTTCCAAGTTTTTAATCATTTCTGGAAACTCTAATTACGTATTTAAGAGTTTTACCACAACTAGAGAGTTTTCTTACAAATATGTACTGGAACCGTCAGGATTTTAACAGAGTCACACAAAAGTCGCCAGAGTAATGCGGCCTCAATTGTAAACATAAGCAGTACACTCCTCACTTACAGGCTTTCTGTACAAATTTTGAGCTGTATAAACAAGAATTCCAAATATTTGAAAGCAAATTCAAGTGAAAACGCTCCCTAAAGTGCCCGGAGTTGTAAATATTGTCACTTTGCTGGTCATTTCACGGCTTTCCACTGGTAATGTCTGTGATTACAAACGGCAGGAAATGTAGGAAGAATCGAATTACTTTAATTTCAAGGGGTTCTTCCAAGTTTTTAATCATTTCTGGAAACTCTAATTACGTATTTTAAGAGTTTTACCACAACTAGAGAGTTTTCTTACAAATATGTACTGGAACCGTCAGGATTTTAACAGAGTCACACAAAAGTCGCCAGAGTAATGCGGCCTCAATTGTAAACATAAGCAGTACAGTCCTCACTTACAGGCTTTCTATACAAATTTTGAGCTGTATAAACAAGAATTCCAAATATTTGAAAGCAAATTCAAGTGAAAACGCTCCCTAAAGTGCCCAGAGTTGTAAATATTATCAGTTTGCTGGTCATTTCACGGCTTTCCACTGGTAATGTCTGTGATTACAAACTGCAGGAAATGTAGGAAGAATCGATTTACTTTAATTTCAAGGGGTTCTTCCAAGTTTTTAATCATTTCTGGAAACTCTAATTACGTATTTAAGAGTTTTACCACAACTTGAGAGTTTTCTTACAAATATGTACTGGAACCGTCAGGATTTTAACAGAGTCATACAAAACTCGCCAGAGTAATGGGGCCTCAATTGTAAACATACGCAGTTTAGACCTCACTCACAGGCTTTCTACACAAATTTTGAGCTGTATAAACAAGAATTCCTAATATTTGAAAGCAAATTCAACTGATAACGCTCCCTAAAGTGCCCGGAGTTGTAAATATTGTCACTTTGCTGGTCATTTCACGGCTTTCCACTGCTAATGTCTGTGATTACAAACGGCAGGAAATGTAGGAAGAATCGATTTACTTTAATTTCAAGGGGTTCTTCCAAGTTTTTAATCATTTCTGGAAACTCTAATTACGTATTTAAGAGTTTTACCACAACTAGAGAGTTTTCTTACAAATATGTACTGGAACCGTCAGGATTTTAACAGAGTCATACAAAACTCGCCAGAGTAATGGGGCCTCAATTGTAAACATACGCAGTTTAGACCTCACTCACAGGCTTTCTACACAAATTTTGAGCTGTATAAACAAGAATTCCTAATATTTGAAAGCAAATTCAACTGATAACGCTCCCTAAAGTGCCCGGAGTTGTAAATATTATCAGTTTGCTGGTCATTTCACGGCTTTACACTGGTAATGTCTGTGATTACAAACGGCAGGAAATGTAGGAAGAATCGATTTACTTTAATTTCAAGGGGTTCTTCCAAGTTTTTAATCATTTCTGGAAACTCTAATTACGTATTTAAGAGTTTTACCACAACTAGAGAGTTTTCTTACAAATATGTACTGGAACCGTCAGGATTTTAACAGAGTCACACAAAAGTCGCCAGAGTAATGCGGCCTCAATTGTAAATATAAACAGTACAGTCCTCACTTACAGGCTTTCTGCACAAATTTTGAGCTGTATAAACAAGAATTCCTAATATTTGAAAGCAAATTCAAGTGAAAACGCTCCCTAAAGTGCCCAGAGTTGTAAATATTGTCACTTTGCTGGTCATTTCACGGCTTTCCACTGGTAATGTCTGTGATTACAAACGGCAGGAAATGTAGGAAGAATCGAATTACTTTAATTTCAAGGGGTTCTTCCAAGTTTTTAATCATTTCTGGAAACTCTAATTACGTATTTTAAGAGTTTTACCACAACTAGAGAGTTTTCTTACAAATATGTACTGGAACCGTCTGGATTTTAACAGAGTCACACAAAAGTCGCCAGAGTAATGCGGCCTCAATTGTAAACATAAGCAGTACAGTCCTCACTTCCAGGCTTTCGATACAAATTTTGAGCTGTATAAACAAGAATTCCAAATATTTGAAAGCAAATTCAAGTGAAAACGCTCCCTAAAGTGCCCAGAGTTGTAAATATTATCAGTTTGCTGGTCATTTCACAGCTTTCCACTGGTAATGTCTGTGATTACAAACGGCAGGAAATGTAGGAAGAATCGATTTACTTTAATTTCAAGGGGTTCTTCCAACTTTTTAATCATTTCTGGAAACTCTAATTACGTATTTAAGAGTTTTACCACAACTAGAGAGTTTTCTTACAAATATGTACTGGAACCGTCAGGATTTTAACAGAGTCATACAAAACTCGGCAGAGTAATGGGGCCTCAATTGTAAACATACGCAGTTTAGACCTCACTCACAGGCTTTCTACACAAATTTTGAGCTGTATAAACATGAATTCCTAATATTTGAAAGCAAATTCAACTAATAACGATCCCTAAAGTGCCCGGAGTTGTAAATATTATCAGTTTGCTGGTCATTTCAAGGCTTTCCACTGGTGATGTCTGTGATAACAAACGGCAGGAAATGTAGGAAGAATCTATTTACTTTAATTTCAAGGGGTTCTTCCAACTTTTTAATCATTTCTGGAAACTCTAATTACGTATTTTAAGAGTTTTACCACGACTAGAGAGCTTTCTTACAAATATGTACTGGAACCGTCAGGATTTTAACAGAGTCATACAAAACTCGCCAGAGTAATGGGGCCTCAATTGTAAACATACGCAGTTTAGACCTCACTCACAGGCTTTCTACACAAATTTTGAGCTGTATAAACAAGAATTCCTAATATTTGAAAGCAAATTCAAGTGAAAACGCTCCCTAAAGTGCCCAGAGTTGTAAATATTATCAGTTTGCTGGTCATTTCACGGCTTTCCACTGGTAATGTCTGTGATTACAAACGGCAGGAAATGTAGGAATAATCTATTTACTTTAATTTCAAGGGGTTCTTCCAAGTTTTTAATCATTTCTGGAAACTCTGATTATGTATTTTAAGAGTTTTACCACAACTAGAGAGTTTTCTTACAAATATGTACTGGAACCGTCAGGATTTTAACAGAGTCACACAAAACTCGCCAGAGTAATGGGGCCTCAATTGTAAACATACGCAGTTTAGACCTCACTCACAGGCTTTCTACACAAATTTTGAGCTGTATAAACAAGAATTCCTAATATTTGAAAGCAAATTGAACTGATAACGCTCCCTAAAGTGCCCGGAGTTGTAAATATTATCAGTTTGCTGGTCATTTCACGGCTTTACACTGGTAATGTCTGTGATTACAAACGGCAGGAAATGTAGGAAGAATCGATTTACTTTAATTTCAAGGGGTTCTTCCAAGTTTTTAATCATTTCTGGAAACTCTAATTACGTATTTAAGAGTTTTACCACAACTAGAGAGTTTTCTTACAAATATGTACTGGAACCGTCAGGATTTTAACAGAGTCACACAAAAGTCGCCAGAGTAATGCGGCCTCAATTGTAAACATAAACAGTACAGTCCTCACTTACAGGCTTTCTGCACAAATTTTGAGCTGTATAAACAAGAATTCCTAATATTTGAAAGCAAATTCAACTAATAACGATCCCTAAAGTGCCCGGAGTTGTAAATATTATCAGTTTGCTGGTCATTTCAAGGCTTTCCACTGGTGATGTCTGTGATAACAAACGGCAGGAAATGTAGGAAGAATCTATTTACTTTAATTTCAAGGGGTTCTTCCAAGTTTTTAATCATTTCTGGAAACTCTAATTACGTATTTTAAGAGTTTTACCACGACTAGAGAGCTTTCTTACAAATATGTACTGGAACCGTCAGGATTTTAAAAGAGTCATACAAAAGTCGCCAGAGTAATGCGGCCTCAATTGTAAACATAAGCAGTACAGTCCTCCCTTACAGGCTTTCTACACAAATTTTGAGCTGTATAAACAAGAATTCCTAATATTTGAAAGCAAATTCAAGTGAAAACGCTCCCTAAAGTGCCCAGAGTTGTAAATATTATCAGTTTGCTGGTCATTTCACAGCTTTCCACTGGTAATGTCTGTGATTACAAACGGCAGGAAATGTAGGAAGAATCGATTTACTTTAATTTCAAGGGGTTCTTCCAACTTTTTAATCATTTCTGGAAACTCTAATTACGTATTTAAGAGTTTTACCACAAATAGAGAGTTTTCTTACAAGTATGTACTGGAACCGTCAGGATTTTAACAGAGTCATACAAAACTCGGCAGAGTAATGGGGCCTCAATTGTAAACATACGCAGTTTAGACCTCACTCACAGGCTTTCTACACAAATTTTGAGCTGTATAAACAAGAATTCCTAATATTTGAAAGCAAATTCAACTAATAACGATCCCTAAAGTGCCCGGAGTTGTAAATATTATCAGTTTGCTGGTCATTTCAAGGCTTTCCACTGGTGATGTCTGTGATAACAAACGGCAGGAAATGTAGGAAGAATCTATTTACTTTAATTTCAAGGGGTTCTTCCAAGTTTTTAATCATTTCTGGAAACTCTAATTACATATTTTAAGAGTTTTACCACGACTAGAGAGCTTTCTTACAAATATGTACTGGAACCGTCAGGATTTTAACAGAGTCATACAAAACTCGCCAGAGTAATGGGGCCTCAATTGTAAACATACGCAGTTTAGACCTCACTCACAGGCTTTCTACACAAATTTTGAGCTGTATAAACAAGAATTCCTAATATTTGAAAGCAAATTCAACTGATAACGCTCCCTAAAGTGCCCGGAGTTGTAAATATTATCAGTTTGCTGGTCATTTCACGGCTTTACACTGGTAATGTCTGTGATTACAAACGGCAGGAAATGTAGGAAGAATCGATTTACTTTAATTTCAAGGGGTTCTTCCAAGTTTTTAATCATTTCTGGAAACTCTAATTACGTATTTAAGAGTTTTACCACAACTAGAGAGTTTTCTTACAAATATGTACTGGAACCGTCAGGATTTTAACAGAGTCACACAAAAGTCGCCAGAGTAATGCGGCCTCAATTGTAAACATAAACAGTACAGTCCTCACTTACAGGCTTTCTGCACAAATTTTGAGCTGTATAAACAAGAATTCCTAATATTTGAAAGCAAATTCAAGTGAAAACGCTCCCTAAAGTGCCCAGAGTTGTAAATATTGTCACTTTGCTGGTCATTTCACGGCTTTCCACTGGTAATGTCTGTGATTACAAACGGCAGGAAATGTAGGAAGAATCGAATTACTTTAATTTCAAGGGGTTCTTCCAAGTTTTTAATCATTTCTGGAAACTCTAATTACGTATTTTAAGAGTTTTACCACAACTAGAGAGTTTTCTTACAAATATGTACTGGAACCGTCTGGATTTTAACAGAGTCACACAAAAGTCGCCAGAGTAATGCGGCCTCAATTGTAAACATAAGCAGTACAGTCCTCACTTACAGGCTTTCGATACAAATTTTGAGCTGTATAAACAAGAATTCCAAATATTTGAAAGCAAATTCAAGTGAAAACGCTCCCTAAAGTGCCCAGAGTTGTAAATATTATCAGTTTGCTGGTCATTTCACAGCTTTCCACTGGTAATGTCTGTGATTACAAACGGCAGGAAATGTAGGAAAAATCGATTTACTTTAATTTCAAGGGGTTCTTCCAACTTTTTAATCATTTCTGGAAACTCTAATTACGTATTTAAGAGTTTTACCACAACTAGAGAGTTTTCTTACAAATATGTACTGGAACCGTCAGGATTTTAACAGAGTCATACAAAACTCGGCAGAGTAATGGGGCCTCAATTGTAAACATACGCAGTTTAGACCTCACTCACAGGCTTTCTACACAAATTTTGAGCTGTATAAACAAGAATTCCTAATATTTGAAAGCAAATTCAACTAATAACGATCCCTAAAGTGCCCGGAGTTGTAAATATTATCAGTTTGCTGGTCATTTCAAGGCTTTCCACTGGTGATGTCTGTGATAACAAACGGCAGGAAATGTAGGAAGAATCTATTTACTTTAATTTCAAGGGGTTCTTCCAAGTTTTTAATCATTTCTGGAAACTCTAATTACGTATTTTAAGAGTTTTACCACGACTAGAGAGCTTTCTTACAAATATGTACTGGAACCGTCAGGATTTTAAAAGAGTCATACAAAAGTCGCCAGAGTAATGCGGCCTCAATTGTAAACATAAGCAGTACAGTCCTCCCTTACAGGCTTTCTACACAAATTTTTAGCTGTATAAACAAGAATTCCTAATATTTGAAAGCAAATTCAAGTGAAAACGCTCCCTAAAGTGCCCAGAGTTGTAAATATTATCAGTTTGCTGGTCATTTCACGGCTTTCCACTGGTAATGTCTGTGATTACAAACGGCAGGAAATGTAGGAATAATCTATTTACTTTAATTTCAAGGGGTTCTTCCAAGTTTTTAATCATTTCTGGAAACTCTGATTATGTATTTTAAGAGTTTTACCACAACTAGAGAGTTCTCTTACAAATATGTACTGGAACCGTCAGGATTTTAACAGAGTCACACAAAACTCGCCAGAGTAATGGGGCCTCAATTGTAAACATACGCAGTTTAGACCTCACTCACAGGCTTTCTACACAAATTTTGAGCTGTATAAACAAGAATTCCTAATATTTGAAAGCATATTCAACTGATAACGCTCCCTAACGTGCCCGGAGTTGTAAATATTATCAGTTTGCTGGTCATTTCACGGCTTTCCACTGGTAATGTCTGTGATTACAAACGGCAGGAAATGTAGGAAGAATCGATTTACTTTAATTTCAAGGGGTTCTTCCAAGTTTTTAATCATTTCTGGAAACTCTAATTACGTATTTAAGAGTTTTACCACAACTAGAGAGTTTTCTTACAAATATGTACTGGAACCGTCAGGATTTTAACAGAGTCATACAAAAGTCGCCAGAGTAATGCGGCCTCAATTGTAAACATAAGCAGTACAGTCCTCACTTACAGGCTTTCTGTACAAATTTTGAGCTGTATAAACAAGAATTCCAAATATTTGAAAGCAAATTCAAGTGAAAACGCTCCCTAAAGTGCCCGGATTTGTAAATATTGTCACTTTGCTGGTCATTTCACGGCTTTCCCCTGGTAATGTCTGTGATTACAAACGGCAGGAAATGTAGGAAGAATCGAATTACTTTAATTTCAAGGGGTTCTTCCAAGTTTTTAATCATTTCTGGAAACTCTAATTACGTATTTTAAGAGTTTTACCACTACTAGAGAGTTTTCTTACAAATATGTACTGGAACCGTCAGGATTTTAACAGAGTCACACAAAAGTCGCCAGAGTAATGCGGCCTCAATTGTAAACATAAGCAGTACAGTCCTCACTTACAGGCTTTCTATACAAATTTTGAGCTGTATAAACAAGAATTCCAAATATTTGAAAGCAAATTCAAGTGAAAACGCTCCCTAAAGTGCCCAGAGTTGTAAATATTGTCACTTTGCTGGTCATTTCACGGCTTTCCACTGGTAATGTCTGTGATTACAAACGGCAGGAAATGTAGGAAGAATCGATTTACTTTAATTTCAAGGGGTTCTTCCAAGTTTTTAATCATTTCTGGAAACTCTAATTACGTATTTAAGAGTTTTACCACAACTAGAGAGTTTTCTTACAAATATGTACTGGAACCGTTAGGATTTTAACAGAGTCATACAAAACTCGCCAGAGTAATGGGGCCTCAATTGTAAACATACGCAGTTTAGACCTCACTCACAGGCTTTCTACACAAATTTTGAGCTGTATAAACAAGAATTCCTAATATTTGAAAGCAAATTCAACTGATAACGCTCCCTAAAGTGCCCGGAGTTGTAAATATTATCAGTTTGCTGGTCATTTCACGGCTTTACACTGGTAATGTCTGTGATTACAAACGGCAGGAAATGTAGGAAGAATCGATTTACTTTAATTTCAAGGGGTTCTTCCAAGTTTTTAATCATTTCTGGAAACTCTAATTACGTATTTAAGAGTTTTACCACAACTAGAGAGTTTTCTTACAAATATGTACTGGAACCGTCAGGATTTTAACAGAGTCACACAAAAGTCGCCAGAGTAATGCGGCCTCAATTGTAAACATAAACAGTACCGTCCTCACTTACAGGCTTTCTGCACAAATTTTGAGCTGTATAAACAAGAATTCCTAATATTTGAAAGCAAATTCAAGTGAAAACGCTCCCTAAAGTGCCCAGAGTTGTAAATATTGTCACTTTGCTGGTCATTTCACGGCTTTCCACTGGTAATGTCTGTGATTACAAACGGCAGGAAATGTAGGAAGAATCGAATTACTTTAATTTCAAGGGGTTCTTCCAAGTTTTTAATCATTTCTGGAAACTCTAATTACGTATTTTAAGAGTTTTACCACAACTAGAGAGTTTTCTTACAAATATGTACTGGAACCGTCTGGATTTTAACAGAGTCACACAAAAGTCGCCAGAGTAATGCGGCCTCAATTGTAAACATAAGCAGTACAGTCCTCACTTACAGGCTTTCGATACAAATTTTGAGCTGTATAAACAAGAATTCCAAATATTTGAAAGCAAATTCAAGTGAAAACGCTCCCTAAAGTGCCCAGAGTTGTAAATATTATCAGTTTGCTGGTCATTTCACAGCTTTCCACTGGTAATGTCTGTGATTACAAACGGCAGGAAATGTAGGAAGAATCGATTTACTTTAATTTCAAGGGGTTCTTCCAACTTTTTAATCATTTCTGGAAACTCTAATTACGTATTTAAGAGTTTTACCACAACTAGAGAGTTTTCTTACAAATATGTACTGGAACCGTCAGGATTTTAACAGAGTCATACAAAACTCGGCAGAGTAATGGGGCCTCAATTGTAAACATACGCAGTTTAGACCTCACTCACAGGCTTTCTACACAAATTTTGAGCTGTATAAACAAGAATTCCTAATATTTGAAAGCAAATTCAACTAATAACGATCCCTAAAGTGCCCGGAGTTGTAAATATTATCAGTTTGCTGGTCATTTCAAGGCTTTCCACTGGTGATGTCTGTGATAACAAACGGCAGGAAATGTAGGAAGAATCTATTTACTTTAATTTCAAGGGGTTCTTCCAACTTTTTAATCATTTCTGGAAACTCTAATTACGTATTTTAAGAGTTTTACCACGACTAGAGAGCTTTCTTACAAATATGTACTGGAACCGTCAGGATTTTAACAGAGTCACACAAAAGTCGCCAGAGTAATGGGGCCTCAATTGTAAACATACGCAGTTTAGACCTCAGTCACAGGATTTCTACACAAATTTTGAGCTGTATAAACAAGAATTCCTAATATTTGAAAGCAAATTCAACTGATAACGCTCCCTAAAGTGCCCGGAGTTGTAAATATTATCAGTTTGCTGGTCCTTTCACGGCTTTCCACAGGTAATGTCTGTGATTACAAACGGCAGGAAATGTAGGAAGAATCGATTTACTTTAATTTCAAGGGGTTCTTCCAAGTTTTTAATCATTTCTGGAAACTCTAATTACGTATTTAAGAGTTTTACCACAACTAGAGAGTTTTCTTACAAATATGTACTGGAACCGTCAGGATTTTAACAGAGTCACACAAAAGTCGCCAGAGTAATGCGGACTCAATTGTAAACATAAACAGTACAGTCCTCACTTACAGGCTTTCTGCACAAATTTTGAGCTGTATAAACAAGAATTCCTAATATTTGAAAGCAAATTCAAGTGAAAACGCTCCCTAAAGTGCCCAGAGTTGTAAATATTGTCACTTTGCTGGTCATTTCACGGCTTTCCACTGGTAATGTCTGTGATTACAAACGGCAGGAAATGTAGGAAGAATCGAATTACTTTAATTTCAAGGGGTTCTTCCAAGTTTTTAATCATTTCTGGAAACTCTAATTACGTATTTTAAGAGTTTTACCACAACTAGAGAGTTTTCTTACAAATATGTACTGGAACCGTCTGGATTTTAACAGAGTCACACAAAAGTCGCAGAGTAATGCGGCCTCAATTGTAAACATAAGCAGTACAGTCCTCACTTACAGGCTTTCGATACAAATTTTGAGCTGTATAAACAAGAATTCCAAATATTTGAAAGCAAATTCAAGTGAAAACGCTCCCTAAAGTGCCCAGAGTTGTAAATATTATCAGTTTGCTGGTCATTTCACAGCTTTCCACTGGTAATGTCTGTGATTACAAACGGCAGGAAATGTAGGAAGAATCGATTTACTTTAATTTCAAGGGGTTCTTCCAACTTTTTAATCATTTCTGGAAACTCTAATTACGTATTTTAAGAGTTTTACCACGACTAGAGAGCTTTCTTACAAATATGTACTGGAACCGTCAGGATTTTAAAAGAGTCATACAAAAGTCGCCAGAGTAATGCGGCCTCAATTGTAAACATAAGCAGTACAGTCCTCCCTTACAGGCTTTCTACACAAATTTTTAGCTGTATAAACAAGAATTCCTAATATTTGAAAGCAAATTCAAGTGAAAACGCTCCCTAAAGTGCCCAGAGTTGTAAATATTGTCACTTTGCTGGTCATTTCACGGCTTTCCACTGGTAATGTCTGTGATTACAAACGGCAGGAAATGTAGGAATAATCTATTTACTTTAATTTCAAGGGGTTCTTCCAAGTTTTTAATCATTTCTGGAAACTCTGATTATGTATTTTAAGAGTTTTACCACAACTAGAGAGTTTTCTAACAAATATGTACTGGAACCGTCAGGATTTTAACAGAGTCACACAAAACTCGCCAGAGTAATGGGGCCTCAATTGTAAACATACGCAGTTTAGACCTCACTCACAGGCTTTCTACACAAATTTTGAGCTGTATAAACAAGAATTCCTAATATTTGAAAGCAAATTCAACTGATAACGCTCCCTAAAGTGCCCGGAGTTGTAAATATTATCAGTTTGCTGGTCATTTCACGGCTTTACACTGGTAATGTCTGTGATTACAAACGGCAGGAAATGTAGGAAGAATCGATTTACTTTAATTTCAAGGGGTTCTTCCAAGTTTTTAATCATTTCTGGAAACTCTAATTACGTATTTAAGAGTTTTACCACAACTAGAGAGTTTTCTTACAAATATGTACTGGAACCGTCAGGATTTTAACAGAGTCACACAAAAGTCGCCAGAGTAATGCGGCCTCAATTGTAAACATAAACAGTACAGTCCTCACTTACAGGCTTTCTGCACAAATTTTGAGCTGTATAAACAAGAATTCCTAATATTTGAAAGCAAATTCAAGTGAAAACGCTCCCTAAAGTGCCCAGAGTTGTAAATATTGTCACTTTGCTGGTCATTTCACGGCTTTCCACTGGTAATGTCTGTGATTACAAACGGCAGGAAATGTAGGAAGAATCGAATTACTTTAATTTCAAGGGGTTCTTCCAAGTTTTTAATCATTTCTGGAAACTCTAATTACGTATTTTAAGAGTTTTACCGCAACTAGAGAGTTTTCTTACAAATATGTACTGGAACCGTCTGGATTTTAACAGAGTCACACAAAAGTCGCCAGAGTAATGCGGCCTCAATTGTAAACATAAGCAGTACAGTCCTCACTTACAGGCTTTCGATACAAATTTTGAGCTGTATAAAGAAGAATTCCAAATATTTGAAAGCAAATTCAAGTGAAAACGCTCCCTAAAGTGCCCAGAGTTGTAAATATTATCAGTTTGCTGGTCATTTCACAGCTTTCCACTGGTAATGTCTGTGATTACAAACGGCAGGAAATGTAGGAAGAATCGATTTACTTTAATTTCAAGGGGTTCTTCCAACTTTTTAATCATTTCTGGAAACTCTAATTACGTATTTAAGAGTTTTACCACAACTAGAGAGTTTTCTTACAAATATGTACTGGAACCGTCAGGATTTTAACAGAGTCATACAAAACTCGGCAGAGTAATGGGGCCTCAATTGTAAACATACGCAGTTTAGACCTCACTCACAGGCTTTCTACACAAATTTTGAGCTGTATAAACAAGAATTCCTAATATTTGAAAGCAAATTCAACTAATAACGATCCCTAAAGTGCCCGGAGTTGTAAATATTATCAGTTTGCTGGTCATTTCAAGGCTTTCCACTGGTGATGTCTGTGATAACAAACGGCAGGAAATGTAGGAAGAATCTATTTACTTTAATTTCAAGGGGTTCTTCCAAGTTTTTAATCATTTCTGGAAACTCTAATTACGTATTTTAAGAGTTTTACCACGACTAGAGAGCTTTCTTACAAATATGTACTGGAACCGTCAGGATTTTAAAAGAGTCATACAAAAGTCGCCAGAGTAATGCGGCCTCAATTGTAAACATAAGCAGTACAGTCCTCCCTTACAGGCTTTCTATACAAATTTTTAGCTGTATAAACAAGAATTCCTAATATTTGAAAGCAAATTCAAGTGAAAACGCTCCCTAAAGTGCCCAGAGTTGTAAATATTATCAGTTTGCTGGTCATTTCACGGCTTTCCACTGGTAATGTCTGTGATTACAAACGGCAGGAAATGTAGGAATAATCTATTTACTTTAATTTCAAGGGGTTCTTCCAAGTTTTTAATCATTTCTGGAAACTCTGATTATGTATTTTAAGAGTTTTACCACAACTAGAGAGTTTTCTTACAAATATGTACTGGAACCGTCAGGATTTTAACAGAGTCACACAAAACTCGCCAGAGTAATGGGGCCTCAATTGTAAACATACGCAGTTTAGACCTCACTCACAGGCTTTCTACACAAATTTTGAGCTGTATAAACAAGAATTCCTAATATTTGAAAGCAAATTCAACTGATAACGCTCCCTAAAGTGCCCGGAGTTGTAAATATTATCAGTTTGCTGGTCATTTCACGGCTTTACACTGGTAATGTCTGTGATTACAAACGGCAGGAAATGTAGGAAGAATCGATTTACTTTAATTTCAAGGGGTTCTTCCAAGTTTTTAATCATTTCTGGAAACTCTAATTACGTATTTAAGAGTTTTACCACAACTAGAGAGTTTTCTTACAAATATGTACTGGAACCGTCAGGATTTTAACAGAGTCACACAAAAGTCGCCAGAGTAATGCGGCCTCAATTGTAAACATAAACAGTACAGTCCTCACTTACAGGCTTTCTGCACAAATTTTGAGCTGTATAAACAAGAATTCCTAATATTTGAAAGCAAATTCAAGTGAAAACGCTCCCTAAAGTGCCCAGAGTTGTAAATATTGTCACTTTGCTGGTCATTTCACGGCTTTCCACTGGTAATGTCTGTGATTACAAACGGCAGGAAATGTAGGAAGAATCGAATTACTTTAATTTCAAGGGGTTCTTCCAAGTTTTTAATCATTTCTGGAAACTCTAATTACGTATTTTAAGAGTTTTACCGCAACTAGAGAGTTTTCTTACAAATATGTACTGGAACCGTCTGGATTTTAACAGAGTCACACAAAAGTCGCCAGAGTAATGCGGCCTCAATTGTAAACATAAGCAGTACAGTCCTCACTTACAGGCTTTCGATACAAATTTTGAGCTGTATAAAGAAGAATTCCAAATATTTGAAAGCAAATTCAAGTGAAAACGCTCCCTAAAGTGCCCAGAGTTGTAAATATTATCAGTTTGCTGGTCATTTCACAGCTTTCCACTGGTAATGTCTGTGATTACAAACGGCAGGAAATGTAGGAAGAATCGATTTACTTTAATTTCAAGGGGTTCTTCCAACTTTTTAATCATTTCTGGAAACTCTAATTACGTATTTAAGAGTTTTACCACAACTAGAGAGTTTTCTTACAAATATGTACTGGAACCGTCAGGATTTTAACAGAGTCATACAAAACTCGGCAGAGTAATGGGGCCTCAATTGTAAACATACGCAGTTTAGACCTCACTCACAGGCTTTCTACACAAATTTTGAGCTGTATAAACAAGAATTCCTAATATTTGAAAGCAAATTCAACTAATAACGATCCCTAAAGTGCCCGGAGTTGTAAATATTATCAGTTTGCTGGTCATTTCAAGGCTTTCCACTGGTGATGTCTGTGATAACAAACGGCAGGAAATGTAGGAAGAATCTATTTACTTTAATTTCAAGGGGTTCTTCCAAGTTTTTAATCATTTCTGGAAACTCTAATTACGTATTTTAAGAGTTTTACCACGACTAGAGAGCTTTCTTACAAATATGTACTGGAACCGTCAGGATTTTAAAAGAGTCATACAAAAGTCGCCAGAGTAATGCGGCCTCAATTGTAAACATAAGCAGTACAGTCCTCCCTTACAGGCTTTCTATACAAATTTTTAGCTGTATAAACAAGAATTCCTAATATTTGAAAGCAAATTCAAGTGAAAACGCTCCCTAAAGTGCCCAGAGTTGTAAATATTATCAGTTTGCTGGTCATTTCACGGCTTTCCACTGGTAATGTCTGTGATTACAAACGGCAGGAAATGTAGGAATAATCTATTTACTTTAATTTCAAGGGGTTCTTCCAAGTTTTTAATCATTTCTGGAAACTCTGATTATGTATTTTAAGAGTTTTACCACAACTAGAGAGTTTTCTTACAAATATGTACTGGAACCGTCAGGATTTTAACAGAGTCACACAAAACTCGCCAGAGTAATGGGGCCTCAATTGTAAACATACGCAGTTTAGACCTCACTCACAGGCTTTCTACACAAATTTTGAGCTGTATAAACAAGAATTCCTAATATTTGAAAGCAAATTCAACTGATAACGCTCCCTAACGTGCCCGGAGTTGTAAATATTATCAGTTTGCTGGTCATTTCACGGCTTTACACTGGTAATGTCTGTGATTACAAACGGCAGGAAATGTAGGAAGAATCGATTTACTTTAATTTCAAGGGGTTCTTCCAAGTTTTTAATCATTTCTGGAAACTCTAATTACGTATTTAAGAGTTTTACCACAACTAGAGAGTTTTCTTACAAATATGTACTGGAACCGTCAGGATTTTAACAGAGTCACACAAAAGTCGCCAGAGTAATGCGGCCTCAATTGTAAACATAAGCAGTACAGTCCTCACTTACAGGCTTTCTGTACAAATTTTGAGCTGTATAAACAAGAATTCCAAATATTTGAAAGCAAATTCAAGTGAAAACGCTCCCTAAAGTGCCCGGAGTTGTAAATATTGTCACTTTGCTGGTCATTTCACGGCTTTCCACTGGTAATGTCTGTGATTACAAACGGCAGGAAATGTAGGAAGAATCGAATTACTTTAATTTCAAGGGGTTCTTCCAAGTTTTTAATCATTTCTGGAAACTCTAATTACGTATTTTAAGAGTTTTACCACAACTAGAGAGTTTTCTTACAAATATGTACTGGAACCGTCAGGATTTTAACAGAGTCACACAAAAGTCGCCAGAGTAATGCGGCCTCAATTGTAAACATAAGCAGTACAGTCCTCACTTACAGGCTTTCTATACAAATTTTGAGCTGTATAAACAAGAATTCCAAATATTTGAAAGCAAATTCAAGTGAAAACGCTCCCTAAAGTGCCCAGAGTTGTAAATATTATCAGTTTGCTGGTCATTTCACGGCTTTCCACTGGTAATGTCTGTGATTACAAACTGCAGGAAATGTAGGAAGAATCGATTTACTTTAATTTCAAGGGGTTCTTCCAAGTTTTTAATCATTTCTGGAAACTCTAATTACGTATTTAAGAGTTTTACCACAACTTGAGAGTTTTCTTACAAATATGTACTGGAACCGTCAGGATTTTAACAGAGTCATACAAAACTCGCCAGAGTAATGGGGCCTCAATTGTAAACATACGCAGTTTAGACCTCACTCACAGGCTTTCTACACAAATTTTGAGCTGTATAAACAAGAATTCCTAATATTTGAAAGCAAATTCAACTGATAACGCTCCCTAAAGTGCCCGGAGTTGTAAATATTGTCACTTTGCTGGTCATTTCACGGCTTTCCACTGGTAATGTCTGTGATTACAAACGGCAGGAAATGTAGGAAGAATCGATTTACTTTAATTTCAAGGGGTTCTTCCAAGTTTTTAATCATTTCTGGAAACTCTAATTACGTATTTAAGAGTTTTACCACAACTAGAGAGTTTTCTTACAAATATGTACTGGAACCGTCAGGATTTTAACAGAGTCATACAAAACTCGCCAGAGTAATGGGGCCTCAATTGTAAACATACGCAGTTTAGACCTCACTCACAGGCTTTCTACACAAATTTTGAGCTGTATAAACAAGAATTCCTAATATTTGAAAGCAAATTCAACTGATAACGCTCCCTAAAGTGCCCGGAGTTGTAAATATTATCAGTTTGCTGGTCATTTCACGGCTTTACACTGGTAATGTCTGTGATTACAAACGGCAGGAAATGTAGGAAGAATCGATTTACTTTAATTTCAAGGGGTTCTTCCAAGTTTTTAATCATTTCTGGAAACTCTAATTACGTATTTAAGAGTTTTACCACAACTAGAGAGTTTTCTTACAAATATGTACTGGAACCGTCAGGATTTTAACAGAGTCACACAAAAGTCGCCAGAGTAATGCGGCCTCAATTGTAAATATAAACAGTACAGTCCTCACTTACAGGCTTTCTGCACAAATTTTGAGCTGTATAAACAAGAATTCCTAATATTTGAAAGCAAATTCAAGTGAAAACGCTCCCTAAAGTGCCCAGAGTTGTAAATATTGTCACTTTGCTGGTCATTTCACGGCTTTCCACTGGTAATGTCTGTGATTACAAACGGCAGGAAATGTAGGAAGAATCGAATTACTTTAATTTCAAGGGGTTCTTCCAAGTTTTTAATCATTTCTGGAAACTCTAATTACGTATTTTAAGAGTTTTACCACAACTAGAGAGTTTTCTTACAAATATGTACTGGAACCGTCTGGATTTTAACAGAGTCACACAAAAGTCGCCAGAGTAATGCGGCCTCAATTGTAAACATAAGCAGTACAGTCCTCACTTCCAGGCTTTCGATACAAATTTTGAGCTGTATAAACAAGAATTCCAAATATTTGAAAGCAAATTCAAGTGAAAACGCTCCCTAAAGTGCCCAGAGTTGTAAATATTATCAGTTTGCTGGTCATTTCACAGCTTTCCACTGGTAATGTCTGTGATTACAAACGGCAGGAAATGTAGGAAGAATCGATTTACTTTAATTTCAAGGGGTTCTTCCAACTTTTTAATCATTTCTGGAAACTCTAATTACGTATTTAAGAGTTTTACCACAACTAGAGAGTTTTCTTACAAATATGTACTGGAACCGTCAGGATTTTAACAGAGTCATACAAAACTCGGCAGAGTAATGGGGCCTCAATTGTAAACATACGCAGTTTAGACCTCACTCACAGGCTTTCTACACAAATTTTGAGCTGTATAAACAAGAATTCCTAATATTTGAAAGCAAATTCAACTAATAACGATCCCTAAAGTGCCCGGAGTTGTAAATATTATCAGTTTGCTGGTCATTTCAAGGCTTTCCACTGGTGATGTCTGTGATAACAAACGGCAGGAAATGTAGGAAGAATCTATTTACTTTAATTTCAAGGGGTTCTTCCAACTTTTTAATCATTTCTGGAAACTCTAATTACGTATTTTAAGAGTTTTACCACGACTAGAGAGCTTTCTTACAAATATGTACTGGAACCGTCAGGATTTTAACAGAGTCATACAAAACTCGCCAGAGTAATGGGGCCTCAATTGTAAACATACGCAGTTTAGACCTCACTCACAGGCTTTCTACACAAATTTTGAGCTGTATAAACAAGAATTCCTAATATTTGAAAGCAAATTCAACTGATAACGCTCCCTAAAGTGCCCGGAGTTGTAAATATTATCAGTTTGCTGGTCATTTCACGGCTTTACACTGGTAATGTCTGTGATTACAAACGGCAGGAAATGTAGGAAGAATCGATTTACTTTAATTTCAAGGGGTTCTTCCAAGTTTTTAATCATTTCTGGAAACTCTAATTACGTATTTAAGAGTTTTACCACAACTAGAGAGTTTTCTTACAAATATGTACTGGAACCGTCAGGATTTTAACAGAGTCACACAAAAGTCGCCAGAGTAATGCGGCCTCAATTGTAAACATAAACAGTACAGTCCTCACTTACAGGCTTTCTGCACAAATTTTGAGCTGTATAAACAAGAATTCCTAATATTTGAAAGCAAATTCAAGTGAAAACGCTCCCTAAAGTGCCCAGAGTTGTAAATATTGTCACTTTGCTGGTCATTTCACGGCTTTCCACTGGTAATGTCTGTGATTACAAACGGCAGGAAATGTAGGAAGAATCGAATTACTTTAATTTCAAGGGGTTCTTCCAAGTTTTTAATCATTTCTGGAAACTCTAATTACGTATTTTAAGAGTTTTACCACAACTAGAGAGTTTTCTTACAAATATGTACTGGAACCGTCTGGATTTTAACAGAGTCACACAAAAGTCGCCAGAGTAATGCGGCCTCAATTGTAAACATAAGCAGTACAGTCCTCACTTACAGGCTTTCGATACAAATTTTGAGCTGTATAAACAAGAATTCCAAATATTTGAAAGCAAATTCAAGTGAAAACGCTCCCTAAAGTGCCCAGAGTTGTAAATATTATCAGTTTGCTGGTCATTTCACAGCTTTCCACTGGTAATGTCTGTGATTACAAACGGCAGGAAATGTAGGAAGAATCGATTTACTTTAATTTCAAGGGGTTCTTCCAACTTTTTAATCATTTCTGGAAACTCTAATTACGTATTTTAAGAGTTTTACCACGACTAGAGAGCTTTCTTACAAATATGTACTGGAACCGTCAGGATTTTAAAAGAGTCATACAAAAGTCGCCAGAGTAATGCGGCCTCAATTGTAAACATAAGCAGTACAGTCCTCCCTTACAGGCTTTCTACACAAATTTTTAGCTGTATAAACAAGAATTCCTAATATTTGAAAGCAAATTCAAGTGAAAACGCTCCCTAAAGTGCCCAGAGTTGTAAATATTGTCACTTTGCTGGTCATTTCACGGCTTTCCACTGGTAATGTCTGTGATTACAAACGGCAGGAAATGTAGGAATAATCTATTTACTTTAATTTCAAGGGGTTCTTCCAAGTTTTTAATCATTTCTGGAAACTCTGATTATGTATTTTAAGAGTTTTACCACAACTAGAGAGTTTTCTAACAAATATGTACTGGAACCGTCAGGATTTTAACAGAGTCACACAAAACTCGCCAGAGTAATGGGGCCTCAATTGTAAACATACGCAGTTTAGACCTCACTCACAGGCTTTCTACACAAATTTTGAGCTGTATAAACAAGAATTCCTAATATTTGAAAGCAAATTCAACTGATAACGCTCCCTAAAGTGCCCGGAGTTGTAAATATTATCAGTTTGCTGGTCATTTCACGGCTTTACACTGGTAATGTCTGTGATTACAAACGGCAGGAAATGTAGGAAGAATCGATTTACTTTAATTTCAAGGGGTTCTTCCAAGTTTTTAATCATTTCTGGAAACTCTAATTACGTATTTAAGAGTTTTACCACAACTAGAGAGTTTTCTTACAAATATGTACTGGAACCGTCAGGATTTTAACAGAGTCACACAAAAGTCGCCAGAGTAATGCGGCCTCAATTGTAAACATAAACAGTACAGTCCTCACTTACAGGCTTTCTGCACAAATTTTGAGCTGTATAAACAAGAATTCCTAATATTTGAAAGCAAATTCAAGTGAAAACGCTCCCTAAAGTGCCCAGAGTTGTAAATATTGTCACTTTGCTGGTCATTTCACGGCTTTCCACTGGTAATGTCTGTGATTACAAACGGCAGGAAATGTAGGAAGAATCGAATTACTTTAATTTCAAGGGGTTCTTCCAAGTTTTTAATCATTTCTGGAAACTCTAATTACGTATTTTAAGAGTTTTACCACAACTTGAGAGTTTTCTTACAAATATGTACTGGAACCGTCTGGATTTTAACAGAGTCACACAAAAGTCGCCAGAGTAATGCGGCCTCAATTGTAAACATAAGCAGTACAGTCCTCACTTACAGGCTTTCGATACAAATTTTGAGCTGTATAAACAAGAATTCCAAATATTTGAAAGCAAATTCAAGTGAAAACGCTCCCTAAAGTGCCCAGAGTTGTAAATATTATCAGTTTGCTGGTCATTTCACAGCTTTCCACTGGTAATGTCTGTGATTACAAACGGCAGGAAATGTAGGAAGAATCGATTTACTTTAATTTCAAGGGGTTCTTCCAACTTTTTAATCATTTCTGGAAACTCTAATTACGTATTTAAGAGTTTTACCACAACTAGAGAGTTTTCTTACAAATATGTACTGGAACCGTCAGGATTTTAACAGAGTCATACAAAACTCGGCAGAGTAATGGGGCCTCAATTGTAAACATACGCAGTTTAGACCTCACTCACAGGCTTTCTACACAAATTTTGAGCTGTATAAACAAGAATTCCTAATATTTGAAAGCAAATTCAACTAATAACGATCCCTAAAGTGCCCGGAGTTGTAAATATTATCAGTTTGCTGGTCATTTCAAGGCTTTCCACTGGTGATGTCTGTGATAACAAACGGCAGGAAATGTAGGAAGAATCTATTTACTTTAATTTCAAGGGGTTCTTCCAAGTTTTTAATCATTTCTGGAAACTCTAATTACGTATTTTAAGAGTTTTACCACGACTAGAGAGCTTTCTTACAAATATGTACTGGAACCGTCAGGATTTTAAAAGAGTCATACAAAAGTCGCCAGAGTAATGCGGCCTCAATTGTAAACATAAGCAGTACAGTCCTCCCTTACAGGCTTTCTATACAAATTTTTAGCTGTATAAACAAGAATTCCTAATATTTGAAAGCAAATTCAAGTGAAAACGCTCCCTAAAGTGCCCAGAGTTGTAAATATTATCAGTTTGCTGGTCATTTCACGGCTTTCCACTGGTAATGTCTGTGATTACAAACGGCAGGAAATGTAGGAATAATCTATTTACTTTAATTTCAAGGGGTTCTTCCAAGTTTTTAATCATTTCTGGAAACTCTGATTATGTATTTTAAGAGTTTTACCACAACTAGAGAGTTTTCTTACAAATATGTACTGGAACCGTCAGGATTTTAACAGAGTCACACAAAACTCGCCAGAGTAATGGGGCCTCAATTGTAAACATACGCAGTTTAGACCTCACTCACAGGCTTTCTACACAAATTTTGAGCTGTATAAACAAGAATTCCTAATATTTGAAAGCAAATTCAACTGATAACGCTCCCTAACGTGCCCGGAGTTGTAAATATTATCAGTTTGCTGGTCATTTCACGGCTTTACACTGGTAATGTCTGTGATTACAAACGGCAGGAAATGTAGGAAGAATCGATTTACTTTAATTTCAAGGGGTTCTTCCAAGTTTTTAATCATTTCTGGAAACTCTAATTACGTATTTAAGAGTTTTACCACAACTAGAGAGTTTTCTTACAAATATGTACTGGAACCGTCAGGATTTTAACAGAGTCACACAAAAGTCGCCAGAGTAATGCGGCCTCAATTGTAAACAAAAGCAGTACACTCCTCACTTACAGGCTTTCTGTACAAATTTTGAGCTGTATAAACAAGAATTCCAAATATTTGAAAGCAAATTCAAGTGAAAACGCTCCCTAAAGTGCCCGGAGTTGTAAATATTGTCACTTTGCTGGTCATTTCACGGCTTTCCACTGGTAATGTCTGTGATTACAAACGGCAGGAAATGTAGGAAGAATCGAATTACTTTAATTTCAAGGGGTTCTTCCAAGTTTTTAATCATTTCTGGAAACTCTAATTACGTATTTTAAGAGTTTTACCACAACTAGAGAGTTTTCTTACAAATATGTACTGGAACCGTCAGGATTTTAACAGAGTCACACAAAAGTCGCCAGAGTAATGCGGCCTCAATTGTAAACATAAGCAGTACAGTCCTCACTTACAGGCTTTCTATACAAATTTTGAGCTGTATAAACAAGAATTCCAAATATTTGAAAGCAAATTCAAGTGAAAACGCTCCCTAAAGTGCCCAGAGTTGTAAATATTATCAGTTTGCTGGTCATTTCACGGCTTTCCACTGGTAATGTCTGTGATTACAAACTGCAGGAAATGTAGGAAGAATCGATTTACTTTAATTTCAAGGGGTTCTTCCAAGTTTTTAATCATTTCTGGAAACTCTAATTACGTATTTAAGAGTTTTACCACAACTTGAGAGTTTTCTTACAAATATGTACTGGAACCGTCAGGATTTTAACAGAGTCATACAAAACTCGCCAGAGTAATGGGGCCTCAATTGTAAACATACGCAGTTTAGACCTCACTCACAGGCTTTCTACACAAATTTTGAGCTGTATAAACAAGAATTCCTAATATTTGAAAGCAAATTCAACTGATAACGCTCCCTAAAGTGCCCGGAGTTGTAAATATTGTCACTTTGCTGGTCATTTCACGGCTTTCCACTGCTAATGTCTGTGATTACAAACGGCAGGAAATGTAGGAAGAATCGATTTACTTTAATTTCAAGGGGTTCTTCCAAGTTTTTAATCATTTCTGGAAACTCTAATTACGTATTTAAGAGTTTTACCACAACTAGAGAGTTTTCTTACAAATATGTACTGGAACCGTCAGGATTTTAACAGAGTCATACAAAACTCGCCAGAGTAATGGGGCCTCAATTGTAAACATACGCAGTTTAGACCTCACTCACAGGCTTTCTACACAAATTTTGAGCTGTATAAACAAGAATTCCTAATATTTGAAAGCAAATTCAACTGATAACGCTCCCTAAAGTGCCCGGAGTTGTAAATATTATCAGTTTGCTGGTCATTTCACGGCTTTACACTGGTAATGTCTGTGATTACAAACGGCAGGAAATGTAGGAAGAATCGATTTACTTTAATTTCAAGGGGTTCTTCCAAGTTTTTAATCATTTCTGGAAACTCTAATTACGTATTTAAGAGTTTTACCACAACTAGAGAGTTTTCTTACAAATATGTACTGGAACCGTCAGGATTTTAACAGAGTCACACAAAAGTCGCCAGAGTAATGCGGCCTCAATTGTAAATATAAACAGTACAGTCCTCACTTACAGGCTTTCTGCACAAATTTTGAGCTGTATAAACAAGAATTCCTAATATTTGAAAGCAAATTCAAGTGAAAACGCTCCCTAAAGTGCCCAGAGTTGTAAATATTGTCACTTTGCTGGTCATTTCACGGCTTTCCACTGGTAATGTCTGTGATTACAAACGGCAGGAAATGTAGGAAGAATCGAATTACTTTAATTTCAAGGGGTTCTTCCAAGTTTTTAATCATTTCTGGAAACTCTAATTACGTATTTTAAGAGTTTTACCACAACTAGAGAGTTTTCTTACAAATATGTACTGGAACCGTCTGGATTTTAACAGAGTCACACAAAAGTCGCCAGAGTAATGCGGCCTCAATTGTAAACATAAGCAGTACAGTCCTCACTTCCAGGCTTTCGATACAAATTTTGAGCTGTATAAACAAGAATTCCAAATATTTGAAAGCAAATTCAAGTGAAAACGCTCCCTAAAGTGCCCAGAGTTGTAAATATTATCAGTTTGCTGGTCATTTCACAGCTTTCCACTGGTAATGTCTGTGATTACAAACGGCAGGAAATGTAGGAAGAATCGATTTACTTTAATTTCAAGGGGTTCTTCCAACTTTTTAATCATTTCTGGAAACTCTAATTACGTATTTAAGAGTTTTACCACAACTAGAGAGTTTTCTTACAAATATGTACTGGAACCGTCAGGATTTTAACAGAGTCATACAAAACTCGGCAGAGTAATGGGGCCTCAATTGTAAACATACGCAGTTTAGACCTCACTCACAGGCTTTCTACACAAATTTTGAGCTGTATAAACATGAATTCCTAATATTTGAAAGCAAATTCAACTAATAACGATCCCTAAAGTGCCCGGAGTTGTAAATATTATCAGTTTGCTGGTCATTTCAAGGCTTTCCACTGGTGATGTCTGTGATAACAAACGGCAGGAAATGTAGGAAGAATCTATTTACTTTAATTTCAAGGGGTTCTTCCAACTTTTTAATCATTTCTGGAAACTCTAATTACGTATTTTAAGAGTTTTACCACGACTAGAGAGCTTTCTTACAAATATGTACTGGAACCGTCAGGATTTTAACAGAGTCATACAAAACTCGCCAGAGTAATGGGGCCTCAATTGTAAACATACGCAGTTTAGACCTCACTCACAGGCTTTCTACACAAATTTTGAGCTGTATAAACAAGAATTCCTAATATTTGAAAGCAAATTCAACTGATAACGCTCCCTAAAGTGCCCGGAGTTGTAAATATTATCAGTTTGCTGGTCATTTCACGGCTTTACACTGGTAATGTCTGTGATTACAAACGGCAGGAAATGTAGGAAGAATCGATTTACTTTAATTTCAAGGGGTTCTTCCAAGTTTTTAATCATTTCTGGAAACTCTAATTACGTATTTAAGAGTTTTTCCACAACTAGAGAGTTTTCTTACAAATATGTACTGGAACCGTCAGGATTTTAACAGAGTCACACAAAAGTCGCCAGAGTAATGCGGCCTCAATTGTAAACATAAACAGTACAGTCCTCACTTACAGGCTTTCTGCACAAATTTTGAGCTGTATAAACAAGAATTCCTAATATTTGAAAGCAAATTCAAGTGAAAACGCTCCCTAAAGTGCCCAGAGTTGTAAATATTGTCACTTTGCTGGTCATTTCACGGCTTTCCACTGGTAATGTCTGTGATTACAAACGGCAGGAAATGTAGGAAGAATCGAATTACTTTAATTTCAAGGGGTTCTTCCAAGTTTTTAATCATTTCTGGAAACTCTAATTACGTATTTTAAGAGTTTTACCACAACTAGAGAGTTTTCTTACAAATATGTACTGGAATCGTCAGGATTTTAACAGAGTCACACAAAAGTCGCCAGAGTAATGCGGCCTCAATTGTAAACATAAGCAGTACAGTCCTCACTTACAGGCTTTCGATACAAATTTTGAGCTGTATAAACAAGAATTCCAAATATTTGAAAGCAAATTCAAGTGAAAACGCTCCCTGAAGTGCCCAGAGTTGTAAATATTATCAGTTTGCTGGTCATTTCACAGCTTTCCACTGGTAATGTCTGTGGTTACAAACGGCAGGAAATGTAGGAAGAATCGATTTACTTTAATTTCAAGCGGTTCTTCCAACTTTTTAATCATTTCTGGAAACTCTAATTACGTATTTAAGAGTTTTACCACAACTAGAGAGTTTTCTTACAAATATGTACTGGAACCGTCAGGATTTTAACAGAGTCATACAAAACTCGCCAGAGTAATGGGGCCTCAATTGTAAACATACGCAGTTTAGACCTCACTCACAGGCTTTCTACACAAATTTTGAGCTGTATAAACAAGAATTCCTAATATTTGAAAGCAAATTCAACTAATAACGATCCCTAAAGTGCCCGGAGTTGTAAATATTATCAGTTTGCTGGTCATTTCAAGGCTTTCCACTGGTGATGTCTGTGATAACAAACGGCAGGAAATGTAGGAAGAATCTATTTACTTTAATTTCAAGGGGTTCTTCCAAGTTTTTAATCATTTCTGGAAACTCTAATTACGTATTTTAAGAGTTTTACCACGACTAGAGAGCTTTCTTACAAATATGTACTGGAACCGTCAGGATTTTAAAAGAGTCATACAAAAGTCGCCAGAGTAATGCGGCCTCAATTGTAAACATAAGCAGTACAGTCCTCCCTTACAGGCTTTCTACACAAATTTTTAGCTGTATAAACAAGAATTCCTAATATTTGAAAGCAAATTCAAGTGAAAACGCTCCCTATAGTGCCCAGAGTTGTAAATATTGTCACTTTGCTGGTCATTTCACGGCTTTCCACTGGTGATGTCTGTGATAACAAACGGCAGGAAATGTAGGAAGAATCTATTTACTTTAATTTCAAGGGGTTCTTCCAACTTTTTAATCATTTCTGGAAACTCTAATTACGTATTTTAAGAGTTTTACCACGACTAGAGAGCTTTCTTACAAATATGTACTGGAACCGTCAGGATTTTAACAGAGTCATACAAAACTCGCCAGAGTAATGGGGCCTCAATTGTAAACATACGCAGTTTAGACCTCACTCACAGGCTTTCTACACAAATTTTGAGCTGTATAAACAAGAATTCCTAATATTTGAAAGCAAATTCAACTGATAACGCTCCCTAAAGTGCCCGGAGTTGTAAATATTATCAGTTTGCTGGTCATTTCACGGCTTTACACTGGTAATGTCTGTGATTACAAACGGCAGGAAATGTAGGAAGAATCGATTTACTTTAATTTCAAGGGGTTCTTCCAAGTTTTTAATCATTTCTGGAAACTCTAATTACGTATTTAAGAGTTTTACCACAACTAGAGAGTTTTCTTACAAATATGTACTGGAACCGTCAGGATTTTAACAGAGTCACACAAAAGTCGCCAGAGTAATGCGGCCTCAATTGTAAACATAAACAGTACAGTCCTCACTTACAGGCTTTCTGCACAAATTTTGAGCTGTATAAACAAGAATTCCTAATATTTGAAAGCAAATTCAAGTGAAAACGCTCCCTAAAGTGCCCAGAGTTGTAAATATTGTCACTTTGCTGGTCATTTCACGGCTTTCCACTGGTAATGTCTGTGATTACAAACGGCAGGAAATGTAGGAAGAATCGAATTACTTTAATTTCAAGGGGTTCTTCCAAGTTTTTAATCATTTCTGGAAACTCTAATTACGTATTTTAAGAGTTTTACCACGACTAGAGAGCTTTCTTACAAATATGTACTGGAACCGTCAGGATTTTAAAAGAGTCATACAAAAGTCGCCAGAGTAATGCGGCCTCAATTGTAAACATAAGCAGTACAGTCCTCCCTTACAGGCTTTCTACACAAATTTTGAGCTGTATAAACAAGAATTCCTAATATTTGAAAGCAAATTCAAGTGAAAACGCTCCCTAAAGTGCCCAGAGTTGTAAATATTATCAGTTTGCTGGTCATTTCACAGCTTTCCACTGGTAATGTCTGTGATTACAAACGGCAGGAAATGTAGGAAGAATCGATTTACTTTAATTTCAAGGGGTTCTTCCAACTTTTTAATCATTTCTGGAAACTCTAATTACGTATTTAAGAGTTTTACCACAACTAGAGAGTTTTCTTACAAATATGTACTGGAACCGTCAGGATTTTAACAGAGTCATACAAAACTCGCCAGAGTAATGGGGCCTCAATTGTAAACATACGCAGTTTAGACCTCACTCACAGGCTTTCTACACAAATTTTGAGCTGTATAAACAAGAATTCCTAATATTTGAAAGCAAATTCAACTAATAACGATCCCTAAAGTGCCCGGAGTTGTAAATATTATCAGTTTGCTGGTCATTTCAAGGCTTTCCACTGGTGATGTCTGTGATAACAAACGGCAGGAAATGTAGGAAGAATCTATTTACTTTAATTTCAAGGGGTTCTTCCAAGTTTTTAATCATTTCTGGAAACTCTAATTACGTATTTTAAGAGTTTTACCACGACTAGAGAGCTTTCTTACAAATATGTACTGGAACCGTCAGGATTTTAAAAGAGTCATACAAAAGTCGCCAGAGTAATGCGGCCTCAATTGTAAACATAAGCAGTACAGTCCTCCCTTACAGGCTTTCTACACAAATTTTTAGCTGTATAAACAAGAATTCCTAATATTTGAAAGCAAATTCAAGTGAAAACGCTCCCTAAAGTGCCCAGAGTTGTAAATATTATCAGTTTGCTGGTCATTTCACGGCTTTCCACTGGTAATGTCTGTGATTACAAACGGCAGGAAATGTAGGAATAATCTATTTACTTTAATTTCAAGGGGTTCTTCCAAGTTTTTAATCATTTCTGGAAACTCTGATTATGTATTTTAAGAGTTTTACCACAACTAGAGAGTTTTCTTACAAATATGTACTGGAACCGTCAGGATTTTAACAGAGTCACACAAAACTCGCCAGAGTAATGGGGCCTCAATTGTAAACATACGCAGTTTAGACCTCACTCACAGGCTTTCTACACAAATTTTGAGCTGTATAAACAAGAATTCCTAATATTTGAAAGCAAATTCAACTGATAACGCTCCCTAAAGTGCCCGGAGTTGTAAATATTATCAGTTTGCTGGTCATTTCACGGCTTTACACTGGTAATGTCTGTGATTACAAACGGCAGGAAATGTAGGAAGAATCGATTTACTTTAATTTCAAGGGGTTCTTCCAAGTTTTTAATCATTTCTGGAAACTCTAATTACGTATTTAAGAGTTTTACCACAACTAGAGAGTTTTCTTACAAATATGTACTGGAACCGTCAGGATTTTAACAGAGTCACACAAAAGTCGCCAGAGTAATGCGGCCTCAATTGTAAACATAAACAGTACAGTCCTCACTTACAGGCTTTCTGCACAAATTTTGAGCTGTATAAACAAGAATTCCTAATATTTGAAAGCAAATTCAAGTGAAAACGCTCCCTAAAGTGCCCAGAGTTGTAAATATTGTCACTTTGCTGGTCATTTCACGGCTTTCCACTGGTAATGTCTGTGATTACAAACGGCAGGAAATGTAGGAAGAATCGAATTACTTTAATTTCAAGGGGTTCTTCCAAGTTTTTAATCATTTCTGGAAACTCTAATTACGTATTTTAAGAGTTTTACCACAACTAGAGAGTTTTCTTACAAATATGTACTGGAACCGTCTGGATTTTAACAGAGTCACACAAAAGTCGCCAGAGTAATGCGGCCTCAATTGTAAACATAAGCAGTACAGTCCTCACTTACAGGCTTTCGATACAAATTTTGAGCTGTATAAACAAGAATTCCAAATATTTGAAAGCAAATTCAAGTGAAAACGCTCCCTAAAGTGCCCAGAGTTGTAAATATTATCAGTTTGCTGGTCATTTCACAGCTTTCCACTGGTAATGTCTGTGATTACAAACGGCAGGAAATGTAGGAAGAATCGATTTACTTTAATTTCAAGGGGTTCTTCCAACTTTTTAATCATTTCTGGAAACTCTAATTACGTATTTAAGAGTTTTACCACAACTAGAGAGTTTTCTTACAAATATGTACTGGAACCGTCAGGATTTTAACAGAGTCATACAAAACTCGGCAGAGTAATGGGGCCTCAATTGTAAACACACGCAGTTTAGACCTCACTCACAGGCTTTCTACACAAATTTTGAGCTGTATAAACAAGAATTCCTAATATTTGAAAGCAAATTCAACTAATAACGATCCCTAAAGTGCCCGGAGTTGTAAATATTATCAGTTTGCTGGTCATTTCAAGGCTTTCCACTGGTGATGTCTGTGATAACAAACGGCAGGAAATGTAGGAAGAATCTATTTACTTTAATTTCAAGGGGTTCTTCCAACTTTTTAATCATTTCTGGAAACTCTAATTACGTATTTTAAGAGTTTTACCACGACTAGAGAGCTTTCTTACAAATATGTACTGGAACCGTCAGGATTTTAAAAGAGTCATACAAAAGTCGCCAGAGTAATGCGGCCTCAATTGTAAACATAAGCAGTACAGTCCTCCCTTACAGGCTTTCTACACAAATTTTTAGCTGTATAAACAAGAATTCCTAATATTTGAAAGCAAATTCAAGTGAAAACGCTCCCTAAAGTGCCCAGAGTTGTAAATATTATCAGTTTGCTGGTCATTTCACGGCTTTCCACTGGTAATGTCTGTGATTACAAACGGCAGGAAATGTAGGAATAATCTATTTACTTTAATTTCAAGGGGTTCTTCCAAGTTTTTAATCATTTCTGGAAACTCTGATTATGTATTTTAAGAGTTTTACCACAACTAGAGAGTTTTCTTACAAATATGTACTGGAACCGTCAGGATTTTAACAGAGTCACACAAAACTCGCCAGAGTAATGGGGCCTCAATTGTAAACATACGCAGTTTAGACCTCACTCACAGGCTTTCTACACAAATTTTGAGCTGTATAAACAAGAATTCCTAATATTTGAAAGCAAATTCAACTGATAACGCTCCCTAAAGTGCCCGGAGTTGTAAATATTATCAGTTTGCTGGTCATTTCACGGCTTTACACTGGTAATGTCTGTGATTACAAACGGCAGGAAATGTAGGAAGAATCGATTTACTTTAATTTCAAGGGGTTCTTCCAAGTTTTTAATCATTTCTGGAAACTCTAATTACGTATTTAAGAGTTTTTCCACAACTAGAGAGTTTTCTTACAAATATGTACTGGAACCGTCAGGATTTTAACAGAGTCACACAAAAGTCGCCAGAGTAATGCGGCCTCAATTGTAAACATAAACAGTACAGTCCTCACTTACAGGCTTTCTGCACAAATTTTGAGCTGTATAAACAAGAATTCCTAATATTTGAAAGCAAATTCAAGTGAAAACGCTCCCTAAAGTGCCCAGAGTTGTAAATATTGTCACTTTGCTGGTCATTTCACGGCTTTCCACTGGTAATGTCTGTGATTACAAACGGCAGGAAATGTAGGAAGAATCGAATTACTTTAATTTCAAGGGGTTCTTCCAAGTTTTTAATCATTTCTGGAAACTCTAATTACGTATTTAAGAGTTTTACCACAACTAGAGAGTTTTCTTACAAATATGTACTGGAACCGTCAGGATTTTAACAGAGTCACACAAAAGTCGCCAGAGTAATGCGGCCTCAATTGTAAACATAAGCAGTACAGTCCTCACTTACAGGCTTTCTGCACAAATTTTGAGCTGTATAAACAAGAATTCCAAATATTTGAAAGCAAATTCAAGTGAAAACGCTCCCTAAAGTGCCCGGAGTTGTAAATATTGTCACTTTGCTGGTCATTTCACGGCTTTCCACTGGTAATGTCTGTGATTACAAACTGCAGGAAATGTAGGAAGAATCGATTTACTTTAATTTCAAGGGGTTCTTCCAAGTTTTTAATCATTTCTGGAAACTCTAATTACGTATTTTAAGAGTTTTACCACAACTAGAGAGTTTTCTTACAAATATGTACTGGAACCGTCAGGATTTTAACAGAGTCACACAAAAGTCGCCAGAGTAATGCGGCCTCAATTGTAAACATAAGCAGTACAGTCCTCACTTACAGGCTTTCTATACAAATTTTGAGCTGTATAAACAAGAATTCCAAATATTTGAAAGCAAATTCAAGTGAAAACGCTCCCTAAAGTGCCCAGAGTTGTAAATATTATCAGTTTGCTGGTCATTTCACAGCTTTCCACTGGTAATGTCTGTGATTACAAACTGCAGGAAATGTAGGAAGAATCGATTTACTTTAATTTCAAGGGGTTCTTCCAAGTTTTTAATCATTTCTGGAAACTCTAATTACGTATTTAAGAGTTTTACCACAACTTGAGAGTTTTCTTACAAATATGTACTGGAACCGTCAGGATTTTAACAGAGTCATACAAAACTCGCCAGAGTAATGGGGCCTCAATTGTAAACATACGCAGTTTAGACCTCACTCACAGGCTTTCTACACAAATTTTGAGCTGTATAAACAAGAATTCCTAATATTTGAAAGCAAATTCAACTGATAACGCTCCCTAAAGTGCCCGGAGTTGTAAATATTGTCACTTTGCTGGTCATTTCACGGCTTTCCACTGCTAATGTCTGTGATTACAAACGGCAGGAAATGTAGGAAGAATCGATTTACTTTAATTTCAAGGGGTTCTTCCAAGTTTTTAATCATTTCTGGAAACTCTAATTACGTATTTAAGAGTTTTACCACAACTAGAGAGTTTTCTTACAAATATGTACTGGAACCGTCAGGATTTTAACAGAGTCACACAAAAGTCGCCAGAGTAATGCGGCCTCAATTGTAAACATAAACAGTACAGTCCTCACTTACAGGCTTTCTGCACAAATTTTGAGCTGTATAAACAAGAATTCCTAATATTTGAAAGCAAATTCAAGTGAAAACGCTCCCTAAAGTGCCCAGAGTTGTAAATATTGTCACTTTGCTGGTCATTTCACGGCTTTCCACTGGTAATGTCTGTGATTACAAACGGCAGGAAATGTAGGAAGAATCGAATTACTTTAATTTCAAGGGGTTCTTCCAAGTTTTTAATCATTTCTGGAAACTCTAATTACGTATTTTAAGAGTTTTACCACAACTAGAGAGTTTTCTTACAAATATGTACTGGAACCGTCTGGATTTTAACAGAGTCACACAAAAGTCGCCAGAGTAATGCGGCCTCAATTGTAAACATAAGCAGTACAGTCCTCACTTACAGGCTTTCGATACAAATTTTGAGCTGTATAAACAAGAATTCCAAATATTTGAAAGCAAATTCAAGTGAAAACGCTCCCTAAAGTGCCCAGAGTTGTAAATATTATCAGTTTGCTGGTCATTTCACAGCTTTCCACTGGTAATGTCTGTGATTACAAACGGCAGGAAATGTAGGAAGAATCGATTTACTTTAATTTCAAGGGGTTCTTCCAACTTTTTAATCATTTCTGGAAACTCTAATTACGTATTTAAGAGTTTTACCTCAACTAGAGTGTTTTCTTACAAATATGTACTGGAACCGTCAGGATTTTAACAGAGTCATACAAAACTCGCCAGAGTAATGGGGCCTCAATTGTAAACATACGCAGTTTAGACCTCACTCACAGGCTTTCTACACAAATTTTGAGCTGTATAAACAAGAATTCCTAATATTTGAAAGCAAATTCAACTAATAACGATCCCTAAAGTGCCCGGAGTTGTAAATATTATCAGTTTGCTGGTCATTTCAAGGCTTTCCACTGGTGATGTCTGTGATAACAAACGGCAGGAAATGTAGGAAGAATCTATTTACTTTAATTTCAAGGGGTTCTTCCAAGTTTTTAATCATTTCTGGAAACTCTAATTACGTATTTTAAGAGTTTTACCACGACTAGAGAGCTTTCTTACAAATATGTACTGGAACCGTCAGGATTTTAAAAGAGTCATACAAAAGTCGCCAGAGTAATGCGGCCTCAATTGTAAACATAAGCAGTACAGTCCTCCCTTACAGGCTTTCTACACAAATTTTTAGCTGTATAAACAAGAATTCCTAATATTTGAAAGCAAATTCAACTGATAACGCTTCCTAAAGTGCCCGGAGTTGTAAATATTATCAGTTTGCTGGTCATTTCACGGCTTTACACTGGTAATGTCTGTGATTACAAACGGCAGGAAATGTAGGAAGAATCGATTTACTTTAATTTCAAGGGGTTCTTCCAAGTTTTTAATCATTTCTGGAAACTCTAATTACGTATTTAAGAGTTTTACCACAACTAGAGAGTTTTCTTACAAATATGTACTGGAACCGTCTGGATTTTAACAGAGTCACACAAAAGTCGCCAGAGTAATGCGGCCTCAATTGTAAACATAAGCAGTACAGTCCTCACTTACAGGCTTTCGATACAAATTTTGAGCTGTATAAACAAGAATTCCAAATATTTGAAAGCAAATTCAAGTGAAAACGCTCCCTAAAGTGCCCAGAGTTGTAAATATTATCAGTTTGCTGGTCATTTCACAGCTTTCCACTGGTAATGTCTGTGATTACAAACGGCAGGAAATGTAGGAAGAATCGATTTACTTTAATTTCAAGGGGTTCTTCCAACTTTTTAATCATTTCTGGAAACTCTAATTACGTATTTAAGAGTTTTACCACAACTAGAGAGTATTCTTACAAATATGTACTGGAACCGTCAGGATTTTAACAGAGTCATACAAAACTCGGCAGAGTAATGGGGCCTCAATTGTAAATATACGCAGTTTAGACCTCACTCACAGGCTTTCTACACAAATTTTGAGCTGTATAAACAAGAATTCCTAATATTTGAAAGCAAATTCAACTAATAACGATCCCTAAAGTGCCCGGAGTTGTAAATATTATCAGTTTGCTGGTCATTTCAAGGCTTTCCACTGGTGATGTCTGTGATAACAAACGGCAGGAAATGTAGGAAGAATCTATTTACTTTAATTTCAAGGGGTTCTTCCAAGTTTTTAATCATTTCTGGAAACTCTAATTACGTATTTTAAGAGTTTTACCACGACTAGAGAGCTTTCTTACAAATATGTACTGGAACCGTCAGGATTTTAACAGAGTCATACAAAACTCGCCAGAGTAATGGGGCCTCAATTGTAAACATACGCAGTTTAGACCTCACTCACAGGCTTTCTACGCAAATTTTGAGCTGTATAAACAAGAATTCCTAATATTTGAAAGCAAATTCAACTGATAACGCTCCCTAAAGTGCCCGGAGTTGTAAATATTATCAGTTTGCTGGTCATTTCACGGCTTTACACTGGTAATGTCTGTGATTACAAACGGCAGGAAATGTAGGAAGAATTGATTTACTTTAATTTCAAGGGGTTCTTCCAAGTTTTTAATCATTTCTGGAAACTCTAATTACGTATTTAAGAGTTTTACCACAACTAGAGAGTTTTCTTACAAATATGTACTGGAACCGTCAGGATTTTAACAGAGTCACACAAAAGTCGCCAGAGTAATGCGGCCTCAATTGTAAACATAAACAGTACAGTCCTCACTTACAGGCTTTCTGCACAAATTTTGAGCTGTATAAACAAGAATTCCTAATATTTGAAAGCAAATTCAAGTGAAAACGCTCCCTAAAGTGCCCAGAGTTGTAAATATTGTCACTTTGCTGGTCATTTCACGGCTTTCCACTGGTAATGTCTGTGATTACAAACGGCAGGAAATGTAGGAAGAATCGAATTACTTTAATTTCAAGGGGTTCTTCCAAGTTTTTAATCATTTCTGGAAACTCTAATTACGTATTTTAAGAGTTTTACCACAACTAGAGAGTTTTCTTACAAATATGTACTGGAACCGTCTGGATTTTAACAGAGTCACACAAAAGTCGCCAGAGTAATGCGGCCTCAATTGTAAACATAAGCAGTACAGTCCTCACTTACAGGCTTTCGATACAAATTTTGAGCTGTATAAACAAGAATTCCAAATATTTGAAAGCAAATTCAAGTGAAAACGCTCCCTAAAGTGCCCAGAGTTGTAAATATTATCAGTTTGCTGGTCATTTCACAGCTTTCCACTGGTAATGTCTGTGATTACAAACGGCAGGAAATGTAGGAAGAATCGATTTACTTTAATTTCAAGGGGTTCTTCCAACTTTTTAATCATTTCTGGAAACTCTAATTACGTATTTAAGAGTTTTACCACAACTAGAGAGTTTTCTTACAAATATGTACTGGAACCGTCAGGATTTTAACAGAGTCATACAAAACTCGGCAGAGTAATGGGGCCTCAATTGTAAACATACGCAGTTTAGACCTCACTCACAGGCTTTCTACACAAATTTTGAGCTGTATAAACAAGAATTCCTAATATTTGAAAGCAAATTCAACTAATAACGATCCCTAAAGTGCCCGGAGTTGTAAATATTATCAGTTTGCTGGTCATTTCAAGGCTTTCCACTGGTGATGTCTGTGATAACAAACGGCAGGAAATGTAGGAAGAATCTATTTACTTTAATTTCAAGGGGTTCTTCCAAGTTTTTAATCATTTCTGGAAACTCTAATTACGTATTTTAAGAGTTTTACCACGACTAGAGAGCTTTCTTACAAATATGTACTGGAACCGTCAGGATTTTAAAAGAGTCATACAAAAGTCGCCAGAGTAATGCGGCCTCAATTGTAAACATAAGCAGTACAGTCCTCCCTTACAGGCTTTCTACACAAATTTTTAGCTGTATAAACAAGAATTCCTAATATTTGAAAGCAAATTCAAGTGAAAACGCTCCCTAAAGTGCCCAGAGTTGTAAATATTATCAGTTTGCTGGTCATTTCACGGCTTTCCACTGGTAATGTCTGTGATTACAAACGGCAGGAAATGTAGGAATAATCTATTTACTTTAATTTCAAGGGGTTCTTCCAAGTTTTTAATCATTTCTGGAAACTCTGATTATGTATTTTAAGAGTTTTACCACAACTAGAGAGTTTTCTTACAAATATGTACTGGAACCGTCAGGATTTTAACAGAGTCACACAAAACTCGCCAGAGTAATGGGGCCTCAATTGTAAACATACGCAGTTTAGACCTCACTCACAGGCTTTCTACACAAATTTTGAGCTGTATAAACAAGAATTCCTAATATTTGAAAGCAACTTCAACTGATAACGCTCCCTAACGTGCCCGGAGTTGTAAATATTATCAGTTTGCTGGTCATTTCACGGCTTTACACTGGTAATGTCTGTGATTACAAACGGCAGGAAATGTAGGAAGAATCGATTTACTTTAATTTCAAGGGGTTCTTCCAAGTTTTTAATCATTTCTGGAAACTCTAATTACGTATTTAAGAGTTTTACCACAACTAGAGAGTTTTCTTACAAATATGTACTGGAACCGTCAGGATTTTAACAGAGTCACACAAAAGTCGCCAGAGTAATGGGGCCTCAATTGTAAACATAAGCAGTACAGTCCTCACTTACAGGCTTTCTGTACAAATTTTGAGCTGTATAAACAAGAATTCAAAATATTTGAAAGCAAATTCAAGTGAAAACGCTCCCTAAAGTGCCCGGAGTTTTAAATATTGTCACTTTGCTGGTCATTTCACGGCTTTCCACTGGTAATGTCTGTGATTACAAACGGCAGGAAATGTAGGAAGAATCGAATTACTTTAATTTCAAGGGGTTCTTCCAAGTTTTTAATCATTTCTGGAAACTCTAATTACGTATTTTAAGAGTTTTACCACAACTAGAGAGTTTTCTTACAAATATGTACTGGAACCGTCAGGATTTTAACAGAGTCACACAAAAGTCGCCAGAGTAATGCGGCCTCAATTGTAAACATAAGCAGTACAGTCCTCACTTACAGGCTTTCTATACAAATTTTGAGCTGTATAAACAAGAATTCCAAATATTTGAAAGCAAATTCAAGTGAAAACGCTCCCTAAAGTGCCCAGAGTTGTAAATATTATCAGTTTGCTGGTCATTTCACAGCTTTCCACTGGTAATGTCTGTGATTACAAACTGCAGGAAATGTAGGAAGAATCGATTTACTTTAATTTCAAGGGGTTCTTCCAACTTTTTAATCATTTCTGGAAACTGTAATTACGTATTTAAGAGTTTTACCACAACTTGAGAGTTTTCTTACAAATATGTACTGGAACCGTCAGGATTTTAACGGAGTCATACAAAACTCGGCAGAGTAATGGGGCCTCAATTGTAAACATACGCAGTTTAGACCTCACTCACAGGCTTTCTACACAAATTTTGAGCTGTATAAACAAGAATTCCTAATATTTGAAAGCAAATTCAAGTGAAAACGCTCCCTAAAGTGCCCAGAGTTGTAAATATTGTCACTTTGCTGGTCATTTCACGGCTTTCCACTGCTAATGTCTGTGATTACAAACGGCAGGAAATGTAGGAAGAATCGATTTACTTTAATTTCAAGGGGTTCTTCCAAGTTTTTAATCATTTCTGGAAACTCTAATTACGTATTTTAAGAGTTTTACCACAACTAGAGAGTTTTCTTACAAATATGTACTGGAACCGTCAGGATTTTAACAGAGTCACACAAAAGTCGCCAGAGTAATGCGGCCTCAATTGTAAACATAAGCAGTACAGTCCTCACTTACAGGCTTTCGATACAAATTTTGAGCTGTATAAACAAGAATTCCAAATATTTGAAAGCAAATTCAAGTGAAAACGCTCCCTAAAGTGCCCAGAGTTGTAAATATTATCAGTTTGCTGGTCATTTCACAGCTTTCCACTGGTAATGTCTGTGATTACAAACGGCAGGAAATGTAGGAAGAATCGATTTACTTTAATTTCAAGGGGTTCTTCCAACTTTTTAATCATTTCTGGAAACTCTAATTACGTATTTAAGAGTTTTACCACAACTAGAGAGTTTTCTTACAAATATGTACTGGAACCGTCAGGATTTTAACAGAGTCATACAAAACTCGGCAGAGTAATGGGGCCTCAATTGTAAACATACGCAGTTTAGACCTCACTCACAGGCTTTCTACACAAATTTTGAGCTGTATAAACAAGAATTCCTAATATTTGAAAGCAAATTCAACTAATAACGATCCCTAAAGTGCCCGGAGTTGTAAATATTATCAGTTTGCTGGTCATTTCAAGGCTTTCCACTGGTGATGTCTGTGATAACAAACGGCAGGAAATGTAGGAAGAATCTATTTACTTTAATTTCAAGGGGTTCTTCCAAGTTTTTAATCATTTCTGGAAACTCTAATTACGTATTTTAAGAGTTTTACCACGACTAGAGAGCTTTCTTACAAATATGTACTGGAACCGTCAGGATTTTAACAGAGTCATACAAAACTCGCCAGAGTAATGGGTCCTCAATTGTAAACATACGCAGTTTAGACCTCACTCACAGGCTTTCTACACAAATTTTGAGCTGTATAAACAAGAATTCCTAATATTTGAAAGCAAATTCAACTGATAACGCTCCCTAAAGTGCCCGGAGTTGTAAATATTATCAGTTTGCTGGTCATTTCACGGCTTTACACTGGTAATGTCTGTGATTACAAACGGCAGGAAATGTAGGAAGAATCTATTTACTTTAATTTCAAGGGGTTCTTCCAAGTTTTTAATCATTTCTGGAAACTCTAATTACGTATTTAAGAGTTTTACCACAACTAGAGAGTTTATTACAAATATGTACTGGAACCGTCAGGATTTTAACAGAGTCACACAAAAGTCGCCAGAGTAATGCGGCCTCAATTGTAAACATAAACAGTACAGTCCTCACTTACAGGCTTTCTGCACAAATTTTGAGCTGTATAAACAAGAATTCCTAATATTTGAAAGCAAATTCAAGTGAAAACGCTCCCTAAAGTGCCCAGAGTTGTAAATATTGTCACTTTGCTGGTCATTTCACGGCTTTCCACTGGTAATGTCTGTGATTACAAACGGCAGGAAATGTAGGAAGAATGGAATTACTTTAATTTCAAGGGGTTCTTCCAAGTTTTTAATCATTTCTGGAAACTCTAATTACGTATTTTAAGAGTTTTACCACAACTAGAGAGTTTTCTTACAAATATGTACTGGAACCGTCTGGATTTTAACAGAGTCACACAAAAGTCGCCAGAGTAATGCGGCCTCAATTGTAAACATAAGCAGTACAGTCCTCACTTACAGGCTTTCGATACAAATTTTGAGCTGTATAAACAAGAATTCCAAATATTTGAAAGCAAATTCAAGTGAAAACGCTCCCTAAAGTGCCCAGAGTTGTAAATATTATCAGTTTGCTGGTCATTTCACAGCTTTCCACTGGTAATGTCTGTGATTACAAACGGCAGGAAATGTAGGAAGAATCGATTTACTTTAATTTCAAGGGGTTCTTCCAACTTTTTAATCATTTCTGGAAACTCTAATTACGTATTTAAGAGTTTTACCACAACTAGAGAGTTTTCTTACAAATATGTACTGGAACCGTCAGGATTTTAACAGAGTCACACAAAACCGCCAGAGTAATGGGGCCTCAATTGTAAACATACGCAGTTTAGACCTCACTCACAGGCTTTCTACACAAATTTTGAGCTGTATAAACAAGAATTCCTAATATTTGAAAGCAAATTCAACTGATAACGCTCCCTAACGTGCCCGGAGTTGTAAATATTATCAGTTTGCTGGTCATTTCACGGCTTTCCACTGGTAATGTCTGTGATTACAAACGGCAGGAAATGTAGGAAGAATCGATTTACTTTAATTTCAAGGGGTTCTTCCAAGTTTTTAATCATTTCTGGAAACTCTAATTATGTATTTATGAGTTTTACCACAACTAGAGAGTTTTCTTACAAATATGTACTGGAACCGTCAGGATTTTAACAGAGTCACACAAAAGTCGCCAGAGTAATGCGGCCTCAATTGTAAACATAAGCAGTACAGTCCTCACTTACAGGCTTTCTGTACAAATTTTGAGCTGTATAAACAAGAATTCCAAATATTTGAAAGCAAATTCAAGTGAAAACGCTCCCTAAAGTGCCCGGAGTTGTAAATATTGTCACTTTGCTGGTCATTTCACGGCTTTCCACTGGTAATGTCTGTGATTACAAACGGCAGGAAATGTAGGAAGAATCGAATTACTTTAATTTCAAGGGGTTCTTCCAAGTTTTTAATCATTTCTGGAAACTCTAATTACGTATTTTAAGAGTTTTACCACAACTAGAGAGTTTTCTTACAAATATGTACTGGAACCGTCAGGATTTTAACAGAGTCACACAAAAGTCGCCAGAGTAATGCGGCCTCAATTGTAAACTTACGCAGTTTAGACCTCACTCACAGGCTTTCTACACAAATTTTGAGCTGTATAAACAAGAATTCCTAATATTTGAAAGCAAATTCAACTGATAACGCTCCCTAAAGTGCCCGGAGTTGTAAATATTGTCACTTTGCTGGTCATTTCACGGCTTTCCACTGCTAAAGTCTGTGATTACAAACGGCAGGAAATGTAGGAAGAATCGATTTACTTTAATTTCAAGGGGTTCTTCCAAGTTTTTAATCATTTCTGGAAACTCTAATTACGTATTTAAGAGTTTTACCACAACTAGAGAGTTTTCTTACAAATATGTACTGGAACCGTCAGGATTTTAACAGAGTCATACAAAACTCGCCAGAGTAATGGAGCCTCAATTGTAAACATACGCAGTTTAGACCTCACTCACAGGCTTTCTACACAAATTTTGAGCTGTATAAACAAGAATTCCTAATATTTGAAAGCAAATTCAACTGATAACGCTCCCTAAAGTGCCCGGAGTTGTAAATATTATCAGTTTGCTGGTCATTTCACTGCTTTACACTGGTAATGTCTGTGATTACAAACGGCAGGAAATGTAGGAAGAATCGATTTACTTTAATTTCAAGGGGTTCTTCCAAGTTTTTAATCATTTCTGGAAACTCTAATTACGTATTTAAGAGTTTTACCACAACTAGAGAGTTTTCTTACAAATATGTACTGGAACCGTCAGGATTTTAACAGAGTCACACAAAAGTCGCCAGAGTAATGCGGCCTCAATTGTAAACATAAACAGTACAGTCCTCACTTACAGGCTTTCTGCACAAATTTTGAGCTGTATAAACAAGAATTCCTAATATTTGAAAGCAAATTCAAGTGAAAACGCTCCCTAAAGTGCCCAGAGTTGTAAATATTGTCACTTTGCTGGTCATTTCACGGCTTTCCACTGCTAATGTCTGTGATTACAAACGGCAGGAAATGTAGGAAGAATCGATTTACTTTAATTTCAAGGGGTTCTTCCAAGTTTTTAATCATTTCTGGAAACTCTAATTACGTATTTTAAGAGTTTTACCACAACTAGAGAGTTTTCTTACAAATATGTACTGGAACCGTCAGGATTTTAACAGAGTCACACAAAAGTCGCCAGAGTAATGCGGCCTCAATTGTAAACATAAGCAGTACAGTCCTCACTTACAGGCTTTCGATACAAATTTTGAGCTGTATAAACAAGAATTCCAAATATTTGAAAGCAAATTCAAGTGAAAACGCTCCCTAAAGTGCCCAGAGTTGTAAATATTATCAGTTTGCTGGTCATTTCACAGCTTTCCACTGGTAATGTCTGTGATTACAAACGGCAGGAAATGTAGGAAGAATCGATTTACTTTAATTTCAAGGGGTTCTTCCAACTTTTTAATCATTTCTGGAAACTCTAATTACGTATTTAAGAGTTTTACCACAACTAGAGAGTTTTCTTACAAATATGTACTGGAACCGTCAGGATTTTAACAGAGTCATACAAAACTCGGCAGAGTAATGGGGCCTCAATTGTAAACATACGCAGTTTAGACCTCACTCACAGGCTTTCTACACAAATTTTGAGCTGTATAAACAAGAATTCCTAATATTTGAAAGCAAATTCAACTAATAACGATCCCTAAAGTGCCCGGAGTTGTAAATATTATCAGTTTGCTGGTCATTTCAAGGCTTTCCACTGGTGATGTCTGTGATAACAAACGGCAGGAAATGTAGGAAGAATCTATTTACTTTAATTTCAAGGGGTTCTTCCAAGTTTTTAATCATTTCTGGAAACTCTAATTACGTATTTTAAGAGTTTTACCACGACTAGAGAGCTTTCTTACAAATATGTACTGGAACCGTCAGGATTTTAACAGAGTCATACAAAACTCGCCAGAGTAATGGGGCCTCAATTGTAAACATACGCAGTTTAGACCTCACTCACAGGCTTTCTACACAAATTTTGAGCTGTATAAACAAGAATTCCTAATATTTGAAAGCAAATTCAACTGATAACGCTCCCTAAAGTGCCCGGAGTTGTAAATATTATCAGTTTGCTGGTCATTTCACGGCTTTACACTGGTAATGTCTGTGATTACAAACGGCAGGAAATGTAGGAAGAATCTATTTACTTTAATTTCAAGGGGTTCTTCCAAGTTTTTAATCATTTCTGGAAACTCTAATTACGTATTTAAGAGTTTTACCACAACTAGAGAGTTTATTACAAATATGTACTGGAACCGTCAGGATTTTAACAGAGTCACACAAAAGTCGCCAGAGTAATGCGGCCTCAATTGTAAACATAAACAGTACAGTCCTCACTTACAGGCTTTCTGCACAAATTTTGAGCTGTATAAACAAGAATTCCTAATATTTGAAAGCAAATTCAAGTGAAAACGCTCCCTAAAGTGCCCAGAGTTGTAAATATTGTCACTTTGCTGGTCATTTCACGGCTTTCCACTGGTAATGTCTGTGATTACAAACGGCAGGAAATGTAGGAAGAATGGAATTACTTTAATTTCAAGGGGTTCTTCCAAGTTTTTAATCATTTCTGGAAACTCTAATTACGTATTTTAAGAGTTTTACCACAACTAGAGAGTTTTCTTACAAATATGTACTGGAACCGTCTGGATTTTAACAGAGTCACACAAAAGTCGCCAGAGTAATGCGGCCTCAATTGTAAACATAAGCAGTACAGTCCTCACTTACAGGCTTTCGATACAAATTTTGAGCTGTATAAACAAGAATTCCAAATATTTGAAAGCAAATTCAAGTGAAAACGCTCCCTAAAGTGCCCAGAGTTGTAAATATTATCAGTTTGCTGGTCATTTCACAGCTTTCCACTGGTAATGTCTGTGATTACAAACGGCAGGAAATGTAGGAAGAATCGATTTACTTTAATTTCAAGGGGTTCTTCCAACTTTTTAATCATTTCTGGAAACTCTAATTACGTATTTAAGAGTTTTACCACAACTAGAGAGTTTTCTTACAAATATGTACTGGAACCGTCAGGATTTTAACAGAGTCACACAAAACCGCCAGAGTAATGGGGCCTCAATTGTAAACATACGCAGTTTAGACCTCACTCACAGGCTTTCTACACAAATTTTGAGCTGTATAAACAAGAATTCCTAATATTTGAAAGCAAATTCAACTGATAACGCTCCCTAACGTGCCCGGAGTTGTAAATATTATCAGTTTGCTGGTCATTTCACGGCTTTCCACTGGTAATGTCTGTGATTACAAACGGCAGGAAATGTAGGAAGAATCGATTTACTTTAATTTCAAGGGGTTCTTCCAAGTTTTTAATCATTTCTGGAAACTCTAATTATGTATTTATGAGTTTTACCACAACTAGAGAGTTTTCTTACAAATATGTACTGGAACCGTCAGGATTTTAACAGAGTCACACAAAAGTCGCCAGAGTAATGCGGCCTCAATTGTAAACATAAGCAGTACAGTCCTCACTTACAGGCTTTCTGTACAAATTTTGAGCTGTATAAACAAGAATTCCAAATATTTGAAAGCAAATTCAAGTGAAAACGCTCCCTAAAGTGCCCGGAGTTGTAAATATTGTCACTTTGCTGGTCATTTCACGGCTTTCCACTGGTAATGTCTGTGATTACAAACGGCAGGAAATGTAGGAAGAATCGAATTACTTTAATTTCAAGGGGTTCTTCCAAGTTTTTAATCATTTCTGGAAACTCTAATTACGTATTTTAAGAGTTTTACCACAACTAGAGAGTTTTCTTACAAATATGTACTGGAACCGTCAGGATTTTAACAGAGTCACACAAAAGTCGCCAGAGTAATGCGGCCTCAATTGTAAACTTACGCAGTTTAGACCTCACTCACAGGCTTTCTACACAAATTTTGAGCTGTATAAACAAGAATTCCTAATATTTGAAAGCAAATTCAACTGATAACGCTCCCTAAAGTGCCCGGAGTTGTAAATATTGTCACTTTGCTGGTCATTTCACGGCTTTCCACTGCTAAAGTCTGTGATTACAAACGGCAGGAAATGTAGGAAGAATCGATTTACTTTAATTTCAAGGGGTTCTTCCAAGTTTTTAATCATTTCTGGAAACTCTAATTACGTATTTAAGAGTTTTACCACAACTAGAGAGTTTTCTTACAAATATGTACTGGAACCGTCAGGATTTTAACAGAGTCATACAAAACTCGCCAGAGTAATGGAGCCTCAATTGTAAACATACGCAGTTTAGACCTCACTCACAGGCTTTCTACACAAATTTTGAGCTGTATAAACAAGAATTCCTAATATTTGAAAGCAAATTCAACTGATAACGCTCCCTAAAGTGCCCGGAGTTGTAAATATTATCAGTTTGCTGGTCATTTCACTGCTTTACACTGGTAATGTCTGTGATTACAAACGGCAGGAAATGTAGGAAGAATCGATTTACTTTAATTTCAAGGGGTTCTTCCAAGTTTTTAATCATTTCTGGAAACTCTAATTACGTATTTAAGAGTTTTACCACAACTAGAGAGTTTTCTTACAAATATGTACTGGAACCGTCAGGATTTTAACAGAGTCACACAAAAGTCGCCAGAGTAATGCGGCCTCAATTGTAAACATAAACAGTACAGTCCTCACTTACAGGCTTTCTGCACAAATTTTGAGCTGTATAAACAAGAATTCCTAATATTTGAAAGCAAATTCAAGTGAAAACGCTCCCTAAAGTGCCCAGAGTTGTAAATATTGTCACTTTGCTGGTCATTTCACGGCTTTCCACTGCTAATGTCTGTGATTACAAACGGCAGGAAATGTAGGAAGAATCGATTTACTTTAATTTCAAGGGGTTCTTCCAAGTTTTTAATCATTTCTGGAAACTCTAATTACGTATTTTAAGAGTTTTACCACAACTAGAGAGTTTTCTTACAAATATGTACTGGAACCGTCAGGATTTTAACAGAGTCACACAAAAGTCGCCAGAGTAATGCGGCCTCAATTGTAAACATAAGCAGTACAGTCCTCACTTACAGGCTTTCGATACAAATTTTGAGCTGTATAAACAAGAATTCCAAATATTTGAAAGCAAATTCAAGTGAAAACGCTCCCTAAAGTGCCCAGAGTTGTAAATATTATCAGTTTGCTGGTCATTTCACAGCTTTCCACTGGTAATGTCTGTGATTACAAACGGCAGGAAATGTAGGAAGAATCGATTTACTTTAATTTCAAGGGGTTCTTCCAACTTTTTAATCATTTCTGGAAACTCTAATTACGTATTTAAGAGTTTTACCACAACTAGAGAGTTTTCTTACAAATATGTACTGGAACCGTCAGGATTTTAACAGAGTCATACAAAACTCGGCAGAGTAATGGGGCCTCAATTGTAAACATACGCAGTTTAGACCTCACTCACAGGCTTTCTACACAAATTTTGAGCTGTATAAACAAGAATTCCTAATATTTGAAAGCAAATTCAACTGATAACGCTCCCTAAAGTGCCCGGAGTTGTAAATATTATCAGTTTGCTGGTCATTTCACGGCTTTACACTGGTAATGTCTGTGATTACAAACGGCAGGAAATGTAGGAAGAATCGATTTACTTTAATTTCAAGGGGTTCTTCCAAGTTTTTAATCATTTCTGGAAACTCTAATTACGTATTTAAGAGTTTTACCACAACTAGAGAGTTTTCTTACAAATATGTACTGGAACCGTCAGGATTTTAACAGAGTCACACAAAAGTCGCCAGAGTAATGCGGCCTCAATTGTAAACATAAACAGTACAGTCCTCACTTACAGGCTTTCTGCACAAATTTTGAGCTGTATAAACAAGAATTCCTAATATTTGAAAGCAAATTCAAGTGAAAACGCTCCCTAAAGTGCCCAGAGTTGTAAATATTGTCACTTTGCTGGTCATTTCACGGCTTTCCACTGGTAATGTCTGTGATTACAAACGGCAGGAAATGTAGGAAGAATCGATTTACTTTAATTTCAAGGGGTTCTTCCAAGTTTTTAATCATTTCTGGAAACTCTAATTACGTATTTTAAGAGTTTTACCACAACTAGAGAGTTTTCTTACAAATATGTACTGGAACCGTCTGGATTTTAACAGAGTCACACAAAAGTCGCCAGAGTAATGCGGCCTCAATTGTAAACATAAGCAGTACAGTCCTCACTTACAGACTTTCGATACAAATTTTGAGCTGTATAAACAAGAATTCCAAATATTTGAAAGCAAATTCAAGTGAAAACGCTCCCTAAAGTGCCCAGAGTTGTAAATATTATCAGTTTGCTGGTCATTTCACAGCTTTCCACTGGTAATGTCTGTGATTACAAACGGCAGGAAATGTAGGAATAATCTATTGACTTTAATTTCAAGGGGTTCTTCCAACTTTTTAATCATTTCTGGAAACTCTAATTACGTATTTAAGAGTTTTACCACAACTAGAGAGTTTTCTTACAAATATGTACTGGAACCGTCAGGATTTTAACAGAGTCATACAAAACTCGGCAGAGTAATGGGGCCTCAATTGTAAACATACGCAGTTTAGACCTCACTCACAGGCTTTCTACACAAATTTTGAGCTGTATAAACAAGAATTCCTAATATTTGAAAGCAAATTCAACTAATAACGATCCCTAAAGTGCCCGGAGTTGTAAATATTATCAGTTTGCTGGTCATTTCAAGGCTTTCCACTGGTGATGTCTGTGATAACAAACGGCAGGAAATGTAGGAAGAATCTATTTACTTTAATTTCAAGGGGTTCTTCCAAGTTTTTAATCATTTCTGGAAACTCTAATTACGTATTTTAAGAGTTTTACCACGACTAGAGAGCTTTCTTACAAATATGTACTGGAACCGTCAGGATTTTAACAGAGTCATACAAAACTCGCCAGAGTAATGGGGCCTCAATTGTAAACATACGCAGTTTAGACCTCACTCACAGGCTTTCTACACAAATTTTGAGCTGTATAAACAAGAATTCCTAATATTTGAAAGCAAATTCAAGTGAAAACGCTCCCTAAAGTGCCCGGAGTTGTAAATATTATCAGTTTGCTGGTCATTTCACGGCTTTCCACTGGTAATGTCTGTGATTACAAACGGCAGGAAATGTAGGAAGAATCGATTTACTTTAATTTCAAGGGGTTCTTCCAAGTTTTTAATCATTTCTGGAAACTCTAATTACGTATTTAAGAGTTTTACCACAACTAGAGAGTTTTCTTACAAATATGTACTGGAACCGTCAGGATTTTAACAGAGTCACACAAAAGTCGCCAGAGTAATGCGGCCTCAATTGTAAACATAAACAGTACAGTCCTCACTTACAGGCTTTCTGCACAAATTTTGAGCTGTATAAACAAGAATTCCTAATATTTGAAAGCAAATTCAAGTGAAAACGCTCCCTAAAGTGCCCAGAGTTGTAAATATTGTCACTTTGCTGGTCATTTCACGGCTTTCCACTGCTAATGTCTGTGATTACAAACGGCAGGAAATGTAGGAAGAATCGATTTACTTTAATTTCAAGGGGTTCTTCCAAGTTTTTAATCATTTCTGGAAACTCTAATTACGTATTTTAAGAGTTTTACCACAACTAGAGAGTTTTCTTACAAATATGTACTGGAACCGTCAGGATTTTAACAGAGTCACACAAAAGTCGCCAGAGTAATGCGGCCTCAATTGTAAACATAAGCAGTACAGTCCTCACTTACAGGCTTTCGATACAAATTTTGAGCTGTATAAACAAGAATTCCAAATATTTGAAAGCAAATTCAAGTGAAAACGCTCCCTAAAGTGCCCAGAGTTGTAAATATTATCAGTTTGCTGGTCATTTCACAGCTTTCCACTGGTAATGTCTGTGATTACAAACGGCAGGAAATGTAGGAAGAATCGATTTACTTTAATTTCAAGGGGTTCTTCCAACTTTTTAATCATTTCTGGAAACTCTAATTACGTATTTAAGAGTTTTACCACAACTAGAGAGTTTTCTTACAAATATGTACTGGAACCGTCAGGATTTTAACAGAGTCATACAAAACTCGGCAGAGTAATGGGGCCTCAATTGTAAACATACGCAGTTTAGACCTCACTCACAGGCTTTCTACACAAATTTTGAGCTGTATAAACAAGAATTCCTAATATTTGAAAGCAAATTCAACTAATAACGATCCCTAAAGTGCCCGGAGTTGTAAATATTATCAGTTTGCTGGTCATTTCAAGGCTTTCCACTGGTGATGTCTGTGATAACAAACGGCAGGAAATGTAGGAAGAATCTATTTACTTTAATTTCAAGGGGTTCTTCCAAGTTTTTAATCATTTCTGGAAACTCTAATTACGTATTTTAAGAGTTTTACCACGACTAGAGAGCTTTCTTACAAATATGTACTGGAACCGTCAGGATTTTAACAGAGTCATACAAAACTCGCCAGAGTAATGGGGCCTCAATTGTAAACATACGCAGTTTAGACCTCACTCACAGGCTTTCTACACAAATTTTGAGCTGTATAAACAAGAATTCCTAATATTTGAAAGCAAATTCAACTGATAACGCTCCCTAAAGTGCCCGGAGTTGTAAATATTATCAGTTTGCTGGTCATTTCACGGCTTTACACTGGTAATGTCTGTGATTACAAACGGCAGGAAATGTAGGAAGAATCGATTTACTTTAATTTCAAGGGGTTCTTCCAAGTTTTTAATCATTTCTGGAAACTCTAATTACGTATTTAAGAGTTTTACCACAACTAGAGAGTTTTCTTACAAATATGTACTGGAACCGTCAGGATTTTAACAGAGTCACACAAAAGTCGCCAGAGTAATGCGGCCTCAATTGTAAACATAAACAGTACAGTCCTCACTTACAGGCTTTCTGCACAAATTTTGAGCTGTATAAACAAGAATTCCTAATATTTGAAAGCAAATTCAAGTGAAAACGCTCCCTAAAGTGCCCAGAGTTGTAAATATTGTCACTTTGCTGGTCATTTCACGGCTTTCCACTGGTAATGTCTGTGATTACAAACGGCAGGAAATGTAGGAAGAATCGAATTACTTTAATTTCAAGGGGTTCTTCCAAGTTTTTAATCATTTCTGGAAACTCTAATTACGTATTTTAAGAGTTTTACCACAACTAGAGAGTTTTCTTACAAATATGTACTGGAACCGTCTGGATTTTAACAGAGTCACACAAAAGTCGCCAGAGTAATGCGGCCTCAATTGTAAACATAAGCAGTACAGTGCTCACTTACAGGCTTTCGATACAAATTTTGAGCTGTATAAACAAGAATTCCAAATATTTGAAAGCAAATTCAAGTGAAAACGCTCCCTAAAGTGCCCAGAGTTGTAAATATTATCAGTTTGCTGGTCATTTCACAGCTTTCCACTGGTAATGTCTGTGATTACAAACGGCAGGAAATGTAGGAAGAATCGATTTACTTTAATTTCAAGGGGTTCTTCCAACTTTTTAATCATTTCTGGAAACTCTAATTACGTATTTAAGAGTTTTACCACAACTAGAGAGTTTTCTTACAAATATGTACTGGAACCGTCAGGATTTTAACAGAGTCACACAAAAGTCGCCAGAGTAATGCGGCCTCAATTGTAAACATACGAAGTTTAGACCTCACTCACAGGCTTTCTACACAAATTTTGAGCTGTATAAACAAGAATTCCTAATATTTGAAAGCAAATTCAACTAAAAACGCTCCCTAAAGTGCCCGGAGTTGTAAATATTGTCACTTTGCTGGTCATTTCAAGGCTTTCCACTGGTGATGTCTGTGATAACAAACGGCAGGAAATGTAGGAAGAATCTATTTACTTTAATTTCAAGGGGTTCTTCCAAGTTTTTAATCATTTCTGGAAACTCTAATTACGTATTTTAAGAGTTTTACCACGACTAGAGAGCTTTCTTACAAATATGTACTGGAACCGTCAGGATTTTAACAGAGTCATACAAAACTCGCCAGAGTAACGGGGCCTCAATTGTAAACATACGCAGTTTAGACCTCACTCACAGGCTTTCTACACAAATTTTGAGCTGTATAAACAAGAATTCCTAATATTTGAAAGCAAATTCAACTGATAACGCTCCCTAAAGTGCCCGGAGTTGTAAATATTATCAGTTTGCTGGTCATTTCACGGCTTTACACTGGTAATGTCTGTGATTACAAACGGCAGGAAATGTAGGAAGAATCGATTTACTTTAATTTCAAGGGGTTCTTCCAAGTTTTTAATCATTTCTGGAAACTCTAATTACGTATTTAAGAGTTTTACCACAACTAGAGAGTTTTCTTACAAATATGTACTGGAACCGTCAGGATTTTAACAGAGTCACACAAAAGTCGCCAGAGTAATGCGGCCTCAATTGTAAACATAAACAGTACAGTCCTCACTTACAGGCTTTCTGCACAAATTTTGAGCTGTATAAACAAGAATTCCTAATATTTGAAAGCAAATTCAAGTGAAAACGCTCCCTAAAGTGCCCAGAGTTGTAAATATTGTCACTTTGCTGGTCATTTCACGGCTTTCCACTGGTAATGTCTGTGATTACAAACGGCAGGAAATGTAGGAAGAATCGAATTACTTTAATTTCAAGGGGTTCTTCCAAGTTTTTAATCATTTCTGGAAACTCTAATTACGTATTTTAAGAGTTTTACCACAACTAGAGAGTTTTCTTACAAATATGTACTGGAACCGTCTGGATTTTAACAGAGTCACACAAAAGTCGCCAGAGTAATGCGGCCTCAATTGTAAACATAAGCAGTACAGTCCTCACTTACAGGCTTTCGATACAAATTTTGAGCTGTATAAACAAGAATTCCAAATATTTGAAAGCAAATTCAAGTGAAAACGCTCCCTAAAGTGCCCAGAGTTGTAAATATTATCAGTTTGCTGGTCATTTCACAGCTTTCCACTGGTAATGTCTGTGATTACAAACGGCAGGAAATGTAGGAAGAATCGATTTACTTTAATTTCAAGGGGTTCTTCCAACTTTTTAATCATTTCTGGAAACTCTAATTACGTATTTAAGAGTTTTACCACAACTAGAGAGTTTTCTTACAAATATGTACTGGAACCGTCAGGATTTTAACAGAGTCATACAAAACTCGGCAGAGTAATGGGGCCTCAATTGTAAACATACGAAGTTTAGACCTCACTCACAGGCTTTCTACACAAATTTTGAGCTGTATAAACAAGAATTCCTAATATTTGAAAGCAAATTCAACTAATAACGCTCCCTAAAGTGCCCGGAGTTGTAAATATTGTCACTTTGCTGGTCATTTCAAGGCTTTCCACTGGTGATGTCTGTGATAACAAACGGCAGGAAATGTAGGAAGAATCTATTTACTTTAATTTCAAGGGGTTCTTCCAAGTTTTTAATCATTTCTGGAAACTCTAATTACGTATTTTAAGAGTTTTACCACGACTAGAGAGCTTTCTTACAAATATGTACTGGAACCGTCAGGATTTTAAAAGAGTCATACAAAAGTCGCCAGAGTAATGCGGCCTCAATTGTAAACATAAGCAGTACAGTCCTCCCTTACAGGCTTTCTACACAAATTTTTAGCTGTATAAACAAGAATTCCTAATATTTGAAAGCAAATTCAATTGAAAACGCTCCCTAAAGTGCCCAGAGTTGTAAATATTATCAGTTTGCTGGTCATTTCACGGCTTTCCACTGGTAATGTCTGTGATTACAAACGGCAGGAAATGTAGGAATAATCTATTTACTTTAATTTCAAGGGGTTCTTCCAAGTTTTTAATCCTTTCTGGAAACTCTGATTATGTATTTTAAGAGTTTTACCACAACTAGAGAGTTTTCTTACAAATATGTACTGGAACCGTCAGGATTTTAACAGAGTCACACAAAACTCGCCAGAGTAATGGGGCCTCAATTGTAAACATACGCAGTTTAGACCTCACTCACAGGCTTTCTACACAAATTTTGAGCTGTATAAACAAGAATTCCTAATATTTGAAAGCAAATTCAACTGATAACGCTGCCTAACGTGCCCGGAGTTGTAAATATTATCAGTTTGCTGGTCATTTCACGGCTTTCCACTGGTAATGTCTGTGATTACAAACGGCAGGAAATGTAGGAAGAATCGATTTACTTTAATTTCAAGGGGTTCTTCCAAGTTTTTAATCATTTCTGGAAACTCTAATTACGTATTTAAGAGTTTTACCACAACTAGAGAGTTTTCTTACAAATATGTACTGGAACCGTCAGGATTTTAACAGAGTCACACAAAAGTCGCCAGAGTAATGCGGCCTCAATTGTAAACATAAGCAGTACAGTCCTCACTTACAGGCTTTCTGTACAAATTTTGAGCTGTATAAACAAGAATTCCAAATATTTGAAAGCAAATTCAAGTGAAAACGCTCCCTAAAGTGCCCGGAGTTGTAAATATTGTCACTTTGCTGGTCATTTCACGGCTTTCCACTGGTAATGTCTGTGATTACAAACGGCAGGAAATGTAGGAAGAATCGAATTACTTTAATTTCAAGGGGTTCTTCCAAGTTTTTAATCATTTCTGGAAACTCTAATTACGTATTTTAAGAGTTTTACCACAACTAGAGAGTTTTCTTACAAATATGTACTGGAACCGTCAGGATTTTAACAGAGTCACACAAAAGTCGCCAGAGTAATGCGGCCTCAATTGTAAACATAAGCAGTACAGTCCTCACTTACAGGCTTTCTATACAAATTTTGAGCTGTATAAACAAGAATTCCAAATATTTGAAAGCAAGTTCAAGTGAAAACGCTCCCTAAAGTGCCCAGAGTTGTAAATATTATCAGTTTGCTGGTCATTTCACAGCTTTCCACTGGTAATGTCTGTGATTACAAACTGCAGGAAATGTAGGAAGAATCGATTTACTTTAATTTCAAGGGGTTCTTCCAAGTTTTTAATCATTTCTGGAAACTCTAATTACGTATTTAAGAGTTTTACCACAACTTGAGAGTTTTCTTACAAATATGTACTGGAACCGTCAGGATTTTAACAGAGTCATACAAAACTCGCCAGAGTAATGGGGCCTAAATTGTAAACATACGCAGTTTAGACCTCACTCACAGGCTTTCTACACAAATTTTGAGCTGTATAAACAAGAATTCCTAATATTTGAAAGCAAATTCAACTAATAACGCTCCCTAAAGTGCCCGGAGTTGTAAATATTGTCACTTTGCTGGTCATTTCACGGCTTTCCACTGCTAATGTCTGTGATTACAAACGGCAGGAAATGTAGGAAGAATCGATTTACTTTAATTTCAAGGGGTTCTTCCAAGTTTTTAATCATTTCTGGAAACTCTAATTACGTATTTAAGAGTTTTACCACAACTTGAGAGTTTTCTTACAAATATGTACTGGAACCGTCAGGATTTTAACAGAGTCATACAAAACTCGCCAGAGTAATGGGGCCTCAATTGTAAACATACGCAGTTTAGACCTCACTCACAGGCTTTCTACACAAATTTTGAGCTGTATAAACAAGAATTCCTAATATTTGAAAGCAAATTCAACTGATAACGCTCCCTAAAGTGCCCGGAGTTGTAAATATTATCAGTTTGCTGGTCATTTCACGGCTTTACACTGGTAATGTCTGTGATTACAAACGGCAGGAAATGTAGGAAGAATCGATTTACTTTAATTTCAAGGGGTTCTTCCAAGTTTTTAATCATTTCTGGAAACTCTAATTACGTATTTAAGAGTTTTACCACAACTAGAGAGTTTTCTTACAAATATGTACTGGAACCGTCAGGATTTTAACAGAGTCACACAAAAGTCGCCAGAGTAATGCGGCCTCAATTGTAAACATAAACAGTACAGTCCTCACTTACAGGCTTTCTGCACAAATTGTGAGCTGTATAAACAAGAATTCCTAATATTTGAAAGCAAATTCAAGTGAAAACGCTCCCTAAAGTGCCCGGAGTTGTAAATATTGTCACTTTGCTGGTCATTTCACGGCTTTCCACTGGTAATGTCTGTGATTACAAACGGCAGGAAATGTAGGAAGAATCGAATTACTTTAATTTCAAGGGGTTCTTCCAAGTTTTTAATCATTTCTGGAAACTCTAATTACGTATTTTAAGAGTTTTACCACAACTAGAGAGTTTTCTTACAAATATGTACTGGAACCGTCAGGATTTTAACAGAGTCACACAAAAGTCGCCAGAGTAATGCGGCCTCAATTGTAAACATAAGCAGTACAGTCTTCACTTACAGGCTTTCGATACAAATTTTGAGCTGTATAAACAAGAATTCCAAATATTTGAAAGCAAATTCAAGTGAAAACGCTCCCTAAAGTGCCCAGAGTTGTAAATATTATCAGTTTGCTGGTCATTTCACAGCTTTCCACTGGTAATGTCTGTGATTACAAACGGCAGGAAATGTAGGAAGAATCGATTTACTTTAATTTCAAGGGGTTCTTCCAAGTTTTTAATCATTTCTGGAAACTCTAATTACGTATTTAAGAGTTTTACCACAACTAGAGAGTTTTCTTACAAATATGTACTGGAACCGTCAGGATTTTAACAGAGTCATACAAAACTCGGCAGAGTAATGGGGCCTCAATTGTAAACATACGCAGTTTAGACCTCACTCACAGGCTTTCTACACAAATTTTGAGCTGTATAAACAAGAATTCCTAATATTTGAAAGCAAATTCAACTAATAACGCTCCCTAAAGTGCCCGGAGTTGTAAATATTGTCACTTTGCTGGTCATTTCAAGGCTTTCCACTGGTGATGTCTGTGATAACAAACGGCAGGAAATGTAGGAAGAATCTATTTACTTTAATTTCAAGGGGTTCTTCCAAGTTTTTAATCATTTCTGGAAACTCTAATTACGTATTTTAAGAGTTTTACCACGACTAGAGAGCTTTCTTACAAATATGTACTGGAACCGTCAGGATTTTAAAAGAGTCATACAAAAGTCGCCAGAGTAATGCAGCCTCAATTGTAAACATAAGCAGTACAGTCCTCCCTTACAGGCTTTCTACACAAATTTTTAGCTGTATAAACAAGAATTCCTAATATTTGAAAGCAAATTCAAGTGAAAACGCTCCCTAAAGTGCCCAGAGTTGTAAATATTATCAGTTTGCTGGTCATTTCACGGCTTTCCACTGGTAATGTCTGTGATTACAAACGGCAGGAAATGTAGGAATAATCTATTTACTTTAATTTCAAGGGGTTCTTCCAAGTTTTTAATCATTTCTGGAAACTCTGATTATGTATTTTAAGAGTTTTACCACAACTAGAGAGTTTTCTTACAAATATGTACTGGAACCGTCAGGATTTTAACAGAGTCACACAAAACTCGCCAGAGTAATGGGGCCTCAATTGTAAACATACGCAGTTTAGACCTCACTCACAGGCTTTCTACACAAATTTTGAGCTGTATAAACAAGAATTCCTAATATTTGAAAGCAAATTCAAGTGAAAACGCTCCCTAAAGTGCCCGGAGTTGTAAATATTGTCACTTTGCTGGTCATTTCACGGCTTTCCACTGGTAATGTCTGTGATTACAAACGGCAGGAAATGTAGGAAGAATCGATTTACTTTAATTTCAAGGGGTTCTTCCAAGTTTTTAATCATTTCTGGAAACTCTAATTACGTATTTAAGAGTTTTACCACAACTAGAGAGTTTTCTTACAAATATGTACTGGAACCGTCTGGATTTTAACAGAGTCACACAAAAGTCGCCAGAGTAATGCGGCCTCAATTGTAAACATAAGCAGTACAGTCCTCACTTACAGGCTTTCGATACAAATTTTGAGCTGTATAAACAAGAATTCCAAATATTTGAAAGCAAATTCAAGTGAAAACGCTCCCTAAAGTGCCCAGAGTTGTAAATATTATCAGTTTGCTGGTCATTTCACAGCTTTCCACTGGTAATGTCTGTGATTACAAACGGCAGGAAATGTAGGAAGAATCGATTTACTTTAATTTCAAGGGGTTCTTCCAACTTTTTAATCATTTCTGGAAACTCTAATTACGTATTTAAGAGTTTTACCACAACTAGAGAGTTTTCTTACAAATATGTACTGGAACCGTCAGGATTTTAACAGAGTCATACAAAACTCGGCAGAGTAATGGGGCCTCAATTGTAAACATACGAAGTTTAGACCTCACTCACAGGCTTTCTACACAAATTTTGAGCTGTATAAACAAGAATTCCTAATATTTGAAAGCAAATTCAACTAATAACGATCCCTAAAGTGCCCGGAGTTGTAAATATTATCAGTTTGCTGGTCATTTCAAGGCTTTCCACTGGTGATGTCTGTGATAACAAACGGCAGGAAATGTAGGAAGAATCTATTTACTTTAATTTCAAGGGGTTCTTCCAAGTTTTTAATCATTTCTGGAAACTCTAATTACGTATTTTAAGAGTTTTATCACGACTAGAGAGCTTTCTTACAAATATGTACTGGAACCGTCAGGATTTTAAAAGAGTCATACAAAAGTCGCCAGAATAATGCGGCCTCAATTGTAAACATAAGCAGTACAGTCCTCCCTTACAGGCTTTCTACACAAATTTTTAGCTGTATAAACAAGAATTCCTAATATTTGAAAGCAAATTCAATTGAAAACGCTCCCTAAAGTGCCCAGAGTTGTAAATATTATCAGTTTGCTGGTCATTTCACGGCTTTCCACTGGTAATGTCTGTGATTACAAACGGCAGGAAATGTAGGAATAATCTATTTACTTTAATTTCAAGGGGTTCTTCCAAGTTTTTAATCATTTCTGGAAACTCTGATTATGTATTTTAAGAGTTTTACCACAACTAGAGAGTTTTCTTACAAATATGTACTGGAACCGTCATGATTTTAACAGAGTCACACAAAACTCGCCAGAGTAATGGGGCCTCAATTGTAAACATACGCAGTTTAGACCTCACTCACAGGCTTTCTACACAAATTTTGAGCTGTATAAACAAGAATTCCTAATATTTGAAAGCAAATTCAACTGATAACGCTCCCTAACGTGCCCGGAGTTGTAAATATTATCAGTTTGCTGGTCATTTCACGGCTTTCCACTGGTAATGTCTGTGATTACAAACGTCAGGAAATGTAGGAAGAATCGATTTACTTTAATTTCAAGGGGTTCTTCCAAGTTTTTAATCATTTCTGGAAACTCTAATTACGTATTTAAGAGTTTTACCACAACTAGAGAGTTTTCTTACAAATATGTACTGGAACCGTCAGGATTTTAACAGAGTCACACAAAAGTCGCCAGAGTAATGCGGCCTCAATTGTAAACATAAGCAGTACAGTCCTCACTTACAGGCTTTCTGTACAAATTTTGAGCTGTATAAACAAGAATTCCAAATATTTGAAAGCAAATTCAAGTGAAAACGCTCCCTAAAGTGCCCGGAGTTGTAAATATTGTCACTTTGCTGGTCATTTCACGGCTTTCCACTGGTAATGTCTGTGATTACAAACGGCAGGAAATGTAGGAAGAATCGAATTACTTTAATTTCAAGGGGTTCTTCCAAGTTTTTAATCATTTCTGGAAACTCTAATTACGTATTTTAAGAGTTTTACCACAACTAGAGAGTTTTCTTACAAATATGTACTGGAACCGTCAGGATTTTAACAGAGTCACACAAAAGTCGCCAGAGTAATGCGGCCTCAATTGTAAACATAAGCAGTACAGTCCTCACTTACAGGCTTTCTATACAAATTTTGAGCTGTATAAACAAGAATTCCAAATATTTGAAAGCAAATTCAAGTGAAAACGCTCCCTAAAGTGCCCGGAGTTGTAAATATTATCAGTTTGCTGGTCATTTCACAGCTTTCCACTGGTAATGTCTGTGATTACAAACTGCAGGAAATGTAGGAAGAATCGATTTACTTTAATTTCAAGGGGTTCTTCCAAGTTTTTAATCATTTCTGGAAACTCTAATTACGTATTTAAGAGTTTTACCACAACTTGAGAGTTTTCTTACAAATATGTACTGGAACCGTCAGGATTTTAACAGAGTCATACAAAACTCGCCAGAGTAATGGGGCCTCAATTGTAAACATACGCAGTTTAGACCTCACTCACAGGCTTTCTACACAAATTTTGAGCTGTATAAACAAGAATTCCTAATATTTGAAAGCAAATTCAACTGATAACGCTCCCTAAAGTGCCCGGAGTTGTAAATATTATCAGTTTGCTGGTCATTTCACGGCTTTACACTGGTAATGTCTGTGATTACAAACGGCAGGAAATGTAGGAAGAATCGATTTACTTTAATTTCAAGGGGTTCTTCCAAGTTTTTAATCATTTCTGGAAACTCTAATTACGTATTTAAGAGTTTTACCACAACTAGAGAGTTTTCTTACAAATATGTACTGGAACCGTCAGGATTTTAACAGAGTCACACAAAAGTCGCCAGAGTAATGCGGCCTCAATTGTAAACATAAACAGTACAGTCCTCACTTACAGGCTTTCTGCACAAATTGTGAGCTGTATAAACAAGAATTCCTAATATTTGAAAGCAAATTCAAGTGAAAACGCTCCCTAAAGTGCCCGGAGTTGTAAATATTGTCACTTTGCTGGTCATTTCACGGCTTTCCACTGGTAATGTCTGTGATTAAAAACGGCAGGAAATGTAGGAAGAATCGAATTACTTTAATTTCAAGGGGTTCTTCCAAGTTTTTAATCATTTCTGGAAACTCTAATTACGTATTTTAAGAGTTTTACCACAACTAGAGAGTTTTCTTACAAATATGTACTGGAACCGTCAGGATTTTAACAGAGTCACACAAAAGTCGCCAGAGTAATGCGGCCTCAATTGTAAACATAAGCAGTACAGTCCTCACTTACAGGCTTTCGATACAAATTTTGAGCTGTATAAACAAGAATTCCTAATATTTGAAAGCAAATTCAACTGATAACGCTCCCTAAAGTGCCCGGAGTTGTAAATATTATCAGTTTGCTGGTCATTTCACGGCTTTCCACTGGTGATGTCTGTGATAACAAACGGCAGGAAATGTAGGAAGAATCTATTTACTTTAATTTCAAGGGGTTCTTCCAAGTTTTTAATCATTTCTGGAAACTCTAATTACGTATTTTAAGAGTTTTACCACGACTAGAGAGCTTTCTTACAAATATGTACTGGAACCGTCAGGATTTTAAAAGAGTCATACAAAAGTCGCCAGAGTAATGCGGCCTCAATTGTAAACATAAACAGTACAGTCCTCACTTACAGGCTTTCTGCACAAATTGTGAGCTGTATAAACAAGAATTCCTAATATTTGAAAGCAAATTCAAGTGAAAACGCTCCCTAAAGTGCCCGGAGTTGTAAATATTGTCACTTTGCTGGTCATTTCACGGCTTTCCACTGGTAATGTCTGTGATTACAAACGGCAGGAAATGTAGGAAGAATCGAATTACTTTAATTTCAAGGGGTTCTTCCAAGTTTTTAATCATTTCTGGAAACTCTAATTACGTATTTTAAGAGTTTTACCACAACTAGAGAGTTTTCTTACAAATATGTACTGGAACCGTCAGGATTTTAACAGAGTCACACAAAAGTCGCCAGAGTAATGCGGCCTCAATTGTAAACATAAGCAGTACAGTCCTCACTTACAAGCTTTCAATACAAATTTTGAGCTGTATAAACAAGAATTCCAAATATTTGAAAGCAAATTCAAGTGAAAACGCTCCCTAAAGTGCCCAGAGTTGTAAATATTATCAGTTTGCTGGTCATTTCACAGCTTTCCACTGGTAATGTCTGTGATTACAAACGGCAGGAAATGTAGGAAGAATCGATTTACTTTAATTTCAAGGGGTTCTTCCAAGTTTTTAATCATTTCTGGAAACTCTAATTACGTATTTAAGAGTTTTACCACAACTAGAGAGTTTTCTTACAAATATGTACTGGAACCGTCAGGATTTTAACAGAGTCATACAAAACTCGGCAGAGTAATGGGGCCTCAATTGTAAACATACGCAGTTTAGACCTCACTCACAGGCTTTCTACACAAATTTTGAGCTGTATAAACAAGAATTCCTAATATTTGAAAGCAAATTCAACTAATAACGATCCCTAAAGTGCCCGGAGTTGTAAATATTATCAGTTTGCTGGTCATTTCAAGGCTTTCCACTGGTGATGTCTGTGATAACAAACGGCAGGAAATGTAGGAAGAATCTATTTACTTTAATTTCAAGGGGTTCTTCCAAGTTTTTAATCATTTCTGGAAACTCTAATTACGTATTTTAAGAGTTTTACCACGACTAGAGAGCTTTCTTACAAATATGTACTGGAACCGTCAGGATTTTAAAAGAGTCATACAAAAGTCGCCAGAGTAATGCGGCCTCAATTGTAAACATAAGCAGTACAGTCCTCCCTTACAGGCTTTCTACACAAATTTTTAGCTGTATAAACAAGAATTCCTAATATTTGAAAGCAAATTCAATTGAAAACGCTCCCTAAAGTGCCCAGAGTTGTAAATATTATCAGTTTGCTGGTCATTTCACGGCTTTCCACTGGTAATGTCTGTGATTACAAACGGCAGGAAATGTAGGAATAATCTATTTACTTTAATTTCAAGGGGTTCTTCCAAGTTTTTAATCATTTCTGGAAACTCTGATTATGTATTTTAAGAGTTTTACCACAACTAGAGAGTTTTCTTACAAATATGTACTGGAACCGTCAGGATTTTAACAGAGTCACACAAAACTCGCCAGAGTAATGGGGCCTCAATTGTAAACATACGCAGTTTAGACCTCACTCACAGGCTTTCTACACAAATTTTGAGCTGTATAAACAAGAATTCCTAATATTTGAAAGCAAATTCAACTGATAACGCTCCCTAAAGTGCCCGGAGTTGTAAATATTGTCACTTTGCTGGTCATTTCACGGCTTTCCACTGGTAATGTCTGTGATTACAAACGGCAGGAAATGTAGGAAGAATCGATTTACTTTAATTTCAAGGGGTTCTTCCAAGTTTTTAATCATTTCTGGAAACTCTAATTACGTATTTAAGAGTTTTACCACAACTAGAGAGTTTTCTTACAAATATGTACTGGAACCGTCAGGATTTTAACAGAGTCACACAAAAGTCGCCAGAGTAATGCGGCCTCAATTGTAAACATAAGCAGTACAGTCCTCACTTACAAGCTTTCAATACAAATTTTGAGCTGTATAAACAAGAATTCCAAATATTTGAAAGCAAATTCAAGTGAAAACGCTCCCTAAAGTGCCCAGAGTTGTAAATATTATCAGTTTGCTGGTCATTTCACAGCTTTCCACTGGTAATGTCTGTGATTACAAACGGCAGGAAATGTAGGAAGAATCGATTTACTTTAATTTCAAGGGGTTCTTCCAAGTTTTTAATCATTTCTGGAAACTCTAATTACGTATTTAAGAGTTTTACCACAACTAGAGAGTTTTCTTACAAATATGTACTGGAACCGTCAGGATTTTAACAGAGTCATACAAAACTCGGCAGAGTAATGGGGCCTCAATTGTAAACATACGCAGTTTAGACCTCACTCACAGGCTTTCTACACAAATTTTGAGCTGTATAAACAAGAATTCCTAATATTTGAAAGCAAATTCAACTAATAACGATCCCTAAAGTGCCCGGAGTTGTAAATATTATCAGTTTGCTGGTCATTTCAAGGCTTTCCACTGGTGATGTCTGTGATAACAAACGGCAGGAAATGTAGGAAGAATCTATTTACTTTAATTTCAAGGGGTTCTTCCAAGTTTTTAATCATTTCTGGAAACTCTAATTACGTATTTTAAGAGTTTTACCACGACTAGAGAGCTTTCTTACAAATATGTACTGGAACCGTCAGGATTTTAAAAGAGTCATACAAAAGTCGCCAGAGTAATGCGGCCTCAATTGTAAACATAAGCAGTACAGTCCTCCCTTACAGGCTTTCTACACAAATTTTTAGCTGTATAAACAAGAATTCCTAATATTTGAAAGCAAATTCAATTGAAAACGCTCCCTAAAGTGCCCAGAGTTGTAAATATTATCAGTTTGCTGGTCATTTCACGGCTTTCCACTGGTAATGTCTGTGATTACAAACGGCAGGAAATGTAGGAAGAATCGATTTACTTTAATTTCAAGGGGTTCTTCCAACTTTTTAATCATTTCTGGAAACTCTGATTATGTATTTTAAGAGTTTTACCACAACTAGAGAGTTTTCTTACAAATATGTACTGGAACCGTCAGGATTTTAACAGAGTCACACAAAACTCGCCAGAGTAATGGGGCCTCAATTGTAAACATACGCAGTTTAGACCTCACTCACAGGCTTTCTACACAAATTTTGAGCTGTATAAACAAGAATTCCTAATATTTGAAAGCAAATTCAACTGATAACGCTCCCTAAAGTGCCCGGAGTTGTAAATATTGTCACTTTGCTGGTCATTTCACGGCTTTCCACTGGTAATGTCTGTGATTACAAACGGCAGGAAATGTAGGAAGAATCGATTTACTTTAATTTCAAGGGGTTCTTCCAAGTTTTTAATCATTTCTGGAAACTCTAATTACGTATTTAAGAGTTTTACCACAACTAGAGAGTTTTCTTACAAATATGTACTGGAACCGTCTGGATTTTAACAGAGTCACACAAAAGTCGCCAGAGTAATGCGGCCTCAATTGTAAACATAAGCAGTACAGTCCTCACTTACAGGCTTTCGATACAAATTTTGAGCTGTATAAACAAGAATTCCAAATATTTGAAAGCAAATTCAAGTGAAAACGCTCCCTAAAGTGCCCAGAGTTGTAAATATTATCAGTTTGCTGGTCATTTCACAGCTTTCCACTGGTAATGTCTGTGATTACAAACGGCAGGAAATGTAGGAAGAATCGATTTACTTTAATTTCAAGGGGTTCTTCCAACTTTTTAATCATTTCTGGAAACTCTAATTACGTATTTAAGAGTTTTACCACAACTAGAGTGTTTTCTTACAAATATGTACTGGAACCGTCAGGATTTTAACAGAGTCATAAAAAACTCGGCAGAGTAATGGGGCCTCAATTGTAAACATACGAAGTTTAGACCTCACTCACAGGCTTTCTACACAAATTTTGAGCTGTATAAACAAGAATTCCTAATATTTGAAAGCAAATTCAACTAATAACGATCCCTAAAGTGCCCGGAGTTGTAAATATTATCAGTTTGCTGGTCATTTCAAGGCTTTCCACTGGTGATGTCTGTGATAACAAACGGCAGGAAATGTAGGAAGAATCTATTTACTTTAATTTCAAGGGGTTCTTCCAAGTTTTTAATCATTTCTGGAAACTCTAATTACGTATTTTAAGAGTTTTACCACGACTAGAGAGCTTTCTTACAAATATGTACTGGAACCGTCAGGATTTTAAAAGAGTCATACAAAAGTCGCCAGAGTAATGCGGCCTCAATTGTAAACATAAGCAGTACAGTCCTCCCTTACAGGCTTTCTACACAAATTTTTAGCTGTATAAACAAGAATTCCTAATATTTGAAAGCAAATTCAATTGAAAACGCTCCCTAAAGTGCCCAGAGTTGTAAATATTATCAGTTTGCTGGTCATTTCACGGCTTTCCACTGGTAATGTCTGTGATTACAAACGGCAGGAAATGTAGGAATAATCTATTTACTTTAATTTCAAGGGGTTCTTCCAAGTTTTTAATCATTTCTGGAAACTCTGATTATGTATTTTAAGAGTTTTACCACAACTAGAGAGTTTTCTTACAAATATGTACTGGAACCGTCAGGATTTTAACAGAGTCACACAAAACTCGCCAGAGTAATGCGGCCTCAATTGTAAACATAAACAGTACAGTCCTCACTTACAGGCTTTCTGCACAAATTTTGAGCTGTATAAACAAGAATTCCTAATATTTGAAAGCAAATTCAACTGATAACGCTCCCTAAAGTGCCCGGAGTTGTAAATATTGTCACTTTGCTGGTCATTTCACGGCTTTCCACTGGTAATGTCTGTGATTACAAACGGCAGGAAATGTAGGAAGAATCGATTTACTTTAATTTCAAGGGGTTCTTCCAAGTTTTTAATCATTTCTGGAAACTCTAATTACGTATTTAAGAGTTTTACCACAACTTGAGAGTTTTCTTACAAATATGTACTGGAACCGTCAGGATTTTAACAGAGTCACACAAAACTCGCCAGAGTAATGGGGCCTCAATTGTAAACATACGCAGTTTAGACCTCACTCACAGGCTTTCTACACAAATTTTGAACTGTATAAACAAGAATTCCTAATATTTGAAAGCAAATTCAACTGATAACGCTCCCTAACGTGCCCGGAGTTGTAAATATTATCAGTTTGCTGGTCATTTCACGGCTTTCCACTGGTAATGTCTGTGATTACAAACGGCAGGAAATGTAGGAAGAATCGATTTACTTTAATTTCAAGGGGTTCTTCCAAGTTTTTAATCATTTCTGGAAACTCTAATTACGTATTTAAGAGTTTTACCACAACTAGAGAGTTTTCTTACAAATATGTACTGGAACCGTCAGGATTTTAACAGAGTCACACAAAAGTCGCCAGAGTAATGCGGCCTCAATTGTAAACATAAGCAGTACAGTCCTCACTTACAGGCTTTCTGTACAAATTTTGAGCTGTATAAACAAGAATTCCAAATATTTGAAAGCAAATTCAAGTGAAAACGCTCCCTAAAGTGCCCGGAGTTGTAAATATTGTCACTTTGCTGGTCATTTCACGGCTTTCCACTGGTAATGTCTGTGATTACAAACGGCAGGAAATGTAGGAAGAATCGAATTACTTTAATTTCAAGGGGTTCTTCCAAGTTTTTAATCATTTCTGGAAACTCTAATTACGTATTTTAAGAGTTTTACCACAACTAGAGAGTTTTCTTACAAATATGTACTGGAACCGTCAGGATTTTAACAGAGTCACACAAAAGTCGCCAGAGTAATGCGGCCTCAATTGTAAACATAAGCAGTACAGTCCTCACTTACAGGCTTTCTATACAAATTTTGAGCTGTATAAACAAGAATTCCAAATATTTGAAAGCAAATTCAAGTGAAAACGCTCCCTAAAGTGCCCAGAGTTGTAAATATTATCAGTTTGCTGGTCATTTCACAGCTTTCCACTGGTAATGTCTGTGATTACAAACGGCAGGAAATGTAGGAAGAATCGATTTACTTTAATTTCAAGGGGTTCTTCCAAGTTTTTAATCATTTCTGGAAACTCTAATTACGTATTTAAGAGTTTTACCACAACTAGAGAGTTTTCTTACAAATATGTACTGGAACCGTCAGGATTTTAACAGAGTCACACAAAACTCGCCAGAGTAATGGGGCCTCAATTGTAAACATACGCAGTTTAGACCTCACTCACAGGCTTTCTACACAAATTTTGAGCTGTATAAACAAGAATTCCTAATATTTGAAAGCAAATTCAACTGATAACGCTCCCTAAAGTGCCCGGAGTTGTAAATATTATCAGTTTGCTGGTCATTTCACGGCTTTCCACTGGTAATGTCTGTGATTACAAACGGCAGGAAATGTAGGAAGAATCGATTTACTTTAATTTCAAGGGGTTCTTCCAAGTTTTTAATCATTTCTGGAAACTCTAATTACGTATTTAAGAGTTTTACCACAACTAGAGAGTTTTCTTACAAATATGTACTGGAACCGTCAGGATTTTAACAGAGTCACACAAAAGTCGCCAGAGTAATGCGGCCTCAATTGTAAACATAAGCAGTACAGTCCTCACTTACAGGCTTTCTGCACAAATTGTGAGCTGTATAAACAAGAATTCCTAATATTTGAAAGCAAATTCAAGTGAAAACGCTCCCTAAAGTGCCCGGAGTTGTAAATATTGTCACTTTGCTGGTCATTTCACGGCTTTCCACTGGTAATGTCTGTGATTACAAACGGCAGGAAATGTAGGAAGAATCGAATTACTTTAATTTCAAGGGGTTCTTCCAAGTTTTTAATCATTTCTGGAAACTCTAATTACGTATTTTAAGAGTTTTACCACAACTAGAGAGTTTTCTTACAAATATGTACTGGAACCGTCAGGATTTTAACAGAGTCACACAAAAGTCGCCAGAGTAATGCGGCCTCAATTGTAAACATAAGCAGTACAGTCCTCACTTACAGGCTTTCGATACAAATTTTGAGCTGTATAAACAAGAATTCCAAATATTTGAAAGCAAATTCAAGTGAAAACGCTCCCTAAAGTGCCCAGAGTTGTAAATATTATCAGTTTGCTGGTCATTTCACAGCTTTCCACTGGTAATGTCTGTGATTACAAACGGCAGGAAATGTAGGAAGAATCGATTTACTTTAATTTCAAGGGGTTCTTCCAAGGTTTTAATCATTTCTGGAAACTCTAATTACGTATTTAAGAGTTTTACCACAACTAGAGAGTTTTCTTACAAATATGTACTGGAACCGTCAGGATTTTAACAGAGTCATACAAAACTCGGCAGAGTAATGGGGCCTCAATTGTAAACATACGCAGTTTAGACCTCACTCACAGGCTTTCTACACAAATTTTGAGCTGTATAAACAAGAATTCCTAATATTTGAAAGCAAATTCAACTAATAACGATCCCTAAAGTGCCCGGAGTTGTAAATATTATCAGTTTGCTGGTCATTTCAAGGCTTTCCACTGGTGATGTCTGTGATAACAAACGGCAGGAAATGTAGGAAGAATCTATTTACTTTAATTTCAAGGGGTTCTTCCAAGTTTTTAATCATTTCTGGAAACTCTAATTACGTATTTTAAGAGTTTTACCACGACTAGAGAGCTTTCTTACAAATATGTACTGGAACCGTCAGGATTTTAAAAGAGTCACACAAAAGTCGCCAGAGTAATGCGGCCTCAATTGTAAACATAAGCAGTACAGTCCTCCCTTACAGGCTTTCTACACAAATTTTTAGCTGTATAAACAAGAATTCCTAATATTTGAAAGCAAATTCAAGTGAAAACGCTCCCTAAAGTGCCCAGAGTTGTAAATATTATCAGTTTGCTGGTCATTTCACGGCTTTCCACTGGTAATGTCTGTGATTACAAACGGCAGGAAATGTAGGAATAATCTATTTACTTTAATTTCAAGGGGTTCTTCCAAGTTTTTAATCATTTCTGGAAACTCTGATTATGTATTTTAAGAGTTTTACCACAACTAGAGAGTTTTCTTACAAATATGTACTGGAACCGTCAGGATTTTAACAGAGTCACACAAAACTCGCCAGAGTAATGGGGCCTCAATTGTAAACATACGCAGTTTAGACCTCACTCACAGGCTTTCTACACAAATTTTGAGCTGTATAAACAAGAATTCCTAATATTTGAAAGCAAATTCAACTGATAACGCTCCCTAAAGTGCCCGGAGTTGTAAATATTGTCACTTTGCTGGTCATTTCACGGCTTTCCACTGGTAATGTCTGTGATTACAAACGGCAGGAAATGTAGGAAGAATCGATTTACTTTAATTTCAAGGGGTTCTTCCAAGTTTTTAATCATTTCTGGAAACTCTAATTACGTATTTAAGAGTTTTACCACAACTAGAGAGTTTTCTTACAAATATGTACTGGAACCGTCAGGATTTTAACAGAGTCACACAAAACTCGCCAGAGTAATGGGGCCTCAATTGTAAACATACGCAGTTTAGACGTCACTCACAGGCTTTCTACACAAATTTTGAGCTGTATAAACAAGAATTCCAAATATTTGAAAGCAAATTCAAGTGAAAACGCTCCCTAAAGTGCCCAGAGTTGTAAATATTATCAGTTTGCTGGTCATTTCACAGCTTTCCACTGGTAATGTCTGTGATTACAAACGGCAGGAAATGTTGGAAGAATCAATTTACTTTAATTTCAAGGGGTTCTTCCAACTTTTTAATCATTTCTGGAAACTCTAATTATGTATTTTAAGAGTTTTACCACGACTAGAGAGCTTTCTTACAAATATGTACTGGAACCGTCAGGATTTTAAAAGAGTCATACAAAAGTCACCAGAGTAATGCGGCCTCAATTGTAAACATAAGCAGTACAGTCCTCCCTTACAGGCTTTCTACACAAATTTTGAGCTGTATAAACAAGAATTCCTAATATTTGAAAGCAAATTCAACTGATAACGCTCCCTAAAGTGCCCGGAGTTGTAAATATTGTCACTTTGCTGGTCATTTCACGGCTGTCCACTGGTAATGTCTGTGATTACAAACGGCAGGAAATGTAGGAAGAATCGAATTACTTTAATTTCAAGGGGTTCTTCCAAGTTTTTAATCATTTCTGGAAACTCTAATTACGTATTTTAAGAGTTTTACCACAACTAGAGAGTTTTCTTACAAATATGTACTGGAACCGTCTGGATTTTAACAGAGTCACACAAAAGTCGCCAGAGTAATGGGGCCTCAATTGTAAACATACGCAGTACAGTCCTCACTTACAGGCTTTCGATACAAATTTTGAGCTGTATAAACAAGAATTCCAAATATTTGAAAGCAAATTCAAGTGAAAACGCTCCCTAAAGTGCCCAGAGTTGTAAATATTATCAGTTTGCTGGTCATTTCACAGCTTTCCACTGGTAATGTCTGTGATTACAAACGGCAGGAAATGTAGGAAGAATCGATTTACTTTAATTTCAAGGGGTTCTTCCAAGTTTTTAATCATTTCTGGAAACTCTAATTACGTATTTAAGAGTTTTACCACAACTTGAGAGTTTTCTTACAAATATGTACTGGAACCGTCAGGATTTTAACAGAGTCATACAAAACTCGCCAGAGTAATGGGGCCTCAATTGTAAACATACGCAGTTTAGACCTCACTCACAGGCTTTCTACACAAATTTTGAGCTGTATAAACAAGAATTCCTAATATTTGAAAGCAAATTCAACTGATAACGCTCCCTAAAGTGCCCGGAGTTGTAAATATTATCAGTTTGCTGGTCATTTCACGGCTTTACACTGGTAATGTCTGTGATTACAAACGGCAGGAAATGTAGGAAGAATCGATTTACTTTAATTTCAAGGGGTTCTTCCAAGTTTTTAATCATTTCTGGAAACTCTAATTACGTATTTAAGAGTTTTACCACAACTAGAGAGTTTTCTTACAAATATGTACTGGAACCGTCAGGATTTTAACAGAGTCACACAAAAGTCGCCAGAGTAATGCGGCCTCAATTGTAAACATAAGCAGTACAGTCCTCACTTACAGGCTTTCTGCACAAATTGTGAGCTGTATAAACAAGAATTCCTAATATTTGAAAGCAAATTCAAGTGAAAACGCTCCCTAAAGTGCCCGGAGTTGTAAATATTGTCACTTTGCTGGTCATTTCACGGCTTTCCACTGGTAATGTCTGTGATTACAAACGGCAGGAAATGTAGGAAGAATCGAATTACTTTAATTTCAAGGGGTTCTTCCAAGTTTTTAATCATTTCTGGAAACTCTAATTACGTATTTTAAGAGTTTTACCACAACTAGAGAGTTTTCTTACAAATATGTACTAGAACCGTCAGGATTTTAACAGAGTCACACAAAAGTCGCCAGAGTAATGCGGCCTCAATTGTAAACATAAGCAGTACAGTACTCACTTACAGGCTTTCGATACAAATTTTGAGCTGTATAAACAAGAATTCCAAATATTTGAAAGCAAATTCAAGTGAAAACGCTCCCTAAAGTGCCCAGAGTTGTAAATATTATCAGTTTGCTGGTCATTTCACAGCTTTCCACTGGTAATGTCTGTGATTACAAACGGCAGGAAATGTAGGAAGAATCGATTTACTTTAATTTCAAGGGGTTCTTCCAAGTTTTTAATCATTTCTGGAAACTCTAATTACGTATTTAAGAGTTTTACCACAACTAGAGAGTTTTCTTACAAATATGTACTGGAACCGTCAGGATTTTAACAGAGTCATACAAAACTCGGCAGAGTAATGGGGCCTCAATTGTAAACATACGCAGTTTAGACCTCACTCACAGGCTTTCTACACAAATTTTGAGCTGTATAAACAAGAATTCCTAATATTTGAAAGCAAATTCAACTAATAACGATCCCTAAAGTGCCCGGAGTTGTAAATATTATCAGTTTGCTGGTCATTTCAAGGCTTTCCACTGGTGATGTCTGTGATAACAAACGGCAGGAAATGTAGGAAGAATCTATTTACTTTAATTTCAAGGGGTTCTTCCAAGTTTTTAATCATTTCTGGAAACTCTAATTACGTATTTTAAGAGTTTTACCACGACTAGAGAGCTTTCTTACAAATATGTACTGGAACCGTCAGGATTTTAAAAGAGTCATACAAAAGTCGCCAGAGTAATGCGGCCTCAATTGTAAACATAAGCAGTACAGTCCTCCCTTACAGGCTTTCTACACAAATTTTTAGCTGTATAAACAAGAATTCCTAATATTTGAAAGCAAATTCAAGTGAAAACGCTCCCTAAAGTGCCCAGAGTTGTAAATATTATCAGTTTGCTGGTCATTTCACGGCTTTCCACTGGTAATGTCTGTGATTACAAACGGCAGGAAATGTAGGAATAATCTATTTACTTTAATTTCAAGGGGTTCTTCCAAGTTTTTAATCATTTCTGGAAACTCTGATTATGTATTTTAAGAGTTTTACCACAACTAGAGAGTTTTCTTACAAATATGTACTGGAACCGTCAGGATTTTAACAGAGTCACACAAAACTCGCCAGAGTAATGGGGCCTCAATTGTAAACATACGCAGTTTAGACCTCACTCACAGGCTTTCTACACAAATTTTGAGCTGTATAAACAAGAATTCCTAATATTTGAAAGCAAATTCAACTGATAACGCTCCCTAAAGTGCCCGGAGTTGTAAATATTGTCACTTTGCTGGTCATTTCACGGCTTTCCACTGGTAATGTCTGTGATTACAAACGGCAGGAAATGTAGGAAGAATCGATTTACTTTAATTTCAAGGGGTTCTTCCAAGTTTTTAATCATTTCTGGAAACTCTAATTACGTATTTAAGAGTTTTACCACAACTAGAGAGTTTTCTTACAAATATGTACTGGAACCGTCAGGATTTTAACAGAGTCACACAAAACTCGCCAGAGTAATGGGGCCTCAATTGTAAACATACGCAGTTTAGACGTCACTCACAGGCTTTCTACACAAATTTTGAGCTGTATAAACAAGAATTCCAAATATTTGAAAGCAAATTCAAGTGAAAACGCTCCCTAAAGTGCCCAGAGTTGTAAATATTATCAGTTTGCTGGTCATTTCACAGCTTTCCACTGGTAATGTCTGTGATTACAAACGGCAGGAAATGTTGGAAGAATCAATTTACTTTAATTTCAAGGGGTTCTTCCAAGTTTTTAATCATTTCTGGAAACTCTAATTATGTATTTTAAGAGTTTTACCACGACTAGAGAGCTTTCTTACAAATATGTACTGGAACCGTCAGGATTTTAAAAGAGTCATACAAAAGTCACCAGAGTAATGCGGCCTCAATTGTAAACATAAGCAGTACAGTCCTCCCTGACAGGCTTTCTACACAAATTTTGAGCTGTATAAACAAGAATTCCTAATATTTGAAAGCAAATTCAAGTGAAAACGCTCCCTAAAGTGCCCGGAGTTGTAAATATTGTCACTTTGCTGGTCATTTCACGGCATTCCACTGGTAATGTCTGTGATTACAAACGGCAGGAAATGTAGGAAGAATCGAATTACTTTAATTTCAAGGGGTTCTTCCAAGTTTTTAATCATTTCTGGAAACTCTAATTACGTATTTTAAGAGTTTTACCACAACTAGACAGTTTTCTTACAAATATGTACTGGAACCGTCAGGATTTTAACAGAGTCACACAAAAGTCGCCAGAGTAATGCGGCCTCAATTGTAAACATAAGCAGTACAGTCCTCACTTACAGGCTTTCTATACAAATTTTGAGCTGTATAAACAAGAATTCCAAATATTTGAAAGCAAATTCAAGTGAAAACGCTCCCTAAAGTGCCCAGAGTTGTAAATATTATCAGTTTGCTGGTCATTTCACAGCTTTCCACTGGTAATGTCTGTGATTACAAACTGCAGGAAATGTAGGAAGAATCGATTTACTTTAATTTCAAGGGGTTCTTCCAAGTTTTTAATCATTTCTGGAAACTCTAATTACGTATTTAAGAGTTTTACCACAACTTGAGATTTTTCTTACAAATATGTACTGGAACCGTCAGGATTTTAACAGAGTCATACAAAACTCGCCAGAGTAATGGGGCCTCAATTGTAAACATACGCAGTTTAGACCTCACTCACAGGCTTTCTACACAAATTTTGAGCTGTATAAACAAGAATTCCTAATATTTGAAAGCAAATTCAACTGATAACGCTCCCTAAAGTGCCCGGAGTTGTAAATATTATCAGTTTGCTGGTCATTTCACGGCTTTCCACTGCTAATGTCTGTGATTACAAACGGCAGGAAATGTAGGAAGAATCGATTTACTTTAATTTCAAGGGGTTCTTCCAAGTTTTTAATCATTTCTGGAAACTCTAATTACGTATTTAAGAGTTTTACCACAACTAGAGAGTTTTCTTACAAATATGTACTGGAACCGTCAGGATTTTAACAGAGTCATACAAAACTCGCCAGAGTAATGGGGCCTCAATTGTAAACATACGCAGTTTAGACCTCACTCACAGGCTTTCTACACAAATTTTGAGCTGTATAAACAAGAATTCCTAATATTTGAAAGCAAATTCAACTGATAACGCTCCCTAAAGTGCCCGGAGTTGTAAATATTATCAGTTTGCTGGTCATTTCACGGCTTTACACTGGTAATGTCTGTGATTACAAACGGCAGGAAATGTAGGAAGAATCGATTTACTTTAATTTCAAGGGGTTCTTCCAAGTTTTTAATCATTTCTGGAAACTCTAATTACGTATTTAAGAGTTTTACCACAACTAGAGAGTTTTCTTACAAATATGTACTGGAACCGTCAGGATTTTAACAGAGTCACACAAAAGTCGCCAGAGTAATGCGGCCTCAATTGTAAACATAAACAGTACAGTCCTCACTTACAGGCTTTCTGCACAAATTTTGAGCTGTATAAACAAGAATTCCTAATATTTGAAAGCAAATTCAAGTGAAAACGCTCCCTAAAGTGCCCAGAGTTGTAAATATTGTCACTTTGCTGGTCATTTCACGGCTTTCCACTGGTAATGTCTGTGATTACAAACGGCAGGAAATGTAGGAAGAATCGAATTACTTTAATTTCAAGGGGTTCTTCCAAGTTTTTAATCATTTCTGGAAACTCTAATTACGTATTTTAAGAGTTTTACCACAACTAGAGAGTTTTCTTACAAATATGTACTGGAACCGTCTGGATTTTAACAGAGTCACACAAAAGTCGCCAGAGTAATGCGGCCTCAATTGTAAACATAAGCAGTACAGTCCTCACTTACAGGCTTTCGATACAAATTTTGAGCTGTATAAACAAGAATTCCAAATATTTGAAAGCAAATTCAAGTGAAAACGCTCCCTAAAGTGCCCAGAGTTGTAAATATTATCAGTTTGCTAGTCATTTCACAGCTTTCCACTGGTAATGTCTGTGATTACAAACGGCAGGAAATGTAGGAAGAATCCATTTACTTTAATTTCAAGGGTTTCTTCCAACTTTTTAATCATTTCTGGAAACTCTAATTACGTATTTAAGAGTTTTACCACAACTAGAGAGTTTTCTTACAAATATGTACTGGAACCGTCAGGATTTTAACAGAGTCATACAAAACTCGGCAGAGTAATGGGGCCTCAATTGTAAACATACGCAGTTTAGACCTCACTCACAGGCTTTCTACACAAATTTTGAGCTGTATAAACAAGAATTCCTAATATTTGAAAGCAAATTCAACTAATAATGATCCCTAAAGTGCCCGGAGTTGTAAATATTATCAGTTTGCTGGTCATTTCAAGGCTTTCCACTGGTGTTGTCTGTGATAACAAACGGCAGGAAATGTAGGAAGAATCTATTTACTTTAATTTCAAGGGGTTCTTCCAAGTTTTTAATCATTTCTGGAAACTCTAATTACGTATTTTAAGAGTTTTACCACGACTAGAGAGCTTTCTTACAAATATGTACTGGAACCGTCAGGATTTTAAAAGAGTCATACAAAAGTCGCCAGAGTAATGCGGCCTCAATTGTAAACATAAGCAGTACAGTCCTCCCTTACAGGCTTTCTACACAAATTTTTAGCTGTATAAACAAGAATTCCTAATATTTGAAAGCAAATTCAAGTGAAAACGCTCCCTAAAGTGCCCAGAGTTGTAAATATTATCAGTTTGCTGGTCATTTCACGGCTTTCCACTGGTAATGTCTGTGATTACAAACGGCAGGAAATGTAGGAATAATCTATTTACTTTAATTTCAAGGGGTTCTTCCAAGTTTTTAATCATTTCTGGAAACTCTGATTATGTATTTTAAGAGTTTTACCACAACTAGAGAGTTTTCTTACAAATATGTACTGGAACCGTCAGGATTTTAACAGAGTCACACAAAACTCGCCAGAGTAATGGGGCCTCAATTGTAAACATACGCAGTTTAGACCTCACTCACAGGCTTTCTACACAAATTTTGAGCTGTATAAACAAGAATTCCTAATATTTGAAAGCAAATTCAACTGATAACGCTCCCTAAAGTGCCCGGAGTTGTAAATATTATCAGTTTGCTGGTCATTTCACGGCTTTACACTGGTAATGTCTGTGATTACAAACGGCAGGAAATGTAGGAAGAATCGATTTACTTTAATTTCAAGGGGTTCTTCCAAGTTTTTAATCATTTCTGGAAACTCTAATTACGTATTTAAGAGTTTTACCACAACTAGAGAGTTTTCTTACAAATATGTACTGGAACCGTCAGGATTTTAACAGAGTCACACAAAAGTCGCCAGAGTAATGCGGCCTCAATTGTAAACATAAACAGTACAGTCCTCACTTACAGGCTTTCTGCACAAATTTTGAGCTGTATAAACAAGAATTCCTAATATTTGAAAGCAAATTCAAGTGAAAACGCTCCCTAAAGTGCCCGGAGTTGTAAATATTGTCACTTTGCTGGTCATTTCACGGCTTTCCACTGGTAATGTCTGTGATTACAAACGGCAGGAAATGTAGGAAGAATCGAATTACTTTAATTTCAAGGGGTTCTTCCAAGTTTTTAATCATTTCTGGAAACTCTAATTACGTATTTTAAGAGTTTTACCACAACTAGAGAGTTTTCTTACAAATATGTACTGGAACCGTCAGGATTTTAACAGAGTCACACAAAAGTCGCCAGAGTAATGCGGCCTCAATTGTAAACATAAGCAGTATAGTCCTCACTTACAGGCTTTCGATACAAATTTTGAGCTGTATAAACAAGAATTCCAAATATTTGAAAACAAATTCAAGTGAAAACGCTCCCTAAAGTGCCCAGAGTTGTAAATATTATCAGTTTGCTGGTCATTTCACAGCTTTCCACTGGTAATGTCTGTGATTACAAACTGCAGGAAATGTAGGAAGAATCGATTTACTTTAATTTCAAGGGGTTCTTCCAAGTTTTTAATCATTTCTGGAAACTCTAATTACGTATTTAAGAGTTTTACCACAACTTGAGAGTTTTCTTACAAATATGTACTGGAACCGTCAGGATTTTAACAGAGTCATACAAAACTCGCCAGAGTAATGGGGCCTCAATTGTAAACATACGCAGTTTAGACCTCACTCACAGGCTTTCTACACAAATTTTGAGCTGTATAAACAAGAATTCCTAATATTTGAAAGCAAATTCAACTGATAACGCTCCCTAAAGTGCCCGGAGTTGTAAATATTATCAGTTTGCTGGTCATTTCACGGCTTTACACTGGTAATGTCTGTGATTACAAACGGCAGGAAATGTAGGAAGAATCGATTTACTTTAATTTCAAGGGGTTCTTCCAAGTTTTTAATCATTTCTGGAAACTCTAATTACGTATTTAAGAGTTTTACCACAACTAGAGAGTTTTCTTACAAATATGTACTGGAACCGTCAGGATTTTAACAGAGTCACACAAAAGTCGCCAGAGTAATGCGGCCTCAATTGTAAACATAAACAGTACAGTCCTCACTTACAGGCTTTCTGCACAAATTTTGAGCTGTATAAACAAGAATTCCTAATATTTGAAAGCAAATTCAAGTGAAAACGCTCCCTAAAGTGCCCAGAGTTGTAAATATTGTCACTTTGCTGGTCATTTCACGGCTTTCCACTGGTAATGTCTGTGATTACAAAAGGCAGGAAATGTAGGAAGAATCGAATTACTTTAATTTCAAGGGGTTCTTCCAAGTTTTTAATCATTTCTGGAAACTCTAATTACGTATTTTAAGAGTTTTACCACAACTAGAGAGTTTTCTTACAAATATGTACTGGAACCGTCAGGATTTTAACAGAGTCACACAAAAGTCGCCAGAGTAATGCGGCCTCAATTGTAAACATAAGCAGTACAGTCCTCACTTACAGGCTTTCGATACAAATTTTGAGCTGTATAAACAAGAATTCCAAATATTTGAAAGCAAATTCAAGTGAAAACGCTCCCTAAAGTGCCCAGAGTTGTAAATATTATCAGTTTGCTGGTCATTTCACAGCTTTCCACTGGTAATGTCTGTGATTACAAACGGCAGGAAATGTAGGAAGAATCGATTTACTTTAATTTCAAGAGGTTCTTCCAACTTTTTAATCATTTCTGGAAACTCTAATTACGTATTTAAGAGTTTTACCACGACTAGAGAGTTTTCTTACAAATATGTACTGGAACCGTCAGGATTTTAACAGAGTCATACAAAACTCGCCAGAGTAATGGGGCCTCAATTGTAAACATACGCAGTTTAGACCTCACTCACAGGCTTTCTACACAAATTTTGAGCTGTATAAACAAGAATTCCTAATATTTGAAAGCAAATTCAACTGATAACGCTCCCTAAAGTGCCCGGAGTTGTAAATATTATCAGTTTGCTGGTCATTTCACGGCTTTACACTGGTAATGTCTGTGATTACAAACGGCAGGAAATGTAGGAAGAATCGATTTACTTTAATTTCAAGGGGTTCTTCCAAGTTTTTAATCATTTCTGGAAACTCTAATTACGTATTTAAGAGTTTTACCACAACTAGAGAGTTTTCTTACAAATATGTACTGGAACCGTCAGGATTTTAACAGAGTCACACAAAAGTCGCCAGAGTAATGCGGCCTCAATTGTAAACATAAACAGTACAGTCCTCACTTACAGGCTTTCTGCACAAATTTTGAGCTGTATAAACAAGAATTCCTAATATTTGAAAGCAAATTCAAGTGAAAACGCTCCCTAAAGTGCCCAGAGTTGTAAATATTATCACTTTGCTGGTCATTTCACGGCTTTCCACTGGTAATGTCTGTGATTACAAACGGCAGGAAATGTAGGAAGAATCGAATTACTTTAATTTCAAGGGGTTCTTCCAAGTTTTTAATCATTTCTGGAAACTCTAATTACGTATTTTAAGAGTTTTACCACAACTAGAGAGTTTTCTTACAAATATGTACTGGAACCGTCTGGATTTTAACAGAGTCACACAAAAGTCGCCAGAGTAATGCGGCCTCAATTGTAAACATAAGCAGTACAGTCCTCACTTACAGGCTTTCGATACAAATTTTGAGCTGTATAAACAAGAATTCCAAATATTTGAAAGCAAATTCAAGTGAAAACGCTCCCTAAAGTGCCCAGAGTTGTAAATATTATCAGTTTGCTGGTCATTTCACAGCTTTCCACTGGTAATGTCTGTGATTACAAACGGCAGGAAATGTAGGAAGAATCGATTTACTTTAATTTCAAGAGGTTCTTCCAACTTTTTAATCATTTCTGGAAACTCTAATTACGTATTTAAGAGTTTTACCACAACTAGAGAGTTTTCTTACAAATATATACTGGAACCGTCAGGATTTTAACAGAGTCATACAAAACTCGGCAGAGTAATGGGGCCTCAATTGTAAACATACGAAGTTTAGACCTCACTCACAGGCTTTCTACACAAATTTTGAGCTGTATAAACAAGAATTCCTAATATTTGAAAGCAAATTCAACTAATAACGCTCCCTAAAGTGCCCGGAGTTGTAAATATTGTCACTTTGCTGGTCATTTCAAGGCTTTCCACTGGTGATGTCTGTGATAACAAACGGCAGGAAATGTAGGAAGAATCTATTTACTTTAATTTCAAGGGGTTCTTCCAAGTTTTTAATCATTTCTGGAAACTCTAATTACGTATTTTAAGAGTTTTACCACGACTAGAGAGCTTTCTTACAAATATGTACTGGAACCGTCAGGATTTTAAAAGAGTCATACAAAAGTCGCCAGAGTAATGCGGCCTCAATTGTAAACATAAGCAGTACAGTCCTCCCTTACAGGCTTTCTACACAAATTTTTAGCTGTATAAACAAGAATTCCTAATATTTGAAAGCAAATTCAAGTGAAAACGCTCCCTAAAGTGCCCAGAGTTGTAAATATTATCAGTTTGCTGGTCATTTCACGGCTTTCCACTGGTAATGTCTGTGATTACAAACGGCAGGAAATGTAGGAATAATCTATTTACTTTAATTTCAAGGGGTTCTTCCAAGTTTTTAATCATTTCTGGAAACTCTGATTATGTATTTTAAGAGTTTTACCACAACTAGAGAGTTTTCTTACAAATATGTACTGGAACCGTCAGGATTTTAACAGAGTCACACAAAACTCGCCAGAGTAATGGGGCCTCAATTGTAAACATACGCAGTTTAGACCTCACTCACAGGCTTTCTACACAAATTTTGAGCTGTATAAACAAGAATTCCTAATATTTGAAAGCAAATTCAACTGATAACGCTCCCTAACGTGCCCGGAGTTGTAAATATTATCAGTTTGCTGGTCATTTCACGGCTTTCCACTGGTAATGTCTGTGATTACAAACGGCAGGAAATGTAGGAAGAATCGAATTACTTTAATTTCAAGGGGTTCTTCCAAGTTTTTAATCATTTCTGGAAACTCTAATTACGTATTTTAAGAGTTTTACCACAACTAGAGAGTTTTCTTACAAATATGTACTGGAACCGTCAGGATTTTAACAGAGTCACACAAAAGTCGCCAGAGTAATGCGGCCTCAATTGTAAACATAAGCAGTACAGTCCTCACTTACAGGCTTTCGATACAAATTTTGAGCTGTATAAACAAGAATTCCAAATATTTGAAAGCAAATTCAAGTGAAAACGCTCCCTAAAGTGCCCAGAGTTGTAAATATTATCAGTTTGCTGGTCATTTCACAGCTTTCCACTGGTAATGTCTGTGATTACAAACTGCAGGAAATGTAGGAAGAATCGATTTACTTTAATTTCAAGGGGTTCTTCCAAGTTTTTAATCATTTCTGGAAACTCTAATTACGTATTTAAGAGTTTTACCACAACTTGAGAGTTTTCTTACAAATATGTACTGGAACCGTCAGGATTTTAACAGAGTCATACAAAACTCGCCAGAGTAATGGGGCCTCAATTGTAAACATACGCAGTTTAGACCTCACTCACAGGCTTTCTACACAAATTTTGAGCTGTATAAACAAGAATTCCTAATATTTGAAAGCAAATTCAACTAATAACGCTCCCTAAAGTGCCCGGAGTTGTAAATATTGTCACTTTGCTGGTCATTTCACGGCTTTCCACTGCTAATGTCTGTGATTACAAACTGCAGGAAATGTAGGAAGAATCGATTTACTTTAATTTCAAGGGGTTCTTCCAAGTTTTTAATCATTTCTGGAAACTCTAATTACGTATTTAAGAGTTTTACCACAACTTGAGAGTTTTCTTACAAATATGTACTGGAACCGTCAGGATTTTAACAGAGTCATACAAAACTCGCCAGAGTAATGGGGCCTCAATTGTAAACATACGCAGTTTAGACCTCACTCACAGGCTTTCTACACAAATTTTGAGCTGTATAAACAAGAATTCCTAATATTTGAAAGCAAATTCAACTGATAACGCTCCCTAAAGTGCCCGGAGTTGTAAATATTATCAGTTTGCTGGTCATTTCACGGCTTTACACTGGTAATGTCTGTGATTACAAACGGCAGGAAATGTAGGAAGAATCGATTTACTTTAATTTCAAGGGGTTCTTCCAAGTTTTTAATCATTTCTGGAAACTCTAATTACGTATTTAAGAGTTTTACCACAACTAGAGAGTTTTCTTACAAATATGTACTGGAACCGTCAGGATTTTAACAGAGTCACACAAAAGTCGCCAGAGTAATGCGGCCTCAATTGTAAACATAAGCAGTACAGTCCTCACTTACAGGCTTTCTGCACAAATTGTGAGCTGTATAAACAAGAATTCCTAATATTTGAAAGCAAATTCAAGTGAAAACGCTCCCTAAAGTGCCCGGAGTTGTAAATATTGTCACTTTGCTGGTCATTTCACGGCTTTCCACTGGTAATGTCTGTGATTACAAACGGCAGGAAATGTAGGAAGAATCGAATTACTTTAATTTCAAGGGGTTCTTCCAAGTTTTTAATCATTTCTGGAAACTCTAATTACGTATTTTAAGAGTTTTACCACAACTAGAGAGTTTTCTTACAAATATGTACTGGAACCGTCAGGATTTTAACAGAGTCACACAAAAGTCGCCAGAGTAATGCGGCCTCAATTGTAAACATAAGCAGTACAGTCCTCACTTACAGGCTTTCGATACAAATTTTGAGCTGTATAAACAAGAATTCCAAATATTTGAAAGCAAATTCAAGTGAAAACGCTCCCTAAAGTGCCCAGAGTTGTAAATATTATCAGTTTGCTGGTCATTTCACAGCTTTCCACTGGTAATGTCTGTGATTACAAACGGCAGGAAATGTAGGAAGAATCGATTTACTTTAATTTCAAGGGGTTCTTCCAAGTTTTTAATCATTTCTGGAAACTCTAATTACGTATTTAAGAGTTTTACCACAACTAGAGAGTTTTCTTACAAATATGTACTGGAACCGTCAGGATTTTAACAGAGTCATACAAAACTCGGCAGAGTAATGGGGCCTCAATTGTAAACATACGCAGTTTAGACCTCACTCACAGGCTTTCTACACAAATTTTGAGCTGTATAAACAAAAATTCCTAATATTTGAAAGCAAATTCAACTAATAACGATCCCTAAAGTGCCCGGAGTTGTAAATATTATCAGTTTGCTGGTCATTTCAAGGCTTTCCACTGGTGATGTCTGTGATAACAAACGGCAGGAAATGTAGGAAGAATCTATTTACTTTAATTTCAAGGGGTTCTTCCAAGTTTTTAATCATTTCTGGAAACTCTAATTACGTATTTTAAGAGTTTTACCACGACTAGAGAGCTTTCTTACAAATATGTACTGGAACCGTCAGGATTTTAAAAGAGTCATACAAAAGTCGCCAGAGTAATGCGGCCTCAATTGTAAACATAAGCAGTACAGTCCTCCCTTACAGGCTTTCTACACAAATTTTTAGCTGTATAAACAAGAATTCCTAATATTTGAAAGCAAATTCAAGTGAAAACGCTCCCTAAAGTGCCCAGAGTTGTAAATATTATCAGTTTGCTGGTCATTTCACGGCTTTCCACTGGTAATGTCTGTGATTACAAACGGCAGGAAATGTAGGAATAATCTATTTACTTTAATTTCAAGGGGTTCTTCCAAGTTTTTAATCATTTCTGGAAACTCTGATTATGTATTTTAATAGTTTTACCACAACTAGAGAGTTTTCTTACAAATATGTACTGGAACCGTCAGGATTTTAACAGAGTCACACAAAACTCGCCAGAGTAATGGGGCCTCAATTGTAAACATACGCAGTTTAGACCTCACTCACAGGCTTTCTACACAAATTTTGAGCTGTATAAACAAGAATTCCTAATATTTGAAAGCAAATTCAACTGATAACGCTCCCTAAAGTGCCCGGAGTTGTAAATATTGTCACTTTGCTGGTCATTTCACGGCTTTCCACTGGTAATGTCTGTGATTACAAACGGCAGGAAATGTAGGAAGAATCGATTTACTTTAATTTCAAGGGGTTCTTCCAAGTTTTTAATCATTTCTGGAAACTCTAATTACGTATTTTAAGAGTTTTACCACAACTAGAGAGTTTTCTTACAAATATGTACTGGAACCGTCAGGATTTTAACAGAGTCACACAAAAGTCGCCAGAGTAATGCGGCCTCAATTGTAAACATAAGCAGTACAGTCCTCACTTACAGGCTTTCGATACAAATTTTGAGCTGTATAAACAAGAATTCCAAATATTTGAAAGCAAATTCAAGTGAAAACGCTCCCTAAAGTGCCCAGAGTTGTAAATATTATCAGTTTGCTGGTCATTTCACAGCTTTCCACTGGTAATGTCTGTGATTACAAACGGCAGGAAATGTAGGAAGAATCGATTTACTTTAATTTCAAGGGGTTCTTCCAACTTTTTAATCATTTCTGGAAACTCTAATTACGTATTTAAGAGTTTTACCACAACTAGAGAGTTTTCTTACAAATATGTACTGGAACCGTCAGGATTTTAACAGAGTCATACAAAACTCGGCAGAGTAATGGGGCCTCAATTGTAAACATACGAAGTTTAGACCTCACTCACAGGCTTTCTACACAAATTTTGAGCTGTATAAACAAGAATTCCTAATATTTGAAAGCAAATTCAACTAATAACGATCCCTAAAGTGCCCGGAGTTGTAAATATTATCAGTTTGCTGGTCATTTCAAGGCTTTCCACTGGTGATGTCTGTGATAACAAACGGCAGGAAATGTAGGAAGAATCTATTTACTTTAATTTCAAGGGGTTCTTCCAAGTTTTTAATCATTTCTGGAAACTCTAATTACGTATTTTAAGAGTTTTACCACGACTAGAGAGCTTTCTTACAAATATGTACTGGAACCGTCAGGATTTTAAAAGAGTCATACAAAAGTCGCCAGAGTAATGCGGCCTCAATTGTAAACATAAGCAGTACAGTCCTCCCTTACAGGCTTTCTACACAAATTTTTAGCTGTATAAACAAGAATTCCTAATATTTGAAAGCAAATTCAATTGAAAACGCTCCCTAAAGTGCCCAGAGTTGTAAATATTATCAGTTTGCTGGTCATTTCACGGCTTTCCACTGGTAATGTCTGTGATTACAAACGGCAGGAAATGTAGGAATAATCTATTTACTTTAATTTCAAGGGGTTGTTCCAAGTTTTTAATCATTTCTGGAAACTCTGATTATGTATTTTAAGAGTTTTACCACAACTAGAGAGTTTTCTTACAAATATGTACTGGAACCGTCAGGATTTTAACAGAGTCACACAAAACTCGCCAGAGTAATGGGGCCTCAATTGTAAACATACGCAGTTTAGACCTCACTCACAGGCTTTCTACACAAATTTTGAGCTGTATAAACAAGAATTCCTAATATTTGAAAGCAAATTCAACTGATAACGCTCCCTAACGTGCCCGGAGTTGTAAATATTATCAGTTTGCTGGTCATTTCACGGCTTTCCACTGGTAATGTCTGTGATTACAAACGGCAGGAAATGTAGGAAGAATCGATTTACTTTAATTTCAAGGGGTTCTTCCAAGTTTTTAATCATTTCTGGAAACTCTAATTACGTATTTAAGAGTTTTACCACAACTAGAGAGTTTTCTTACAAATATGTACTGGAACCGTCAGGATTTTAACAGAGTCACACAAAAGTCGCCAGAGTAATGCGGCCTCAATTGTAAACATAAGCAGTACAGTCCTCACTTACAGGCTTTCTGTACAAATTTTGAGCTGTATAAACAAGAATTCCAAATATTTGAAAGCAAATTCAAGTGAAAACGCTCCCTAAAGTGCACGGAGTTGTAAATATTGTCACTTTGCTGGTCATTTCACGGCTTTCCACTGGTAATGTCTGTGATTACAAACGGCAGGAAATGTAGGAAGAATCGAATTACTTTAATTTCAAGGGGTTCTTCCAAGTTTTTAATCATTTCTGGAAACTCTAATTACGTATTTTAAGAGTTTTACCACAACTAGAGTGTTTTCTTACAAATATGTACTGGAACCGTCAGGATTTTAACAGAGTCACACAAAAGTCGCCAGAGTAATGCGGCCTCAATTGTAAACATAAGCAGTACAGTCCTCACTTACAGGCTTTCTATACAAATTTTGAGCTGTATAAACAAGAATTCCAAATATTTGAAAGCAAATTGAAGTGAAAACGCTCCCTAAAGTGCCCAGAGTTGTAAATATTATCAGTTTGCTGGTCATTTCACAGCTTTCCACTGGTAATGTCTGTGATTACAAACGGCAGGAAATGTAGGAAGAATCGATTTATTTTAATTTCAAGGGGTTCTTCCAAGTTTTTAATCATTTCTGGAAACTCTAATTACGTATTTAAGAGTTTTACCACAACTTGAGAGTTTTCTTACAAATATGTACTGGAACCGTCAGGATTTTAACAGAGTCATACAAAACTCGCCAGAGTAATGGGGCCTCAATTGTAAACATACGCAGTTTAGACCTCACTCACAGGCTTTCTACACAAATTTTGAGCTGTATAAACAAGAATTCCTAATATTTGAAAGCAAATTCAACTGATAACGCTCCCTAAAGTGCCCGGAGTTGTAAATATTATCAGTTTGCTGGTCATTTCACGGCTTTACACTGGTAATGTCTGTGATTACAAACGGCAGGAAATGTAGGAAGAATCGATTTACTTTAATTTCAAGGGGTTCTTCCAAGTTTTTAATCATTTCTGGAAACTCTAATTACGTATTTAAGAGTTTTACCACAACTAGAGAGTTTTCTTACAAATATGTACTGGAACCGTCAGGATTTTAACAGAGTCACACAAAAGTCGCCAGAGTAATGCGGCCTCAATTGTAAACATAAGCAGTACAGTCCTCACTTACAGGCTTTCTGCACAAATTGTGAGCTGTATAAACAAGAATTCCTAATATTTGAAAGCAAATTCAAGTGAAAACGCTCCCTAAAGTGCCCGGAGTTGTAAATATTATCAGTTTGCTGGTCATTTCACGGCTTTACACTGGTAATGTCTGTGATTACAAACGGCAGGAAATGTAGGAAGAATCGATTTACTTTAATTTCAAGGGGTTCTTCCAAGTTTTTAATCATTTCTGGAAACTCTAATTAAGTATTTAAGAGTTTTACCACAACTAGAGAGTTTTCTTACAAATATGTACTGGAACCATCAGGATTTTAACAGAGTCACACAAAAGTCGCCAGAGTAATGCGGCCTCAATTGTAAACATAAGCAGTACAGTCCTCACTTACAGGCTTTCTGCACAAATTGTGAGCTGTATAAACAAGAATTCCTAATATTTGAAAGCAAATTCAAGTGAAAACGCTCCCTAAAGTGCCCGGAGTTGTAAATATTATCAGTTTGCTGGTCATTTCACGGCTTTCCACTGGTAATGTCTGTGATTACAAACGGCAGGAAATGTAGGAAGAATCGATTTACTTTAATTTCAAGGGGTTCTTCCAAGTTTTTAATCATTTCTGGAAACTCTAATTACGTATTTAAGAGTTTTACCACAACTAGAGAGTTTTCTTACAAATATGTACTGGAACCGTCAGGATTTTAACAGAGTCACACAAAAGTCGCCAGAGTAATGCGGCCTCAATTGTAAACATAAGCAGTACAGTCCTCACTTACAGGCTTTCTGTACAAATTTTGAGCTGTATAAACAAGAATTCCAAATATTTGAAAGCAAATTCAAGTGAAAACGCTCCCTAAAGTGCCCGGAGTTGTAAATATTGTCACTTTGCTGGTCATTTCACGGCTTTCCACTGGTAATGTCTGTGATTACAAACGGCAGGAAATGTAGGAAGAATCGAATTACTTTAATTTCAAGGGGTTCTTCCAAGTTTTTAATCATTTCTGGAAACTCTAATTACGTATTTTAAGAGTTTTACCACAACTAGAGAGTTTTCTTACAAATATGTACTGGAACCGTCAGGATTTTAACAGAGTCACACAAAAGTCGCCAGAGTAATGCGGCCTCAATTGTAAACATAAGCAGTACAGTCCTCACTTACAGGCTTTCTATACAAATTTTGAGCTGTATAAACAAGAATTCCAAATATTTGAAAGCAAATTCAAGTGAAAACGCTCCCTAAAGTGCCCAGAGTTGTAAATATTATCAGTTTGCTGGTCATTTCACAGCTTTCCACTGGTAATGTCTGTGATTACAAACTGCAGGAAATGTAGGAAGAATCGATTTACTTTAATTTCAAGGGGTTCTTCCAAGTTTTTAATCATTTCTGGAAACTCTAATTACGTATTTAAGAGTTTTACCACAACTTGAGAGTTTTCTTACAAATATGTACTGGAACCGTCAGGATTTTAACAGAGTCATACAAAACTCGCCAGAGTAATGGGGCCTCAATTGTAAACATACGCAGTTTAGACCTCACTCACAGGCTTTCTACACAAATTCTGAGCTGTATAAACAAGAATTCCTAATATTTGAAAGCAAATTCAACTAATAACGCTCCCTAAAGTGCCCGGAGTTGTAAATATTGTCACTTTGCTGGTCATTTCACGGCTTTCCACTGCTAATGTCTGTGATTACAAACGGCAGGAAATGTAGGAAGAATCGATTTACTTTAATTTCAAGGGGTTCTTCCAAGTTTTTAATCATTTCTGGAAACTCTAATTACGTATTTAAGAGTTTTACCACAACTTGAGAGTTTTCTTACAAATATGTACTGGAACCGTCAGGATTTTAACAGAGTCACACAAAAGTCGCCAGAGTAATGCGGCCTCAATTGTAAACATAAGCAGTACAGTCCTCACTTACAGGCTTTCTGCACAAATTGTGAGCTGTATAAACAAGAATTCCTAATATTTGAAAGCAAATTCAAGTGAAAACGCTCCCTAAAGTGCCCGGAGTTGTAAATATTGTCACTTTGCTGGTCATTTCACGGCTTTCCACTGGTAATGTCTGTGATTACAAACGGCAGGAAATGTAGGAAGAATCGAATTACTTTAATTTCAAGGGGTTCTTCCAAGTTTTTAATCATTTCTGGAAACTCTAATTACGTATTTTAAGAGTTTTACCACAACTAGAGAGTTTTCTTACAAATATGTACTGGAACCGTCAGGATTTTAACAGAGTCACACAAAAGTCGCCAGAGTAATGCGGCCTCAATTGTAAACATAAGCAGTACAGTCCTCACTTACAGGCTTTCGATACAAATTTTGAGCTGTATAAACAAGAATTCCAAATATTTGAAAGCAAATTCAAGTGAAAACGCTCCCTAAAGTGCCCAGAGTTGTAAATATTATCAGTTTGCTGGTCATTTCACAGCTTTCCACTGGTAATGTCTGTGATTACAAACGGCAGGAAATGTAGGAAGAATCGATTTACTTTAATTTCAAGGGGTTCTTCCAAGGTTTTAATCATTTCTGGAAACTCTAATTACGTATTTAAGAGTTTTACCACAACTAGAGAGTTTTCTTACAAATATGTACTGGAACCGTCAGGATTTTAACAGAGTCATACAAAACTCGGCAGAGTAATGGGGCCTCAATTGTAAACATACGCAGTTTAGACCTCACTCACAGGCTTTCTACACAAATTTTGAGCTGTATAAACAAGAATTCCTAATATTTGAAAGCAAATTCAACTAATAACGATCCCTAAAGTGCCCGGAGTTGTAAATATTATCAGTTTGCTGGTCATTTCAAGGCTTTCCACTGGTGATGTCTGTGATAACAAACGGCAGGAAATGTAGGAAGAATCTATTTACTTTAATTTCAAGGGGTTCTTCCAAGTTTTTAATCATTTCTGGAAACTCTAATTACGTATTTTAAGAGTTTTACCACGACTAGAGAGCTTTCTTACAAATATGTACTGGAACCGTCAGGATTTTAAAAGAGTCATACAAAAGTCGCCAGAGTAATGCGGCCTCAATTGTAAACATAAGCAGTACAGTCCTCCCTTACAGGCTTTCTACACAAATTTTTAGCTGTATAAACAAGAATTCCTAATATTTGAAAGCAAATTCAAGTGAAAACGCTCCCTAAAGTGCCCAGAGTTGTAAATATTATCAGTTTGCTGGTCATTTCACGGCTTTCCACTGGTAATGTCTGTGATTACAAACGGCAGGAAATGTAGGAATAATCTATTTACTTTAATTTCAAGGGGTTCTTCCAAGTTTTTAATCATTTCTGGAAACTCTGATTATGTATTTTAAGAGTTTTACCACAACTAGAGAGTTTTCTTACAAATATGTACTGGAACCGTCAGGATTTTAACAGAGTCACACAAAACTCGCCAGAGTAATGGGGCCTCAATTGTAAACATACGCAGTTTAGACCTCACTCACAGGCTTTCTACACAAATTTTGAGCTGTATAAACAAGAATTCCTAATATTTGAAAGCAAATTCAACTGATAACGCTCCCTAAAGTGCCCGGAGTTGTAAATATTGTCACTTTGCTGGTCATTTCACGGCTTTCCACTGGTAATGTCTGTGATTACAAACGGCAGGAAATGTAGGAAGAATCGATTTACTTTAATTTCAAGGGGTTCTTCCAAGTTTTTAATCATTTCTGGAAACACTAATTACGTATTTAAGAGTTTTACCACAACTAGAGAGTTTTCTTACAAATATGTACTGGAACCGTCAGGATTTTAACAGAGTCACACAAAACTCGCCAGAGTAATGGGGCCTCTATTGTAAACATATGCAGTTTAGACGTCACTCACAGGCTTTCTACACAAATTTTGAGCTGTATAAACAAGAATTCCAAATATTTGAAAGCAAATTCAAGTGAAAACGCTCCCTAAAGTGCCCAGAGTTGTAAATATTATCAGTTTGCTGGTCATTTCACAGCTTTCCACTGGTAATGTCTGTGATTACAAACGGCAGGAAATGTTGGAAGAATCAATTTACTTTAATTTCAAGGGGTTCTTCCAAGTTTTTAATCATTTCTGGAAACTCTAATTATGTATTTTAAGAGTTTTACCACGACTAGAGAGCTTTCTTACAAATATGTACTGGAACCGTCAGGATTTTAAAAGAGTCATACAAAAGTCACCAGAGTAATGCGGCCTCAATTGTAAACATAAGCAGTACAGTCCTCCCTTACAGGCTTTCTACACAAATTTTGAGCTGTATAAACAAGAATTCCTAATATTTGAAAGCAAATTCAAGTGAAAACGCTCCCTAAAGTGCCCGGAGTTGTAAATATTGTCACTTTGCTGGTCATTTCACGGCTTTCCACTGGTAATGTCTGTGATTACAAACGGCAGGAAATGTAGGAAGAATCGAATTACTTTAATTTCAAGGGGTTCTTCCAAGTTTTTAATCATTTCTGGAAACTCTAATTACGTATTTTAAGAGTTTTACCACAACTAGAGAGTTTTCTTACAAATATGTACTGGAACCGTCAGGATTTTAACAGAGTCACACAAAAGTCGCCAGAGTAATGCGGCCTCAATTGTAAACATAAGCAGTACAGTCCTCACTTACAGGCTTTCTATACAAATTTTGAGCTGTATAAACAAGAATTCCAAATATTTGAAAGCAAATTCAAGTGAAAACGCTCCCTAAAGTGCCCAGAGTTGTAAATATTATCAGTTTGCTGGTCATTTCACAGCTTTCCACTGGTAATGTCTGTGATTACAAACTGCAGGAAATGTGGGAAGAATCGATTTACTTTAATTTCAAGGGGTTCTTCCAAGTTTTTAATCATTTCTGGAAACTCTAATTACGTATTTAAGAGTTTTACCACAACTTGAGAGTTTTCTTACAAATATGTACTGGAACCGTCAGGATTTTAACAGAGTCATACAAAACTCGCCAGAGTAATGGGGCCTCAATTGTAAACATACGCAGTTTAGACCTCACTCACAGGCTTTCTACACAAATTTTGAGCTGTATAAACAAGAATTCCTAATATTTGAAAGCAAATTCAACTAATAACGCTCCCTAAAGTGCCCGGAGTTGTAAATATTGTCACTTTGCTGGTCATTTCACGGCTTTCCACTGCTAATGTCTGTGATTACAAACGGCAGGAAATGTAGGAAGAATCGATTTACTTTAATTTCAAGGGGTTCTTCCAAGTTTTTAATCATTTCTGGAAACTCTAATTACGTATTTAAGAGTTTTACCACAACTTGAGAGTTTTCTTACAAATATGTACTGGAACCGTCAGGATTTTAACAGAGTCATACAAAACTCGCCAGAGTAATGGGGCCTCAATTGTAAACATACGCAGTTTAGACCTCACTCACAGGCTTTCTACACAAATTTTGAGCTGTATAAACAAGAATTCCTAATATTTGAAAGCAAATTCAACTGATAACGCTCCCTAAAGTGCCCGGAGTTGTAAATATTATCAGTTTGCTGGTCATTTCACGGCTTTACACTGGTAATGTCTGTGATTACAAACGGCAGGAAATGTAGGAAGAATCGATTTACTTTAATTTCAAGGGGTTCTTCCAAGTTTTTAATCATTTCTGGAAACTCTAATTACGTATTTAAGAGTTTTACCACAACTAGAGAGTTTTCTTACAAATATGTACTGGAACCGTCAGGATTTTAACAGAGTCACACAAAAGTCGCCAGAGTAATGCGGCCTCAATTGTAAACATAAGCAGTACAGTCCTCACTTACAGGCTTTCTGCACAAATTGTGAGCTGTATAAACAAGAATTCCTAATATTTGAAAGCAAATTCAAGTGAAAACGCTCCCTAAAGTGCCCAGAGTTGTAAATATTGTCACTTTGCTGGTCATTTCACGGCTTTCCACTGGTAATGTCTGTGATTACAAACGGCAGGAAATGTAGGAAGAATCGATTTACTTTAATTTCAAGGGGTTCTTCCAAGTTTTTAATCATTTCTGGAAACTCTAATTACGTATTTTAAGAGTTTTACCACAACTAGAGAGTTTTCTTACAAATATGTACTGGAACCGTCAGGATTTTAACAGAGTCACACAAAAGTCGCCAGAGTAATGCGGCCTCAATTGTAAACATAAGCAGTACAGTCCTCACTTACAGGCTTTCGATACAAATTTTGAGCTGTATAAACAAGAATTCCAAATATTTGAAAGCAAATTCAAGTGAAAACGCTCCCTAAAGTGCCCAGAGTTGTAAATATTATCAGTTTGCTGGTCATTTCACAGCTTTCCACTGGTAATGTCTGTGATTACAAACGGCAGGAAATGTAGGAAGAATCGATTTACTTTAATTTCAAGGGGTTCTTCCAAGTTTTTAATCATTTCTGGAAACTCTAATTACGTATTTAAGAGTTTTACCACAACTAGAGAGTTTTCTTACAAATATGTACTGGAACCGTCAGGATTTTAACAGAGTCATACAAAACTCGGCAGAGTAATGGGGCCTCAATTGTAAACATACGCAGTTTAGACCTCACTCACAGGCTTTCTACACAAATTTTGAGCTGTATAAACAAGAATTCCTAATATTTGAAAGCAAATTCAACTAATAACGATCCCTAAAGTGCCCGGAGTTGTAAATATTATCAGTTTGCTGGTCATTTCAAGGCTTTCCACTGGTGATGTCTGTGATAACAAACGGCAGGAAATGTAGGAAGAATCTATTTACTTTAATTTCAAGGGGTTCTTCCAAGTTTTTAATCATTTCTGGAAACTCTAATTACGTATTTTAAGAGTTTTACCACGACTAGAGAGCTTTCTTACAAATATGTACTGGAACCGTCAGGATTTTAAAAGAGTCATACAAAAGTCGCCAGAGTAATGCGGCCTCAATTGTAAACATAAGCAGTACAGTCCTCCCTTACAGGCTTTCTACACAAATTTTTAGCTATATAAACAAGAATTCCTAATATTTGAAAGCAAATTCAAGTGAAAACGCTCCCTAAAGTGCCCAGAGTTGTAAATATTATCAGTTTGCTGGTCATTTCACGGCTTTCCACTGGTAATGTCTGTGATTACAAACGGCAGGAAATGTAGGAATAATCTATTTACTTTAATTTCAAGGGGTTCTTCCAAGTTTTTAATCATTTCTGGAAACTCTGATTATGTATTTTAAGAGTTTTACCACAACTAGAGAGTTTTCTTACAAATATGTACTGGAACCGTCAGGATTTTAACAGAGTCACACAAAACTCGCCAGAGTAATGGGGCCTCAATTGTAAACATACGCAGTTTAGACCTCACTCACAGGCTTTCTACACAAATTTTGAGCTGTATAAACAAGAATTCCTAATATTTGAAAGCAAATTCAACTGATAACGCTCCCTAAAGTGCCCGGAGTTGTAAATATTGTCACTTTGCTGGTCATTTCACGGCTTTCCACTGGTAATGTCTGTGATTACAAACGGCAGGAAATGTAGGAAGAATCGATTTACTTTAATTTCAAGGGGTTCTTCCAAGTTTTTAATCATTTCTGGAAACTCTAATTACGTATTTAAGAGTTTTACCACAACTAGAGAGTTTTCTTACAAATATGTACTGGAACCGTCAGGATTTTAACAGAGTCACACAAAACTCGCCAGAGTAATGGGGCCTCAATTGTAAACATACGCAGTTTAGACCTCACTCACAGGCTTTCTACACAAATTTTGAGCTGTATAAACAAGAATTCCTAATATTTGAAAGCAAATTCAACTGATAACGCTCCCTAAAGTGCCCGGAGTTGTAAATATTATCAGTTTGCTGGTCATTTCACGGCTTTTCACTGCTAATGTCTGTGATTACAAACGGCAGGAAATGTAGGAAGAATCGATTTACTTTAATTTCAAGGGGTTCTTCCAAGTTTTTAATCATTTCTGGAAACTCTAATTACGTATTTAAGAGTTTTACCACAACTAGAGAGTTTTCTTACAAATATGTACTGGAACCGTCAGGATTTTAACAGAGTCATACAAAACTCGCCAGAGTAATGGGGCCTCAATTGTAAACATACGCAGTTTAGACCTCACTCACAGGCTTTCTACACAAATTTTGAGCTGTATAAACAAGAATTCCTAATATTTGAAAGCAAATTCAACTGATAACGCTCCCTAAAGTGCCCGGAGTTGTAAATATTATCAGTTTGCTGGTCATTTCACGGCTTTACACTGGTAATGTCTGTGATTACAAACGGCAGGAAATGTAGGAAGAATCGATTTACTTTAATTTCAAGGGGTTCTTCCAAGTTTTTAATCATTTCTGGAAACTCTAATTACGTATTTAAGAGTTTTACCACAACTAGAGAGTTTTCTTACAAATATGTACTGGAACCGTCAGGATTTTAACAGAGTCACACAAAAGTCGCCAGAGTAATGCGGCCTCAATTGTAAACATAAACAGTACAGTCCTCACTTACAGGCTTTCTGCACAAATTTTTAGCTGTATAAACAAGAATTCCTAATATTTGAAAGCAAATTCAAGTGAAAACGCTCCCTAAAGTGCCCAGAGTTGTAAATATTGTCACTTTGCTGGTCATTTCACGGCTTTCCACTGGTAATGTCTGTGATTACAAACGGCAGGAAATGTAGGAAGAATCGAATTACTTTAATTTCAAGGGGTTCTTCCAAGTTTTTAATCATTTCTGGAAACTCTAATTACGTATTTTAAGAGTTTTACCACAACTAGAGAGTTTTCTTACAAATATGTACTGGAACCGTCTGGATTTTAACAGAGTCACACAAAAGTCGCCAGAGTAATGCGGCCTCAATTGTAAACATAAGCAGTACAGTCCTCACTTACAGGCTTTCGATACAAATTTTGAGCTGTATAAACAAGAATTCCAAATATTTGAAAGCAAATTCAAGTGAAAACGCTCCCTAAAGTGCCCAGAGTTGTAAATATTATCAGTTTGCTGGTCATTTCACAGCTTTCCACTGGTAATGTCTGTGATTACAAACGGCAGGAAATGTAGGAAGAATCCATTTACTTTAATTTCAAGGGTTTCTTCCAACTTTTTAATCATTTCTGGAAACTCTAATTACGTATTTAAGAGTTTTACCACAACTAGAGAGTTTTCTTACAAATATGTACTGGAACCGTCAGGATTTTAACAGAGTCATACAAAACTCGGCAGAGTAATGGGGCCTCAATTGTAAACATACGCAGTTTAGACCTCACTCACAGGCTTTCTACACAAATTTTGAGCTGTATAAACAAGAATTCCTAATATTTGAAAGCAAATTCAACTAATAACGATCCCTAAAGTGCCCGGAGTTGTAAATATTATCAGTTTGCTGGTCATTTCAAGGCTTTCCACTGGTGTTGTCTGTGATAACAAACGGCAGGAAATGTAGGAAGAATCTATTTACTTTAATTTCAAGGGGTTCTTCCAAGTTTTTAATCATTTCTGGAAACTCTAATTACGTATTTTAAGAGTTTTACCACGACTAGAGAGCTTTCTTACAAATATGTACTGGAACCGTCAGGATTTTAAAAGAGTCATACAAAAGTCGCCAGAGTAATGCGGCCTCAATTGTAAACATAAGCAGTACAGTCCTCCCTTACAGGCTTTCTACACAAATTTTGAGCTGTATAAACAAGAATTCCTAATATTTGAAAGCAAATTCAAGTGAAAACGCTCCCTAAAGTGCCCAGAGTTGTAAATATTATCAGTTTGCTGGTCATTTCACGGCTTTCCACTGGTAATGTCTGTGATTACAAACGGCAGGAAATGTAGGAAGAATCTATTTACTTTAATTTCAAGGGGTTCTTCCAAGTTTTTAATCATTTCTGGAAACTCTGATTATGTATTTTAAGAGTTTTACCACAACTAGAGAGTTTTCTTACAAATATGTACTGGAACCGTCAGGATTTTAACAGAGTCACACAAAACTCGCCAGAGTAATGGGGCCTCAATTGTAAACATACGCAGTTTAGACCTCACTCACAGGCTTTCTACACAAATTTTGAGCTGTATAAACAAGAATTCCTAATATTTGAAAGCAAATTCAACTGATAACGCTCCCTAAAGTGCCCGGAGTTGTAAATATTATCAGTTTGCTGGTCATTTCACGGCTTTACACTGGTAATGTCTGTGATTACAAACGGCAGGAAATGTAGGAAGAATCGATTTACTTTAATTTCAAGGGGTTCTTCCAAGTTTTTAATCATTTCTGGAAACTCTAATTACGTAGTTAAGAGTTTTACCACAACTAGAGAGTTTTCTTACAAATATGTACTGGAACCGTCAGGATTTTAACAGAGTCACACAAAAGTCGCCAGAGTAATGCGGCCTCAATTGTAAACATAAACAGTACAGTCCTCACTTACAGGCTTTCTGCACAAATTTTGAGCTGTATAAACAAGAATTCCTAATATTTGAAAGCAAATTCAAGTGAAAACGCTCCCTAAAGTGCCCGGAGTTGTAAATATTGTCACTTTGCTGGTCATTTCACGGCTTTCCACTGGTAATGTCTGTGATTACAAACGGCAGGAAATGTAGGAAGAATCGAATTACTTTAATTTCAAGGGGTTCTTCCAAGTTTTTAATCATTTCTGGAAACTCTAATTACGTATTTTAAGAGTTTTACCACAACTAGAGAGTTTTCTTACAAATATGTACTGGAACCGTCAGGATTTTAACAGAGTCACACAAAAGTCGCCAGAGTAATGCGGCCTCAATTGTAAACATAAGCAGTATAGTCCTCACTTACAGGCTTTCGATACAAATTTTGAGCTGTATAAACAAGAATTCCAAATATTTGAAAGCAAATTCAAGTGAAAACGCTCCCTAAAGTGCCCAGAGTTGTAAATATTATCAGTTTGCTGGTCATTTCACAGCTTTCCACTGGTAATGTCTGTGATTACAAACTGCAGGAAATGTAGGAAGAATCGATTTACTTTAATTTCAAGGGGTTCTTCCAAGTTTTTAATCATTTCTGGAAACTCTAATTACGTATTTAAGAGTTTTACCACAACTTGAGATTTTTCTTACAAATATGTACTGGAACCGTCAGGATTTTAACAGAGTCATACAAAACTCGCCAGAGTGATGGGGCCTCAATTGTAAACATACGCAGTTTAGACCTCACTCACAGGCTTTCTACACAAATTTTGAGCTGTATAAACAAGAATTCCTAATATTTGAAAGCAAATTCAACTGATAACGCTCCCTAAAGTGCCCGGAGTTGTAAATATTATCAGTTTGCTGGTCATTTCACGGCTTTTCACTGCTAATGTCTGTGATTACAAACGGCAGTAAATGTAGGAAGAATCGATTTACTTTAATTTCAAGGGGTTCTTCCAAGTTTTTAATCATTTCTGGAAACTCTAATTACGTATTTAAGAGTTTTACCACAACTAGAGAGTTTTCTTACAAATATGTACTGGAACCGTCAGGATTTTAACAGAGTCATACAAAACTCGCCAGAGTAATGGGGCCTCAATTGTAAACATACGCAGTTTAGACCTCACTCACAGGCTTTCTACACAAATTTTGAGCTGTATAAACAAGAATTCCTAATATTTGAAAGCAAATTCAACTGATAACGCTCCCTAAAGTGCCCGGAGTTGTAAATATTATCAGTTTGCTGGTCATTTCACGGCTTTACACTGGTAATGTCTGTGATTACAAACGGCAGGAAATGTAGGAAGAATCGATTTACTTTAATTTCAAGGGGTTCTTCCAAGTTTTTAATCATTTCTGGAAACTCTAATTACGTATTTAAGAGTTTTACCACAACTAGAGAGTTTTCTTACAAATATGTACTGGAACCGTCAGGATTTTAACAGAGTCACACAAAAGTCGCCAGAGTAATGGCGCCTCAATTGTAAACATACGCAGTTTAGACCTCACTCACAGGCTTTCTACACAAATTTTGAGCTGTATAAACAAGAATTCCTAATATTTGAAAGCAAATTCAACTGATAACGCTCCCTAAAGTGCCCGGAGTTGTAAATATTATCAGTTTGCTGGTCATTTCACGGCTTTACACTGGTAATGTCTGTGATTACAAACGGCAGGAAATGTAGGAAGAATCGATTTACTTTAATTTCAAGGGGTTCTTCCAAGTTTTTAATCATTTCTGGAAACTCTAATTACGTATTTAAGAGTTTTACCACAACTAGAGAGTTTTCTTACAAATATGTACTGGAACCGTCAGGATTTTAACAGAGTCACACAAAAGTCGCCAGAGTAATGCGGCCTCAATTGTAAACATAAACAGTACAGTCCTCACTTACAGGCTTTCTGCACAAATTTTTAGCTGTATAAACAAGAATTCCTAATATTTGAAAGCAAATTCAAGTGAAAACGCTCCCTAAAGTGCCCAGAGTTGTAAATATTGTCACTTTGCTGGTCATTTCACGGCTTTCCACTGGTAATGTCTGTGATTACAAACGGCAGGAAATGTAGGAAGAATCGAATTACTTTAATTTCAAGGGGTTCTTCCAAGTTTTTAATCATTTCTGGAAACTCTAATTACGTATTTTAAGAGTTTTACCACAACTAGAGAGTTTTCTTACAAATATGTACTGGAACCGTCTGGATTTTAACAGAGTCACACAAAAGTCGCCAGAGTAATGCGGCCTCAATTGTAAACATAAGCAGTACAGTCCTCACTTACAGGCTTTCGATACAAATTTTGAGCTGTATAAACAAGAATTCCAAATATTTGAAAGCAAATTCAAGTGAAAACGCTCCCTAAAGTGCCCAGAGTTGTAAATATTATCAGTTTGCTGGTCATTTCACAGCTTTCCACTGGTAATGTCTGTGATTACAAACGGCAGGAAATGTAGGAAGAATCCATTTACTTTAATTTCAAGGGTTTCTTCCAACTTTTTAATCATTTCTGGAAACTCTAATTACGTATTTAAGAGTTTTACCACAACTAGAGAGTTTTCTTACAAATATGTACTGGAACCGTCAGGATTTTAACAGAGTCATACAAAACTCGGCAGAGTAATGGGGCCTCAATTGTAAACATACGCAGTTTAGACCTCACTCACAGGCTTTCTACACAAATTTTGAGCTGTATAAACAAGAATTCCTAATATTTGAAAGCAAATTCAACTAATAACGATCCCTAAAGTGCCCGGAGTTGTAAATATTATCAGTTTGCTGGTCATTTCAAGGCTTTCCACTGGTGTTGTCTGTGATAACAAACGGCAGGAAATGTAGGAAGAATCTATTTACTTTAATTTCAAGGGGTTCTTCCAAGTTTTTAATCATTTCTGGAAACTCTAATTACGTATTTTAAGAGTTTTACCACGACTAGAGAGCTTTCTTACAAATATGTACTGGAACCGTCAGGATTTTAAAAGAGTCATACAAAAGTCGCCAGAGTAATGCGGCCTCAATTGTAAACATAAGCAGTACAGTCCTCCCTTACAGGCTTTCTACACAAATTTTGAGCTGTATAAACAAGAATTCCTAATATTTGAAAGCAAATTCAAGTGAAAACGCTCCCTAAAGTGCCCAGAGTTGTAAATATTATCAGTTTGCTGGTCATTTCACGGCTTTCCACTGGTAATGTCTGTGATTACAAACGGCAGGAAATGTAGGAAGAATCTATTTACTTTAATTTCAAGGGGTTCTTCCAAGTTTTTAATCATTTCTGGAAACTCTGATTATGTATTTTAAGAGTTTTACCACAACTAGAGAGTTTTCTTACAAATATGTACTGGAACCGTCAGGATTTTAACAGAGTCACACAAAACTCGCCAGAGTAATGGGGCCTCAATTGTAAACATACGCAGTTTAGACCTCACTCACAGGCTTTCTACACAAATTTTGAGCTGTATAAACAAGAATTCCTAATATTTGAAAGCAAATTCAACTGATAACGCTCCCTAAAGTGCCCGGAGTTGTAAATATTATCAGTTTGCTGGTCATTTCACGGCTTTACACTGGTAATGTCTGTGATTACAAACGGCAGGAAATGTAGGAAGAATCGATTTACTTTAATTTCAAGGGGTTCTTCCAAGTTTTTAATCATTTCTGGAAACTCTAATTACGTAGTTAAGAGTTTTACCACAACTAGAGAGTTTTCTTACAAATATGTACTGGAACCGTCAGGATTTTAACAGAGTCACACAAAAGTCGCCAGAGTAATGCGGCCTCAATTGTAAACATAAACAGTACAGTCCTCACTTACAGGCTTTCTGCACAAATTTTGAGCTGTATAAACAAGAATTCCTAATATTTGAAAGCAAATTCAAGTGAAAACGCTCCCTAAAGTGCCCGGAGTTGTAAATATTGTCACTTTGCTGGTCATTTCACGGCTTTCCACTGGTAATGTCTGTGATTACAAACGGCAGGAAATGTAGGAAGAATCGAATTACTTTAATTTCAAGGGGTTCTTCCAAGTTTTTAATCATTTCTGGAAACTCTAATTACGTATTTTAAGAGTTTTACCACAACTAGAGAGTTTTCTTACAAATATGTACTGGAACCGTCAGGATTTTAACAGAGTCACACAAAAGTCGCCAGAGTAATGCGGCCTCAATTGTAAACATAAGCAGTATAGTCCTCACTTACAGGCTTTCGATACAAATTTTGAGCTGTATAAACAAGAATTCCAAATATTTGAAAGCAAATTCAAGTGAAAACGCTCCCTAAAGTGCCCAGAGTTGTAAATATTATCAGTTTGCTGGTCATTTCACAGCTTTCCACTGGTAATGTCTGTGATTACAAACTGCAGGAAATGTAGGAAGAATCGATTTACTTTAATTTCAAGGGGTTCTTCCAAGTTTTTAATCATTTCTGGAAACTCTAATTACGTATTTAAGAGTTTTACCACAACTTGAGATTTTTCTTACAAATATGTACTGGAACCGTCAGGATTTTAACAGAGTCATACAAAACTCGCCAGAGTGATGGGGCCTCAATTGTAAACATACGCAGTTTAGACCTCACTCACAGGCTTTCTACACAAATTTTGAGCTGTATAAACAAGAATTCCTAATATTTGAAAGCAAATTCAACTGATAACGCTCCCTAAAGTGCCCGGAGTTGTAAATATTATCAGTTTGCTGGTCATTTCACGGCTTTTCACTGCTAATGTCTGTGATTACAAACGGCAGTAAATGTAGGAAGAATCGATTTACTTTAATTTCAAGGGGTTCTTCCAAGTTTTTAATCATTTCTGGAAACTCTAATTACGTATTTAAGAGTTTTACCACAACTAGAGAGTTTTCTTACAAATATGTACTGGAACCGTCAGGATTTTAACAGAGTCATACAAAACTCGCCAGAGTAATGGGGCCTCAATTGTAAACATACGCAGTTTAGACCTCACTCACAGGCTTTCTACACAAATTTTGAGCTGTATAAACAAGAATTCCTAATATTTGAAAGCAAATTCAACTGATAACGCTCCCTAAAGTGCCCGGAGTTGTAAATATTATCAGTTTGCTGGTCATTTCACGGCTTTACACTGGTAATGTCTGTGATTACAAACGGCAGGAAATGTAGGAAGAATCGATTTACTTTAATTTCAAGGGGTTCTTCCAAGTTTTTAATCATTTCTGGAAACTCTAATTACGTATTTAAGAGTTTTACCACAACTAGAGAGTTTTCTTACAAATATGTACTGGAACCGTCAGGATTTTAACAGAGTCACACAAAAGTCGCCAGAGTAATGCGGCCTCAATTGTAAACATAAACAGTACAGTCCTCACTTACAGGCTTTCTGCACAAATTTTTAGCTGTATAAACAAGAATTCCTAATATTTGAAAGCAAATTCAAGTGAAAACGCTCCCTAAAGTGCCCAGAGTTGTAAATATTGTCACTTTGCTGGTCATTTCACGGCTTTCCACTGGTAATGTCTGTGATTACAAACGGCAGGAAATGTAGGAAGAATCGAATTACTTTAATTTCAAGGGGTTCTTCCAAGTTTTTAATCATTTCTGGAAACTCTAATTACGTATTTTAAGAGTTTTACCACAACTAGAGAGTTTTCTTACAAATATGTACTGGAACCGTCTGGATTTTAACAGAGTCACACAAAAGTCGCCAGAGTAATGCGGCCTCAATTGTAAACATAAGCAGTACAGTCCTCACTTACAGGCTTTCGATACAAATTTTGAGCTGTATAAACAAGAATTCCAAATATTTGAAAGCAAATTCAAGTGAAAACGCTCCCTAAAGTGCCCAGAGTTGTAAATATTATCAGTTTGCTGGTCATTTCACAGCTTTCCACTGGTAATGTCTGTGATTACAAACGGCAGGAAATGTAGGAAGAATCCATTTACTTTAATTTCAAGGGTTTCTTCCAACTTTTTAATCATTTCTGGAAACTCTAATTACGTATTTAAGAGTTTTACCACAACTAGAGAGTTTTCTTACAAATATGTACTGGAACCGTCAGGATTTTAACAGAGTCATACAAAACTCGGCAGAGTAATGGGGCCTCAATTGTAAACATACGCAGTTTAGACCTCACTCACAGGCTTTCTACACAAATTTTGAGCTGTATAAACAAGAATTCCTAATATTTGAAAGCAAATTCAACTAATAACGATCCCTAAAGTGCCCGGAGTTGTAAATATTATCAGTTTGCTGGTCATTTCAAGGCTTTCCACTGGTGTTGTCTGTGATAACAAACGGCAGGAAATGTAGGAAGAATCTATTTACTTTAATTTCAAGGGGTTCTTCCAAGTTTTTAATCATTTCTGGAAACTCTAATTACGTATTTTAAGAGTTTTACCACGACTAGAGAGCTTTCTTACAAATATGTACTGGAACCGTCAGGATTTTAAAAGAGTCATACAAAAGTCGCCAGAGTAATGCGGCCTCAATTGTAAACATAAGCAGTACAGTCCTCCCTTACAGGCTTTCTACACAAATTTTGAGCTGTATAAACAAGAATTCCTAATATTTGAAAGCAAATTCAAGTGAAAACGCTCCCTAAAGTGCCCAGAGTTGTAAATATTATCAGTTTGCTGGTCATTTCACGGCTTTCCACTGGTAATGTCTGTGATTACAAACGGCAGGAAATGTAGGAAGAATCTATTTACTTTAATTTCAAGGGGTTCTTCCAAGTTTTTAATCATTTCTGGAAACTCTGATTATGTATTTTAAGAGTTTTACCACAACTAGAGAGTTTTCTTACAAATATGTACTGGAACCGTCAGGATTTTAACAGAGTCACACAAAACTCGCCAGAGTAATGGGGCCTCAATTGTAAACATACGCAGTTTAGACCTCACTCACAGGCTTTCTACACAAATTTTGAGCTGTATAAACAAGAATTCCTAATATTTGAAAGCAAATTCAACTGATAACGCTCCCTAAAGTGCCCGGAGTTGTAAATATTATCAGTTTGCTGGTCATTTCACGGCTTTACACTGGTAATGTCTGTGATTACAAACGGCAGGAAATGTAGGAAGAATCGATTTACTTTAATTTCAAGGGGTTCTTCCAAGTTTTTAATCATTTCTGGAAACTCTAATTACGTATTTAAGAGTTTTACCACAACTAGAGAGTTTTCTTACAAATATGTACTGGAACCGTCAGGATTTTAACAGAGTCACACAAAAGTCGCCAGAGTAATGCGGCCTCAATTGTAAACATAAACAGTACAGTCCTCACTTACAGGCTTTCTGCACAAATTTTGAGCTGTATAAACAAGAATTCCTAATATTTGAAAGCAAATTCAAGTGAAAACGCTCCCTAAAGTGCCCGGAGTTGTAAATATTGTCACTTTGCTGGTCATTTCACGGCTTTCCACTGGTAATGTCTGTGATTACAAACGGCAGGAAATGTAGGAAGAATCGAATTACTTTAATTTCAAGGGGTTCTTCCAAGTTTTTAATCATTTCTGGAAACTCTAATTACGTATTTTAAGAGTTTTACCACAACTAGAGAGTTTTCTTACAAATATGTACTGGAACCGTCAGGATTTTAACAGAGTCACACAAAAGTCGCCAGAGTAATGCGGCCTCAATTGTAAACATAAGCAGTATAGTCCTCACTTACAGGCTTTCGATACAAATTTTGAGCTGTATAAACAAGAATTCCAAATATTTGAAAGCAAATTCAAGTGAAAACGCTCCCTAAAGTGCCCAGAGTTGTAAATATTATCAGTTTGCTGGTCATTTCACAGCTTTCCACTGGTAATGTCTGTGATTACAAACTGCAGGAAATGTAGGAAGAATCGATTTACTTTAATTTCAAGGGGTTCTTCCAAGTTTTTAATCATTTCTGGAAACTCTAATTACGTATTTAAGAGTTTTACCACAACTTGAGAGTTTTCTTACAAATATGTACTGGAACCGTCAGGATTTTAACAGAGTCATACAAAACTCGCCAGAGTAATGGGGCCTCAATTGTAAACATACGCAGTTTAGACCTCACTCACAGGCTTTCTACACAAATTTTGAGCTGTATAAACAAGAATTCCTAATATTTGAAAGCAAATTCAACTGATAACGCTCCCTAAAGTGCCCGGAGTTGTAAATATTGTCACTTTGCTGGTCATTTCACGGCTTTCCACTGCTAATGTCTGTGATTACAAACGGCAGGAAATGTAGGAAGAATCGATTTACTTTAATTTCAAGGGGTTCTTCCAAGTTTTTAATCATTTCTGGAAACTCTAATTACGTATTTAAGAGTTTTACCACAACTAGAGATTTTTCTTACAAATATGTACTGGAACCGTCAGGATTTTAACAGAGTCATACAAAACTCGCCAGAGTAATGGGGCCTCAATTGTAAACATACGCAGTTTAGACCTCACTCACAGGCTTTCTACACAAATTTTGAGCTGTATAAACAAGAATTCCTAATATTTGAAAGCAAATTCAACTGATAACGCTCCCTAAAGTGCCCGGAGTTGTAAATATTGTCACTTTGCTGGTCATTTCACGGCTTTCCCCTGGTAATGTCTGCGATTACAAACGGCAGGAAATGTAGGAAGAATCGATTTACTTTAATTTCAAGGGGTTCTTCCAAGTTTTTAATCATTTCTGGAAACTCTAATTACGTATTTAAGAGTTTTACCACAACTAGAGAGTTTTCTTACAAATATGTACTGGAACCGTCAGGATTTTAACAGAGTCACACAAAAGTCGCCAGAGTAATGCGGCCTCAATTGTAAACATAAACAGTACAGTCCTCACTTACAGGCTTTCTGCACAAATTTTGAGCTGTATAAACAAGAATTCCTAATATTTGAAAGCAAATTCAAGTGAAAACGCTCCCTAAACTGCCCAGAGTTGTAAATATTGTCACTTTGCTGGTCATTTCACGGCTTTCCACTGGTAATGTCTGTGATTACAAACGGCAGGAAATGTAGGAAGAATCGAATTACTTTAATTTCAAGGGGTTCTTCCAAGTTTTTAATCATTTCTGGAAACTCTAATTACGTATTTTAAGAGTTTTACCACAACTAGAGAGTTTTCTTACAAATATGTACTGGAACCGTCTGGATTTTAACAGAGTCACACAAAAGTCGCCAGAGTAATGCGGCCTCAATTGTAAACATAAGCAGTACAGTCCTCACTTACAGGCTTTCGATACAAATTTTGAGCTGTATAAACAAGAATTCCAAATATTTGAAAGCAAATTCAAGTGAAAACGCTCCCTAAAGTGCCCAGAGTTGTAAATATTATCAGTTTGCTGGTCATTTCACAGCTTTCCACTGGTAATGTCTGTGATTACAAACGGCAGGAAATGTAGGAAGAATCGATTTACTTTAATTTCAAGGGGTTCTTCCAACTTTTTAATCATTTCTGGAAACTCTAATTACGTATTTAAGAGTTTTACCACAACTAGAGAGTTTTCTTACAAATATGTACTGGAACCGTCAGGATTTTAACAGAGTCATACAAAACTCGGCAGAGTAATGGGGCCTCAATTGTAAACATACGCAGTTTAGACCTCACTCACAGGCTTTCTACACAAATTTTGAGCTGTATAAACAAGAATTCCTAATATTTGAAAGCAAATTCAACTAATAACGATCCCTAAAGTGCCCGGAGTTGTAAATATTGTCACTTTGCTGGTCATTTCACGGCTTTCCACTGGTGATGTCTGTGATAACAAACGGCAGGAAATGTAGGAAGAATCTATTTACTTTAATTTCAAGGGGTTCTTCCAAGTTTTTAATCATTTCTGGAAACTCTAATTACGTATTTTAAGAGTTTTACCACGACTAGAGAGCTTTCTTACAAATATGTACTGGAACCGTCAGGATTTTAAAAGAGTCATACAAAAGTCGCCAGAGTAATGCGGCCTCAATTGTAAACATAAGCAGTACAGTCCTCACTTACAGGCTTTCTACACAAATTTTTAGCTGTATAAACAAGAATTCCTAATATTTGAAAGCAAATTCAAGTGAAAACGCTCCCTAAAGTGCCCAGAGTTGTAAATATTATCAGTTTGCTGGTCATTTCACGGCTTTCCACTGGTAATGTCTGTGATTACAAACGGCAGGAAATGTAGGAATAATCTATTTACTTTAATTTCAAGGGGTTCTTCCAAGTTTTTAATCATTTCTGGAAACTCTGATTATGTATTTTAAGAGTTTTACCACAACTAGAGAGTTTTCTTACAAATATGTACTGGAACCGTCAGGATTTTAACAGAGTCACACAAAACTCGCCAGAGTAATGGGGCCTCAATTGTAAACATACGCAGTTTAGACCTCACTCACAGGCTTTCTACACAAATTTTGACCTGTATAAACAAGAATTCCTAATATTTGAAAGCAAATTCAACTGATAACGCTCCCTAAAGTGCCCGGAGTTGTAAATATTGTCACTTTGCTGGTCATTTCACGGCTTTCCACTGGTAATGTCTGTGATTACAAACGGCAGGAAATGTAGGAAGAATCGATTTACTTTAATTTCAAGGGGTTCTTCCAAGTTTTTAATCATTTCTGGAAACTCTAATTACGTATTTAAGAGTTTTACCACAACTAGAGAGTTTTCTTACAAATATGTACTGGAACCGTCAGGATTTTAACAGAGTCACACAAAACTCGCAAGAGTAATGGGGCCTCAATTGTAAACATACGCAGTTTAGACCTCACTCACAGGCTTTCTACACAAATTTTGAGCTGTATAAACAAGAATTCCAAATATTTGAAAGCAAATTCAAGTGAAAACGCTCCCTAAAGTGCCCAGAGTTGTAAATATTATCAGTTTGCTGGTCATTTCACAGCTTTCCACTGGTAATGTCTGTGATTACAAACGGCAGGAAATGTTGGAAGAATCAATTTACTTTAATTTCAAGGGCTTCTTCCAAGTTTTTAATCATTTCTGGAAACTCTAATTATGTATTTTAAGAGTTTTACCACGACTAGAGAGCTTTCTTACAAATATGTACTGGAACCGTCAGGATTTTAAAAGAGTCATACAAAAGTCACCAGAGTAATGCGGCCTCAATTGTAAACATAAGCAGTACAGTCCTCCCTTACAGGCTTTCTACACAAATTTTGAGCTGTATAAACAAGAATTCCTAATATTTGAAAGCAAATTCAAGTGAAAACGCTCCCTAAAGTGCCCAGAGTTGTAAATATTATCAGTTTGCTGGTCATTTCACAGCTTTCCACTGGTAATGTCTGTGATTACAAACGGCAGAAAATGTAGGAATAATCTATTTACTTTAATTTCAAGGAGTTCTTCCAAGTTTTTAATCATTTCTGGAAACTCTAATTACGTACTTTAAGAGTTTTACCACAACTTGAGAGTTTTCTTACAAATATGTACTGGAACCGTCAGGATTTTAAAAGAGTCATAAAAAAGTTGCCAGAGTAATGGGGCCTCAATTTTAAACATACGCAGTTTAGACCTCACTCACAGGCTTTCTACACAAATTTTGAGCTGTATAAACAAGAATTCCTAATATTTGAAAGCAAATTCAACTGATATCGCTCCCTAAAGTGCCCGGAGTTGTAAATATTATCAGTTTGCTGGTCATTTCACGGCTTTACACTGGTAATGTCTGTGATTACAAACGGCAGGAAATGTAGGAAGAATCGATTTACTTTAATTTCAAGGGGTTCTTCCAAGTTTTTAATCATTTCTGGAAACTCTAATTACGTATTTAAGAGTTTTACCACAACTTGAGAGTTTTCTTACAAATATGTACTGGAACCGTCAGGATTTTAACAGAGTCATACAAAACTCGCCAGAGTAATGGGGCCTCAATTGTAAACATACGCAGTTTAGACCTCACTCACAGGCTTTCTACACAAATTTTGAGCTGTATAAACAAGAATTCCTAATATTTGAAAGCAAATTCAACTGATAACGCTCCCTAAAGTGCCCGGAGTTGTAAATATTATCAGTTTGCTGGTCATTTCACGGCTTTACACTGGTAATGTCTGTGATTACAAACGGCAGGAAATGTAGGAAGAATCGATTTACTTTAATTTCAAGGGGTTCTTCCAAGTTTTTAATCATTTCTGGAAACTCTAATTACGTATTTAAGAGTTTTACCACAACTAGAGAGTTTTCTTACAAATATGTACTGGAACCGTCAGGATTTTAACAGAGTCACACAAAAGTCGCCAGAGTAATGCGGCCTCAATTGTAAACATAAGCAGTACAGTCCTCACTTACAGGCTTTCTGCACAAATTGTGAGCTGTATAAACAAGAATTCCTAATATTTGAAAGCAAATTCAAGTGAAAACGCTCCCTAAAGTGCCCGGAGTTGTAAATATTATCAGTTTGCTGGTCATTTCACGGCTTTCCACTGGTAATGTCTGTGATTACAAACGGCAGGAAATGTAGGAAGAATCGATTTACTTTAATTTCAAGGGGTTCTTCCAAGTTTTTAATCATTTCTGGAAACTCTAATTACGTATTTAAGAGTTTTACCACAACTAGAGAGTTTTCTTACAAATATGTACTGGAACCGTCAGGATTTTAACAGAGTCACACAAAAGTCGCCAGAGTAATGCGGCCTCAATTGTAAACATAAGCAGTACAGTCCTCACTTACAGGCTTTCTGTACAAATTTTGAGCTGTATAAACAAGAATTCCAAATATTTGAAAGCAAATTCAAGTGAAAACGCTCCCTAAAGTGCCCGGAGTTGTAAATATTGTCACTTTGCTGGTCATTTCACGGCTTTCCACTGGTAATGTCTGTGATTACAAACGGCAGGAAATGTAGGAAGAATCGAATTACTTTAATTTCAAGGGGTTCTTCCAAGTTTTTAATCATTTCTGGAAACTCTAATTACGTATTTAAGAGTTTTACCACAACTTGAGAGTTTTCTTACAAATATGTACTGGAACCGTCAGGATTTTAACAGAGTCATACAAAACTCGCCAGAGTAATGGGGCCTCAATTGTAAACATACGCAGTTTAGACCTCACTCACAGGCTTTCTACACAAATTTTGAGCTGTATAAACAAGAATTCCTAATATTTGAAAGCAAATTCAACTAATAACGCTCCCTAAAGTGCCCGGAGTTGTAAATATTGTCACTTTGCTGGTCATTTCACGGCTTTCCACTGCTAATGTCTGTGATTACAAACGGCAGGAAATGTAGGAAGAATCGATTTACTTTAATTTCAAGGGGTTCTTCCAAGTTTTTAATCATTTCTGGAAACTCTAATTACGTATTTAAGAGTTTTACCACAACTTGAGAGTTTTCTTACAAATATGTACTGGAACCGTCAGGATTTTAACAGAGTCATACAAAACTCGCCAGAGTAATGGGGCCTCAATTGTAAACATACGCAGTTTAGACCTCACTCACAGGCTTTCTACACAAATTTTGAGCTGTATAAACAAGAATTCCTAATATTTGAAAGCAAATTCAACTGATAACGCTCCCTAAAGTGCCCGGAGTTGTAAATATTATCAGTTTGCTGGTCATTTCACGGCTTTACACTGGTAATGTCTGTGATTACAAACGGCAGGAAATGTAGGAAGAATCGATTTACTTTAATTTCAAGGGGTTCTTCCAAGTTTTTAATCATTTCTGGAAACTCTAATTACGTATTTAAGAGTTTTACCACAACTAGAGAGTTTTCTTACAAATATGTACTGGAACCGTCAGGATTTTAACAGAGTCACACAAAAGTCGCCAGAGTAATGCGGCCTCAATTGTAAACATAAGCAGTACAGTCCTCACTTACAGGCTTTCTGCACAAATTGTGAGCTGTATAAACAAGAATTCCTAATATTTGAAAGCAAATTCAAGTGAAAATGCTCCCTAAAGTGCCCGGAGTTGTAAATATTGTCACTTTGCTGGTCATTTCACGGCTTTCCACTGGTAATGTCTGTGATTACAAACGGCAGGAAATGTAGGAAGAATCGAATTACTTTAATTTCAAGCGGTTCTTCCAAGTTTTTAATCATTTCTGGAAACTCTAATTACGTATTTTAAGAGTTTTACCACAACTAGAGAGTTTTCTTACAAATATGTACTGGAACCGTCAGGATTTTAACAGAGTCACACAAAAGTCGCCAGAGTAATGCGGCCTCAATTGTAAACATAAGCAGTACAGTCCTCACTTACAGGCTTTCGATACAAATTTTGAGCTGTATAAACAAGAATTCCAAATATTTGAAAGCAAATTCAAGTGAAAACGCTCCCTAAAGTGCCCAGAGTTGTAAATATTATCAGTTTGCTGGTCATTTCACAGCTTTCCACTGGTAATGTCTGTGATTACAAACGGCAGGAAATGTAGGAAGAATCGATTTACTTTAATTTCAAGGGGTTCTTCCAAGGTTTTAATCATTTCTGGAAACTCTAATTACGTATTTAAGAGTTTTACCACAACTAGAGAGTTTTCTTACAAATATGTACTGGAACCGTCAGGATTTTAACAGAGTCATACAAAACTCGGCAGAGTAATGGGGCCTCAATTGTAAACATACGCAGTTTAGACCTCACTCACAGGCTTTCTACACAAATTTTGAGCTGTATAAACAAGAATTCCTAATATTTGAAAGCAAATTCAACTAATAACGATCCCTAAAGTGCCCGGAGTTGTAAATATTATCAGTTTGCTGGTCATTTCAAGGCTTTCCACTGGTGATGTCTGTGATAACAAACGGCAGGAAATGTAGGAAGAATCTATTTACTTTAATTTCAAGGGGTTCTTCCAAGTTTTTAATCATTTCTGGAAACTCTAATTACGTATTTTAAGAGTTTTACCACGACTAGAGAGCTTTCTTACAAATATGTACTGGAACCGTCAGGATTTTAAAAGAGTCATACAAAAGTCGCCAGAGTAATGCGGCCTCAATTGTAAACATAAGCAGTACAGTCCTCCCTTACAGGCTTTCTACACAAATTTTTAGCTGTATAAACAAGAATTCCTAATATTTGAAAGCAAATTCAAGTGAAAACGCTCCCTAAAGTGCCCAGAGTTGTAAATATTATCAGTTTGCTGGTCATTTCACGGCTTTCCACTGGTAATGTCTGTGATTACAAACGGCAGGAAATGTAGGAATAATCTATTTACTTTAATTTCAAGGGGTTCTTCCAAGTTTTTAATCATTTCTGGAAACTCTGATTATGTATTTTAAGAGTTTTACCACAACTAGAGAGTTTTCTTACAAATATGTACTGGAACCGTCAGGATTTTAACAGAGTCACACAAAACTCGCCAGAGTAATGGGGCCTCAATTGTAAACATACGCAGTTTAGACCTCACTCACAGGCTTTCTACACAAATTTTGAGCTGTATAAACAAGAATTCCTAATATTTGAAAGCAAATTCAACTGATAACGCTCCCTAAAGTGCCCGGAGTTGTAAATATTGTCACTTTGCTGGTCATTTCACGGCTTTCCACTGGTAATGTCTGTGATTACAAACGGCAGGAAATGTAGGAAGAATCGATTTACTTTAATTTCAAGGGGTTCTTCCAAGTTTTTAATCATTTCTGGAAACTCTAATTACGTATTTAAGAGTTTTACCACAACTAGAGAGTTTTCTTACAAATATGTACTGGAACCGTCAGGATTTTAACAGAGTCACACAAAACTCGCCAGAGTAATGGGGCCTCAATTGTAAACATATGCAGTTTAGACGTCACTCACAGGCTTTCTACACAAATTTTGAGCTGTATAAACAAGAATTCCAAATATTTGAAAGCAAATTCAAGTGAAAACGCTCCCTAAAGTGCCCAGAGTTGTAAATATTATCAGTTTGCTGGTCATTTCACAGCTTTCCACTGGTAATGTCTGTGATTACAAACGGCAGGAAATGTTGGAAGAATCAATTTACTTTAATTTCAAGGGGTTCTTCCAAGTTTTTAATCATTTCTGGAAACTCTAATTATGTATTTTAAGAGTTTTACCACGACTAGAGAGCTTTCTTACAAATATGTACTGGAACCGTCAGGATTTTAAAAGAGTCATACAAAAGTCACCAGAGTAATGCGGCCTCAATTGTAAACATAAGCAGTACAGTCCTCCCTTACAGGCTTTCTACACAAATTTTGAGCTGTATAAACAAGAATTCCTAATATTTGAAAGCAAATTCAAGTGAAAACGCTCCCTAAAGTGCCCGGAGTTGTAAATATTGTCACTTTGCTGGTCATTTCACGGCTTTCCACTGGTAATGTCTGTGATTACAAACGGCAGGAAATGTAGGAAGAATCGAATTACTTTAATTTCAAGGGGTTCTTCCAAGTTTTTAATCATTTCTGGAAACTCTAATTACGTATTTTAAGAGTTTTACCACAACTAGAGAGTTTTCTTACAAATATGTACTGGAACCGTCAGGATTTTAACAGAGTCACACAAAAGTCGCCAGAGTAATGCGGCCTCAATTGTAAACATAAGCAGTACAGTCCTCACTTACAGGCTTTCTATACAAATTTTGAGCTGTATAAACAAGAATTCCAAATATTTGAAAGCAAATTCAAGTGAAAACGCTCCCTAAAGTGCCCAGAGTTGTAAATATTATCAGTTTGCTGGTCATTTCACAGCTTTCCACTGGTAATGTCTGTGATTACAAACTGCAGGAAATGTAGGAAGAATCGATTTACTTTAATTTCAAGGGGTTCTTCCAAGTTTTTAATCATTTCTGGAAACTCTAATTACGTATTTAAGAGTTTTACCACAACTTGAGAGTTTTCTTACAAATATGTACTGGAACCGTCAGGATTTTAACAGAGTCATACAAAACTCGCCAGAGTAATGGGGCCTCAATTGTAAACATACGCAGTTTAGACCTCACTCACAGGCTTTCTACACAAATTTTGAGCTGTATAAACAAGAATTCCTAATATTTGAAAGCAAATTCAACTAATAACGCTCCCTAAAGTGCCCGGAGTTGTAAATATTGTCACTTTGCTGGTCATTTCACGGCTTTCCACTGCTAATGTCTGTGATTACAAACGGCAGGAAATGTAGGAAGAATCGATTTACTTTAATTTCAAGGGGTTCTTCCAAGTTTTTAATCATTTCTGGAAACTCTAATTACGTATTTAAGAGTTTTACCACAACTTGAGAGTTTTCTTACAAATATGTACTGGAACCGTCAGGATTTTAACAGAGTCATACAAAACTCGCCAGAGTAATGGGGCCTCAATTGTAAACATACGCAGTTTAGACCTCACTCACAGGCTTTCTACACAAATTTTGAGCTGTATAAACAAGAATTCCTAATATTTGAAAGCAAATTCAACTGATAACGCTCCCTAAAGTGCCCGGAGTTGTAAATATTATCAGTTTGCTGGTCATTTCACGGCTTTACACTGGTAATGTCTGTGATTACAAACGGCAGGAAATGTAGGAAGAATCGATTTACTTTAATTTCAAGGGGTTCTTCCAAGTTTTTAATCATTTCTGGAAACTCTAATTACGTATTTAAGAGTTTTACCACAACTAGAGAGTTTTCTTACAAATATGTACTGGAACCGTCAGGATTTTAACAGAGTCACACAAAAGTCGCCAGAGTAATGCGGCCTCAATTGTAAACATAAGCAGTACAGTCCTCACTTACAGGCTTTCTGCACAAATTGTGAGCTGTATAAACAAGAATTCCTAATATTTGAAAGCAAATTCAAGTGAAAACGCTCCCTAAAGTGCCCGGAGTTGTAAATATTGTCACTTTGCTGGTCATTTCACGGCTTTCCACTGGTAATGTCTGTGATTACAAACGGCAGGAAATGTAGGAAGAATCGAATTACTTTAATTTCAAGGGGTTCTTCCAAGTTTTTAATCATTTCTGGAAACTCTAATTACGTATTTTAAGAGTTTTCCCACAACTAGAGAGTTTTCTTACAAATATGTACTGGAACCGTCAGGATTTTAACAGAGTCACACAAAAGTCGCCAGAGTAATGCGGCCTCAATTGTAAACATAAGCAGTACAGTCCTCACTTACAGGCTTTCGATACAAATTTTGAGCTGTATAAACAAGAATTCCAAATATTTGAAAGCAAATTCAAGTGAAAACGCTCCCTAAAGTGCCCAGAGTTGTAAATATTATCAGTTTGCTGGTCATTTCACAGCTTTCCACTGGTAATGTCTGTGATTACAAACGGCAGGAAATGTAGGAAGAATCGATTTACTTTAATTTCAAGGGGTTCTTCCAAGTTTTTAATCATTTCTGGAAACTCTAATTACGTATTTAAGAGTTTTACCACAACTAGAGAGTTTTCTTACAAATATGTACTGGAACCGTCAGGATTTTAACAGAGTCATACAAAACTCGGCAGAGTAATGGGGCCTCAATTGTAAACATACGCAGTTTAGACCTCACTCACAGGCTTTCTACACAAATTTTGAGCTGTATAAACAAGAATTCCTAATATTTGAAAGCAAATTCAACTAATAACGATCCCTAAAGTGCCCGGAGTTGTAAATATTATCAGTTTGCTGGTCATTTCAAGGCTTTCCACTGGTGATGTCTGTGATAACAAACGGCAGGAAATGTAGGAAGAATCTATTTACTTTAATTTCAAGGGGTTCTTCCAAGTTTTTAATCATTTCTGGAAACTCTAATTACGTATTTTAAGAGTTTTACCACGACTAGAGAGCTTTCTTACAAATATGTACTGGAACCGTCAGGATTTTAAAAGAGTCATACAAAAGTCGCCAGAGTAATGCGGCCTCAATTGTAAACATAAGCAGTACAGTCCTCCCTTACAGGCTTTCTACACAAATTTTTAGCTGTATAAACAAGAATTCCTAATATTTGAAAGCAAATTCAAGTGAAAACGCTCCCTAAAGTGCCCAGAGTTGTAAATATTATCAGTTTGCTGGTCATTTCACGGCTTTCCACTGGTAATGTCTGTGATTACAAACGGCAGGAAATGTAGGAATAATCTATTTACTTTAATTTCAAGGGGTTCTTCCAAGTTTTTAATCATTTCTGGAAACTCTGATTATGTATTTTAAGAGTTTTACCACAACTAGAGAGTTTTCTTACAAATATGTACTGGAACCGTCAGGATTTTAACAGAGTCACACAAAACTCGCCAGAGTAATGGGGCCTCAATTGTAAACATACGCAGTTTAGACCTCACTCACAGGCTTTCTACACAAATTTTGAGCTGTATAAACAAGAATTCCTAATATTTGAAAGCAAATTCAACTGATAACGCTCCCTAAAGTGCCCGGAGTTGTAAATATTGTCACTTTGCTGGTCATTTCACGGCTTTCCACTGGTAATGTCTGTGATTACAAACGGCAGGAAATGTAGGAAGAATCGATTTACTTTAATTTCAAGGGGTTCTTCCAAGTTTTTAATCATTTCTGGAAACTCTAATTACGTATTTAAGAGTTTTACCACAACTAGAGAGTTTTCTTACAAATATGTACTGGAACCGTCAGGATTTTAACAGAGTCACACAAAACTCGCCAGAGTAATGGGGCCTCAATTGTAAACATACGCAGTTTAGACCTCACTCACAGGCTTTCTACACAAATTTTGAGCTGTATAAACAAGAATTCCTAATATTTGAAAGCAAATTCAAGTGAAAACGCTCCCTAAAGTGCCCAGAGTTGTAAATATTATCAGTTTGCTGGTCATTTCACAGCTTTCCACTGGTAATGTCTGTGATTACAAACGGCAGGAAATGTTGGAAGAATCAATTTACTTTAATTTCAAGGGGTTCTTCCAAGTTTTTAATCATTTCTGGAAACTCTAATTATGTATTTTAAGAGTTTTACCACGACTAGAGAGCTTTCTTACAAATATGTACTGGAACCGTCAGGATTTTAAAAGAGTCATACAAAAGTCACCAGAGTAATGCGGCCTCAATTGTAAACATAAGCAGTACAGTCCTCCCTTACAGGCTTTCTACACAAATTTTGAGCTGTATAAACAAGAATTCCTAATATTTGAAAGCAAATTCAAGTGAAAACGCTCCCTAAAGTGCCTGGAGTTGTAAATATTGTCACTTTGCTGGTCATTTCACGGCTTTCCACTGGTAATGTCTGTGATTACAAACGGCAGGAAATGTAGGAAGAATCGAATTACTTTAATTTCAAGGGGTTCTTCCAAGTTTTTAATCATTTCTGGAAACTCTAATTACGTATTTTAAGAGTTTTACCACAACTAGAGAGTTTTCTTACAAATATGTACTGGAACCGTCAGGATTTTAACAGAGTCACACAAAAGTAGCCAGAGTAATGCGGCCTCAATTGTAAACATAAGCAGTACAGTCCTCACTTACAGGCTTTCTATACAAATTTTGAGCTGTATAAACAAGAATTCCAAATATTTGAAAGCAAATTCAAGTGAAAACGCTCCCTAAAGTGCCCAGAGTTGTAAATATTATCAGTTTGCTGGTCATTTCACAGCTTTCCACTGGTAATGTCTGTGATTACAAACTGCAGGAAATGTAGGAAGAATCGATTTACTTTAATTTCAAGGGGTTCTTCCAAGTTTTTAATCATTTCTGGAAACTCTAATTACGTATTTAAGAGTTTTACCACAACTTGAGATTTTTCTTACAAATATGTACTGGAACCGTCAGGATTTTAACAGAGTCATACAAAACTCGCCAGAGTAATGGGGCCTCAATTGTAAACATACGCAGTTTAGACCTCACTCACAGGCTTTCTACACAAATTTTGAGCTGTATAAACAAGAATTCCTAATATTTGAAAGCAAATTCAACTGATAACGCTCCCTAAAGTGCCCGGAGTTGTAAATATTATCAGTTTGCTGGTCATTTCACGGCTTTTCACTGCTAATGTCTGTGATTACAAACGGCAGGAAATGTAGGAAGAATCGATTTACTTTAATTTCAAGGGGTTCTTCCAAGTTTTTAATCATTTCTGGAAACTCTAATTACGTATTTAAGAGTTTTACCACAACTAGAGAGTTTTCTTACAAATATGTACTGGAACCGTCAGGATTTTAACAGAGTCATACAAAACTCGCCAGAGTAATGGGGCCTCAATTGTAAACATACGCAGTTTAGACCTCACTCACAGGCTTTCTACACAAATTTTGAGCTGTATAAACAAGAATTCCTAATATTTGAAAGCAAATTCAACTGATAACGCTCCCTAAAGTGCCCGGAGTTGTAAATATTATCAGTTTGCTGGTCATTTCACGGCTTTACACTGGTAATGTCTGTGATTACAAACGGCAGGAAATGTAGGAAGAATCGATTTACTTTAATTTCAAGGGGTTCTTCCAAGTTTTTAATCATTTCTGGAAACTCTAATTACGTATTTAAGAGTTTTACCACAACTAGAGAGTTTTCTTACAAATATGTACTGGAACCGTCAGGATTTTAACAGAGTCACACAAAAGTCGCCAGAGTAATGCGGCCTCAATTGTAAACATAAACAGTACAGTCCTCACTTACAGGCTTTCTGCACAAATTTTTAGCTGTATAAACAAGAATTCCTAATATTTGAAAGCAAATTCAAGTGAAAACGCTCCCTAAAGTGCCCAGAGTTGTAAATATTGTCACTTTGCTGGTCATTTCACGGCTTTCCACTGGTAATGTCTGTGATTACAAACGGCAGGAAATGTAGGAAGAATCGAATTACTTTAATTTCAAGGGGTTCTTCCAAGTTTTTAATCATTTCTGGAAACTCTAATTACGTATTTTAAGAGTTTTACCACAACTAGAGAGTTTTCTTACAAATATGTACTGGAACCGTCTGGATTTTAACAGAGTCACACAAAAGTCGCCAGAGTAATGCGGCCTCAATTGTAAACATAAGCAGTACAGTCCTCACTTACAGGCTTTCGATACAAATTTTGAGCTGTATAAACAAGAATTCCAAATATTTGAAAGCAAATTCAAGTGAAAACGCTCCCTAAAGTGCCCAGAGTTGTAAATATTATCAGTTTGCTGGTCATTTCACAGCTTTCCACTGGTAATGTCTGTGATTACAAACGGCAGGAAATGTAGGAAGAATCCATTTACTTTAATTTCAAGGGTTTCTTCCAACTTTTTAATCATTTCTGGAAACTCTAATTACGTATTTAAGAGTTTTACCACAACTAGAGAGTTTTCTTACAAATATGTACTGGAACCGTCAGGATTTTAACAGAGTCATACAAAACTCGGCAGAGTAATGGGGCCTCAATTGTAAACATACGCAGTTTAGACCTCACTCACAGGCTTTCTACACAAATTTTGAGCTGTATAAACAAGAATTCCTAATATTTGAAAGCAAATTCAACTAATAACGATCCCTAAAGTGCCCGGAGTTGTAAATATTATCAGTTTGCTGGTCATTTCAAGGCTTTCCACTGGTGTTGTCTGTGATAACAAACGGCAGGAAATGTAGGAAGAATCTATTTACTTTAATTTCAAGGGGTTCTTCCAAGTTTTTAATCATTTCTGGAAACTCTAATTACGTATTTTAAGAGTTTTACCACGACTAGAGAGCTTTCTTACAAATATGTACTGGAACCGTCAGGATTTTAAAAGAGTCATACAAAAGTCGCCAGAGTAATGCGGCCTCAATTGTAAACATAAGCAGTACAGTCCTCCCTTACAGGCTTTCTACACAAATTTTTAGCTGTATAAACAAGAATTCCTAATATTTGAAAGCAAATTCAAGTGAAAACGCTCCCTAAAGTGCCCAGAGTTGTAAATATTATCAGTTTGCTGGTCATTTCACGGCTTTCCACTGGTAATGTCTGTGATTACAAACGGCAGGAAATGTAGGAAGAATCTATTTACTTTAATTTCAAGGGGTTCTTCCAAGTTTTTAATCATTTCTGGAAACTCTGATTATGTATTTTAAGAGTTTTACCACAACTAGAGAGTTTTCTTACAAATATGTACTGGAACCGTCAGGATTTTAACAGAGTCACACAAAACTCGCCAGAGTAATGGGGCCTCAATTGTAAACATACGCAGTTTAGACCTCACTCACAGGCTTTCTACACAAATTTTGAGCTGTATAAACAAGAATTCCTAATATTTGAAAGCAAATTCAACTGATAACGCTCCCTAAAGTGCCCGGAGTTGTAAATATTATCAGTTTGCTGGTCATTTCACGGCTTTACACTGGTAATGTCTGTGATTACAAACGGCAGGAAATGTAGGAAGAATCGATTTACTTTAATTTCAAGGGGTTCTTCCAAGTTTTTAATCATTTCTGGAAACTCTAATTACGTATTTAAGAGTTTTACCACAACTAGAGAGTTTTCTTACAAATATGTACTGGAACCGTCAGGATTTTAACAGAGTCACACAAAAGTCGCCAGAGTAATGCGGCCTCAATTGTAAACATAAACAGTACAGTCCTCACTTACAGGCTTTCTGCACAAATTTTGAGCTGTATAAACAAGAATTCCTAATATTTGAAAGCAAATTCAAGTGAAAACGCTCCCTAAAGTGCCCGGAGTTGTAAATATTGTCACTTTGCTGGTCATTTCACGGCTTTCCACTGGTAATGTCTGTGATTACAAACGGCAGGAAATGTAGGAAGAATCGAATTACTTTAATTTCAAGGGGTTCTTCCAAGTTTTTAATCATTTCTGGAAACTCTAATTACGTATTTTAAGAGTTTTACCACAACTAGAGAGTTTTCTTACAAATATGTACTGGAACCGTCAGGATTTTAACAGAGTCACACAAAAGTCGCCAGAGTAATGCGGCCTCAATTGTAAACATAAGCAGTATAGTCCTCACTTACAGGCTTTCGATACAAATTTTGAGCTGTATAAACAAGAATTCCAAATATTTGAAAGCAAATTCAAGTGAAAACGCTCCCTAAAGTGCCCAGAGTTGTAAATATTATCAGTTTGCTGGTCATTTCACAGCTTTCCACTGGTAATGTCTGTGATTACAAACTGCAGGAAATGTAGGAAGAATCGATTTACTTTAATTTCAAGGGGTTCTTCCAAGTTTTTAATCATTTCTGGAAACTCTAATTACGTATTTAAGAGTTTTACCACAACTTGAGATTTTTCTTACAAATATGTACTGGAACCGTCAGGATTTTAACAGAGTCATACAAAACTCGCCAGAGTAATGGGGCCTCAATTGTAAACATACGCAGTTTAGACCTCACTCACAGGCTTTCTACACAAATTTTGAGCTGTATAAACAAGAATTCCTAATATTTGAAAGCAAATTCAACTGATAACGCTCCCTAAAGTGCCCGGAGTTGTAAATATTATCAGTTTGCTGGTCATTTCACGGCTTTACACTGGTAATGTCTGTGATTACAAACGGCAGGAAATGTAGGAAGAATCGATTTACTTTAATTTCAAGGGGTTCTTCCAAGTTTTTAATCATTTCTGGAAACTCTAATTACGTATTTAAGAGTTTTACCACAACTAGAGAGTTTTCTTACAAATATGTACTGGAACCGTCAGGATTTTAACAGAGTCACACAAAAGTCGCCAGAGTAATGCGGCCTCAATTGTAAACATAAACAGTACAGTCCTCACTTACAGGCTTTCTGCACAAATTTTTAGCTGTATAAACAAGAATTCCTAATATTTGAAAGCAAATTCAAGTGAAAACGCTCCATAAAGTGCCCAGAGTTGTAAATATTGTCACTTTGCTGGTCATTTCACGGCTTTCCACTGGTAATGTCTGTGATTACAAACGGCAGGAAATGTAGGAAGAATCGAATTACTTTAATTTCAAGGGGTTCTTCCAAGTTTTTAATCATTTCTGGAAACTCTAATTACGTATTTTAAGAGTTTTACCACAACTAGAGAGTTTTCTTACAAATATGTACTGGAACCGTCTGGATTTTAACAGAGTCACACAAAAGTCGCCAGAGTAATGCGGCCTCAATTGTAAACATAAGCAGTACAGTCCTCACTTACAGGCTTTCGATACAAATTTTGAGCTGTATAAACAAGAATTCCAAATATTTGAAAGCAAATTCAAGTGAAAACGCTCCCTAAAGTGCCCAGAGTTGTAAATATTATCAGTTTGCTGGTCATTTCACAGCTTTCCACTGGTAATGTCTGTGATTACAAACGGCAGGAAATGTAGGAAGAATCCATTTACTTTAATTTCAAGGGTTTCTTCCAACTTTTTAATCATTTCTGGAAACTCTAATTACGTATTTAAGAGTTTTACCACAACTAGAGAGTTTTCTTACAAATATGTACTGGAACCGTCAGGATTTTAACAGAGTCATACAAAACTCGGCAGAGTAATGGGGCCTCAATTGTAAACATACGCAGTTTAGACCTCACTCACAGGATTTCTACACAAATTTTGAGCTGTATAAACAAGAATTCCTAATATTTGAAAGCAAATTCAACTAATAACGATCCCTAAAGTGCCCGGAGTTGTAAATATTATCAGTTTGCTGGTCATTTCAAGGCTTTCCACTGGTGTTGTCTGTGATAACAAACGGCAGGAAATGTAGGAAGAATCTATTTACTTTAATTTCAAGGGGTTCTTCCAAGTTTTTAATCATTTCTGGAAACTCTAATTACGTATTTTAAGAGTTTTACCACGACTAGAGAGCTTTCTTACAAATATGTACTGGAACCGTCAGGATTTTAAAAGAGTCATACAAAAGTCGCCAGAGTAATGCGGCCTCAATTGTAAACATAAGCAGTACAGTCCTCCCTTACAGGCTTTCTACACAAATTTTTAGCTGTATAAACAAGAATTCCTAATATTTGAAAGCAAATTCAAGTGAAAACGCTCCCTAAAGTGCCCAGAGTTGTAAATATTATCAGTTTGCTGGTCATTTCACGGCTTTCCACTGGTAATGTCTGTGATTACAAACGGCAGGAAATGTAGGAAGAATCTATTTACTTTAATTTCAAGGGGTTCTTCCAAGTTTTTAATCATTTCTGGAAACTCTGATTATGTATTTTAAGAGTTTTACCACAACTAGAGAGTTTTCTTACAAATATGTACTGGAACCGTCAGGATTTTAACAGAGTCACACAAAACTCGCCAGAGTAATGGGGCCTCAATTGTAAACATACGCAGTTTAGACCTCACTCACAGGCTTTCTACACAAATTTTGAGCTGTATAAACAAGAATTCCTAATATTTGAAAGCAAATTCAACTGATAACGCTCCCTAAAGTGCCCGGAGTTGTAAATATTATCAGTTTGCTGGTCATTTCACGGCTTTCCACTGGTAATGTCTGTGATTACAAACGGCAGGAAATGTAGGAAGAATCGATTTACTTTAATTTCAAGGGGTTCTTCCAAGTTTTTAATCATTTCTGGAAACTCTAATTACGTATTTAAGAGTTTTACCACAACTAGAGAGTTTTCTTACAAATATGTACTGGAACCGTCAGGATTTTAACAGAGTCACACAAAAGTCGCCAGAGTAATGCGGCCTCAATTGTAAACATAAACAGTACAGTCCTCACTTACAGGCTTTCTACACAAATTTTGAGCTGTATAAACAAGAATTCCAAATATTTGAAAGCAAATTCAAGTGAAAACGCTCCCTAAAGTGCCCAGAGTTGTAAATATTATCAGTTTGCTGGTCATTTCACAGCTTTCCACTGGTAATGTCTGTGATTACAAACGGCAGGAAATGTTGGAAGAATCAATTTACTTTAATTTCAAGGGGTTCTTCCAAGTTTTTAATCATTTCTCGAAACTCTAATTATGTATTTTAAGAGTTTTACCACGACTAGAGAGCTTTCTTACAAATATGTACTGGAACCGTCAGGATTTTAAAAGAGTCATACAAAAGTCACCAGAGTAATGCGGCCTCAATTGTAAACATAAGCAGTACAGTCCTCCCTTACAGGCTTTCTACACAAATTTTGAGCTGTATAAACAAGAATTCCTAATATTTGAAAGCAAATTCAAGTGAAAACGCTCCCTAAAGTGCCCAGAGTTGTAAATATTATCAGTTTGCTGGTCATTTCACAGCTTTCCACTGGTAATGTCTGTGATTACAAACGGCAGAAAATGTAGGAATAATCTATTTACTTTAATTTCAAGGGGTTCTTCCAAGTTTTTAATCATTTCTGGAAACTCTAATTACGTACTTTAACAGTTTTACCACAACTTGAGAGTTTTCTTACAAATATGTACTGGAACCGTCAGGATTTTAAAAGAGTCATAAAAAAGTCGCCAGAGTAATGGGGCCTCAATTTTAAACATACGCAGTTTAGACCTCACTCACAGGCTTTCTACACAAATTTTGAGCTGTATAAACAAGAATTCCTAATATTTGAAAGCAAATTCAACTGATATCGCTCCCTAAAGTGCCCGGAGTTGTAAATATTATCAGTTTGCTGGTCATTTCACGGCTTTACACTGGTAATGTCTGTGATTACAAACGGCAGGAAATGTAGGAAGAATCGATTTACTTTAATTTCAAGGGGTTCTTCCAAGTTTTTAATCATTTCTGGAAACTCTAATTACGTATTTAAGAGTGTTACCACAACTAGAGAGTTTTCTTACAAATATGTACTGGAACCGTCAGGATTTTAACAGAGTCACACAAAAGTCGCCAGAGTAATGCGGCCTCAATTGTAAACATAAGCAGTACAGTCCTCACTTACAGGCTTTCTGCAAAAATTGTGAGCTGTATAAACAAGAATTCCTAATATTTGAAAGCAAATTCAAGTGAAAACGCTCCCTAAAGTGCCCGGAGTTGTAAATATTGTCACTTTGCTGGTCATTTCACGGCTTTCCACTGGTGATGTCTGTGATTACAAATGGCAGGAAATGTAGGAAGAATCGAATTACTTTAATTTCAAGGGGTTCTTCCAAGTTTTTAATCATTTCTGGAAACTCTAATTACGTATTTTAAGAGTTTTACCACAACTAGAGAGTTTTCTTACAAATATGTACTGGAACCGTCAGGATTTTAACAGAGTCACACAAAAGTCGCCAGAGTAATGCGGCCTCAATTGTAAACATAAGCAGTATAGTCCTCACTTACAGGCTTTCGATACAAATTTTGAGCTGTATAAACAAGAATTCCAAATATTTGAAAGCAAATTCAAGTGAAAACGCTCCCTAAAGTGCCCAGAGTTGTAAATATTATCAGTTTGCTGGTCATTTCACAGCTTTCCACTGGTAATGTCTGTGATTACAAACTGCAGGAAATGTAGGAAGAATCGATTTACTTTAATTTCAAGGGGTTCTTCCAAGTTTTTAATCATTTCTGGAAACTCTAATTACGTATTTAAGAGTTTTACCACAACTTGAGATTTTTCTTACAAATATGTACTGGAACCGTCAGGATTTTAACAGAGTCATACAAAACTCGCCAGAGTAATGGGGCCTCAATTGTAAACATACGCAGTTTAGACCTCACTCACAGGCTTTCTACACAAATTTTGAGCTGTATAAACAAGAATTCCTAATATTTGAAAGCAAATTCAACTGATAACGCTCCCTAAAGTGCCCGGAGTTGTAAATATTATCAGTTTGCTGGTCATTTCACGGCTTTACACTGGTAATGTCTGTGATTACAAACGGCAGGAAATGTAGGAAGAATCGATTTACTTTAATTTCAAGGGGTTCTTCCAAGTTTTTAATCATTTCTGGAAACTCTAATTACGTATTTAAGAGTTTTACCACAACTAGAGAGTTTTCTTACAAATATGTACTGGAACCGTCAGGATTTTAACAGAGTCACACAAAAGTCGCCAGAGTAATGCGGCCTCAATTGTAAACATAAACAGTACAGTCCTCACTTACAGGCTTTCTGCACAAATTTTTAGCTGTATAAACAAGAATTCCTAATATTTGAAAGCAAATTCAAGTGAAAACGCTCCATAAAGTGCCCAGAGTTGTAAATATTGTCACTTTGCTGGTCATTTCACGGCTTTCCACTGGTAATGTCTGTGATTACAAACGGCAGGAAATGTAGGAAGAATCGAATTACTTTAATTTCAAGGGGTTCTTCCAAGTTTTTAATCATTTCTGGAAACTCTAATTACGTATTTTAAGAGTTTTACCACAACTAGAGAGTTTTCTTACAAATATGTACTGGAACCGTCTGGATTTTAACAGAGTCACACAAAAGTCGCCAGAGTAATGCGGCCTCAATTGTAAACATAAGCAGTACAGTCCTCACTTACAGGCTTTCGATACAAATTTTGAGCTGTATAAACAAGAATTCCAAATATTTGAAAGCAAATTCAAGTGAAAACGCTCCCTAAAGTGCCCAGAGTTGTAAATATTATCAGTTTGCTGGTCATTTCACAGCTTTCCACTGGTAATGTCTGTGATTACAAACGGCAGGAAATGTAGGAAGAATCCATTTACTTTAATTTCAAGGGTTTCTTCCAACTTTTTAATCATTTCTGGAAACTCTAATTACGTATTTAAGAGTTTTACCACAACTAGAGAGTTTTCTTACAAATATGTACTGGAACCGTCAGGATTTTAACAGAGTCATACAAAACTCGGCAGAGTAATGGGGCCTCAATTGTAAACATACGCAGTTTAGACCTCACTCACAGGCTTTCTACACAAATTTTGAGCTGTATAAACAAGAATTCCTAATATTTGAAAGCAAATTCAACTAATAACGATCCCTAAAGTGCCCGGAGTTGTAAATATTATCAGTTTGCTGGTCATTTCAAGGCTTTCCACTGGTGTTGTCTGTGATAACAAACGGCAGGAAATGTAGGAAGAATCTATTTACTTTAATTTCAAGGGGTTCTTCCAAGTTTTTAATCATTTCTGGAAACTCTAATTACGTATTTTAAGAGTTTTACCACGACTAGAGAGCTTTCTTACAAATATGTACTGGAACCGTCAGGATTTTAAAAGAGTCATACAAAAGTCGCCAGAGTAATGCGGCCTCAATTGTAAACATAAGCAGTACAGTCCTCCCTTACAGGCTTTCTACACAAATTTTTAGCTGTATAAACAAGAATTCCTAATATTTGAAAGCAAATTCAAGTGAAAACGCTCCCTAAAGTGCCCAGAGTTGTAAATATTATCAGTTTGCTGGTCATTTCACGGCTTTCCACTGGTAATGTCTGTGATTACAAACGGCAGGAAATGTAGGAAGAATCTATTTACTTTAATTTCAAGGGGTTCTTCCAAGTTTTTAATCATTTCTGGAAACTCTGATTATGTATTTTAAGAGTTTTACCACAACTAGAGAGTTTTCTTACAAATATGTACTGGAACCGTCAGGATTTTAACAGAGTCACACAAAACTCGCCAGAGTAATGGGGCCTCAATTGTAAACATACGCAGTTTAGACCTCACTCACAGGCTTTCTACACAAATTTTGAGCTGTATAAACAAGAATTCCTAATATTTGAAAGCAAATTCAACTGATAACGCTCCCTAAAGTGCCCGGAGTTGTAAATATTATCAGTTTGCTGGTCATTTCACGGCTTTCCACTGGTAATGTCTGTGATTACAAACGGCAGGAAATGTAGGAAGAATCGATTTACTTTAATTTCAAGGGGTTCTTCCAAGTTTTTAATCATTTCTGGAAACTCTAATTACGTATTTAAGAGTTTTACCACAACTAGAGAGTTTTCTTACAAATATGTACTGGAACCGTCAGGATTTTAACAGAGTCACACAAAAGTCGCCAGAGTAATGCGGCCTCAATTGTAAACATAAACAGTACAGTCCTCACTTACAGGCTTTCTACACAAATTTTGAGCTGTATAAACAAGAATTCCAAATATTTGAAAGCAAATTCAAGTGAAAACGCTCCCTAAAGTGCCCAGAGTTGTAAATATTATCAGTTTGCTGGTCATTTCACAGCTTTCCACTGGTAATGTCTGTGATTACAAACGGCAGGAAATGTTGGAAGAATCAATTTACTTTAATTTCAAGGGGTTCTTCCAAGTTTTTAATCATTTCTCGAAACTCTAATTATGTATTTTAAGAGTTTTACCACGACTAGAGAGCTTTCTTACAAATATGTACTGGAACCGTCAGGATTTTAAAAGAGTCATACAAAAGTCACCAGAGTAATGCGGCCTCAATTGTAAACATAAGCAGTACAGTCCTCCCTTACAGGCTTTCTACACAAATTTTGAGCTGTATAAACAAGAATTCCTAATATTTGAAAGCAAATTCAAGTGAAAACGCTCCCTAAAGTGCCCAGAGTTGTAAATATTATCAGTTTGCTGGTCATTTCACAGCTTTCCACTGGTAATGTCTGTGATTACAAACGGCAGAAAATGTAGGAATAATCTATTTACTTTAATTTCAAGGGGTTCTTCCAAGTTTTTAATCATTTCTGGAAACTCTAATTACGTACTTTAACAGTTTTACCACAACTTGAGAGTTTTCTTACAAATATGTACTGGAACCGTCAGGATTTTAAAAGAGTCATAAAAAAGTCGCCAGAGTAATGGGGCCTCAATTTTAAACATACGCAGTTTAGACCTCACTCACAGGCTTTCTACACAAATTTTGAGCTGTATAAACAAGAATTCCTAATATTTGAAAGCAAATTCAACTGATATCGCTCCCTAAAGTGCCCGGAGTTGTAAATATTATCAGTTTGCTGGTCATTTCACGGCTTTACACTGGTAATGTCTGTGATTACAAACGGCAGGAAATGTAGGAAGAATCGATTTACTTTAATTTCAAGGGGTTCTTCCAAGTTTTTAATCATTTCTGGAAACTCTAATTACGTATTTAAGAGTGTTACCACAACTAGAGAGTTTTCTTACAAATATGTACTGGAACCGTCAGGATTTTAACAGAGTCACACAAAAGTCGCCAGAGTAATGCGGCCTCAATTGTAAACATAAGCAGTACAGTCCTCACTTACAGGCTTTCTGCAAAAATTGTGAGCTGTATAAACAAGAATTCCTAATATTTGAAAGCAAATTCAAGTGAAAACGCTCCCTAAAGTGCCCGGAGTTGTAAATATTGTCACTTTGCTGGTCATTTCACGGCTTTCCACTGGTAATGTCTGTGATTACAAACGGCAGGAAATGTAGGAAGAATCGAATTACTTTAATTTCAAGGGGTTCTTCCAAGTTTTTAATCATTTCTGGAAACTCTAATTACGTATTTTAAGAGTTTTACCACAACTAGAGAGTTTTCTTACAAATATGTACTGGAACCGTCAGGATTTTAACAGAGTCACACAAAAGTCGCCAGAGTAATGCGGCCTCAATTGTAAACATAAGCAGTACAGTCCACTCACAGGCTTTCGATACAAATTTTGAGCTGTATAAACAAGAATTCCAAATATTTGAAAGCAAATTCAAGTGAAAACGCTCCCTAAAGTGCCCGGAGTTGTAAATATTATCAGTTTGCTGGTCATTTCACAGCTTTCCACTGGTAATGTCTGTGATTACAAACGGCAGGAAATGTAGGAAGAATCGATTTACTTTAATTTCAAGGGGTTCTTCCAACTTTTTAATCATTTCTGGAAACTCTAATTACGTATTTAAGAGTTTTACCACAACTTGAGAGTTTTCTTACAAAAATGTACTGGAACCGTCAGGATTTTAACAGAGTCATACAAAACTCGCCAGAGTAATGGGGCCTCAATTGTAAACATACGCAGTTTAGACATCACTCACAGGCTTTCTACACAAATTTTGAGCTGTATAAACAAGAATTCCTAATATTTGAAAGCAAATTCAACTAATAACGATCCCTAAAGTGCCCGGAGTTGTAAATATTATCAGTTTGCTGGTCATTTCAAGGCTTTCCACTGGTAATGTCTGTGATTACAAACGGCAGGAAATGTAGGAAGAATCTATTTACTTTAATTTCAAGGGGTTCTTCCAAGTTTTTAATCATTTCTGGAAACTCTAATTAGGTATTTTAAGAGTTTTACCACGACTAGAGAGCTTTCTTACAAATATGTACTGGAACCGTCAGGATTTTAAAAGAGTCATACAAAAGTCGCCAGAGTAATGCGGCCTCAATTGTAAACATAAGCAGTACAGTCCTCCCTTACAGGCTTTCTACACAAATTTTGAGCTGTATAAACAAGAATTCCTAATATTTGAAAGCAAATTCAAGTGAAAACGCTCCCTAAAGTGCCCAGAGTTGTAAATATTATCAGTTTGCTGGTCATTTCACGGCTTTCCACTGGTAATGTCTGTGATTACAAACGGCAGGAAATGTAGGAATAATCTATTTACTTTAATTTCAAGGGGTTCTTCCAAGTTTTTAATCATTTCTGGAAACTCTGATTATGTATTTTAAGAGTTTTACCACAACTAGAGAGTTTTCTTACAAATATGTACTGGAACCCTCAGGATTTTAACAGAGTCACACAAAACTCGCCAGAGTAATGGGGCCTCAATTGTAAACATACGCAGTTTAGACCTCACTCACAGGCTTTCTACACAAATTTTGAGCTGTATAAACAAGAATTCCTAATATTTGAAAGCAAATTCAACTGAAAACGCTCCCTAAAGTGCCCGGAGTTGTAAATATTATCAGTTTGCTGGTCATTTCACGGCTTTCCACAGGTAATGTCTGTGATTACAAACGGCAGGAAATGTAGGAAGAATCTATTTACTTTAATTTGAAGGGGTTCTTCCAAGTTTTTAATCATTTTGGAATCTGTAATTGCGTATTTTAAGAGTTTTACCAAAACTAGAGACTTTTCTTACAAATATGTACTGGAACCGTCAGAATTTTAACAGAGTCACACAAAACTCGCCAGAGTAATGCGGCCTCAATTGTAAACATAAACAGTACAGTCCTCACTTACAGGCTTTCTGCACAAATTTTGAGCTGTATAAACAAGAATTCCTAATATTTGAAAGCAAATTCAAGTGAAAACGCTCCCTAAAGTGCCCGGAGTTGTAAATATTGTCACTTTGCTGGTCATTTCACGGCTTTCCACTGGTAATGTCTGTGATTACAAACGGCAGGAAATGTAGGAAGAATCGAATTACTTTAATTTCAAGGGGTTCTTCCAAGTTTTTAATCATTTCTGGAAACTCTAATTACGTATTTTAAGAGTTTTACCACAACTAGAGAGTTTTCTTACAAATATGTACTGGAACCGTCAGGATTTTAACAGAGTCACACAAAAGTCGCCAGAGTAATGCGGCCTCAATTGTAAACATAAGCAGTATAGTCCTCACTTACAGGCTTTAGATACAAATTTTGAGCTGTATAAACAAGAATTCCAAATATTTGAAAGCAAATTAAAGTGAAAACGCTCCCTAAAGTGCCCAGAGTTGTAAATATTATCAGTTTGCTGGTCATTTCACAGCTTTCCACTGGTAATGTCTGTGATTACAAACTGCAGGAAATGTAGGAAGAATCGATTTACTTTAATTTCAAGGGGTTCTTCCAAGTTTTTAATCATTTCTGGAAACTCTAATTACGTATTTAAGAGTTTTACCACAACTTGAGAGTTTTCTTACAAATATGTACTGGAACCGTCAGGATTTTAACAGAGTCATACAAAACTCGCCAGAGTAATGGGGCCTCAATTGTAAACATACGCAGTTTAGACCTCACTCACAGGCTTTCTACACAAATTTTGAGCTGTATAAACAAGAATTCCTAATATTTGAAAGCAAATTCAACTGATAACGCTCCCTAAAGTGCCCGGAGTTGTAAATATTGTCACTTTGCTGGTCATTTCACGGCTTTCCACTGCTAATGTCTGTGATTACAAACGGCAGGAAATGTAGGAAGAATCGATTTACTTTAATTTCAAGGGGTTCTTCCAA